>NC_062571.1:68053381-68354881 GCF_022837055.1 Prionailurus viverrinus
GAAATGGAAATGTTTGAATCAGATTTTTTTTGTCTCGTCAACACTGAATAGACTCACAGAAATACCAAATGTGAAACCACTGCCATAAATGTAATCCAAGGTCTTTATCCCCCACCTCTACCAAGTGAAACTTGATGAAGTTACTTTTTATAATGTGAGGGCCTTCCTCAGAAATGCCCTCACCATGCATCTAGAGCAAATGGAGCACCTTTCTTTTGATTGGTGGTCTTCAGCCTCCAAAGGGACTATTTGGACAGTGACTAACCTAGTGGGAAGATGGAATATAATCAGATTATTTTTGGTTCTTTCCAGACCCATGTCTTTATTAGAAAGTTGTTTGGATTCCTGTAGTCAGTGTTACAAGGAAACACTAGGTTATTAACAGTTTCCAATGATTTCCTCAAGAGTTCCTTTGGTTGTAAAGTCTTTTGATGCCTTTTGTTGATAAGAGGTGGGTGCGGTTAGTGACAGTGACACAGATTCTTAAGAAATTTGTGATACTTTTCTTCCCTCACACCCCCAATTCTCCCCTTCCCGACCCCATTCCACCTCACCCTTCTTAAATTGGATATTATGTGACAACTGACTTTTCTCCATGTTGAATATATTATACTGTTGCTGTGTATCAAAAATAATTGCCAGTAATTTTCCCTGATAATTGTTCTGGAAAATTCCCCTTCCTTTGAAAAGATGCAGGAAAGCATTTTTACTTAACCAAGAGGTATTTTTGTTTTTCACCACCAAATCTTTTATCATGGTATTCATAGATTAGAGACATGTCTTAAACTTGGAAGGTATTTTTTGTAACGTGTTGAACTGTATATATCAACATTACATGTTAAAAGACATTAAATATATTGTTTGCTAACAAGCAGCACACTATAATGAATGGTTCTACCTTCTTAGAAATGGGGATTTTGTGTTTTCTGTTTGTGAATATTGTTAGCTTTTACATTATGCTCTTTTCTAACATACTTTTACCATGCATATTCTTGGGATGTACTGATGGGCCATGCTTAAAGCCTTTAGAATATTCACATAGAAAAGAGGTATGCTAAAAACTGAGTATCGTGGATAATACAATACATACTGTAAATATTGAGAAATACTGTGATTCATCTGTGAGATGAAAACAACCGGGAAGGGAGGGATCAGTGACATACCTGTGCTGGTCCAGAATGGGAACTCTGTAGAGTTTTGAACATTAACTTTTAATCTTTAATGATATATTTAAGTGCAGGGAATGACCTTTTGTGGGGAAAAATTTAATTCCATTTGCTTTTTGCTAGTTGATTTAAGTTGCTTTTTAAATAAACTTATGTAGCAATATGGAATTTAAAAGGACTATATTTTGCCCTCTGCAGGATTATGTTTTGACTAGGGCAAGGGATGGGGGAGGTGCTAGTGTAGACAGCAAGTACACCCCTCCCACTGAGTAAATTTCCTGTATCCCCAGTGAACCTACTGACTTTTGGTTGGCATGATTGGGAGAAGATAGAGGAACCCATTTCTAGGGATTCTTTATTTTTATTCTCCATTCCTTTAAAGACCCAAAGTTGAGAACCAATGCTCTAGTTCGTTAGTACTCCAGCAAACCATTTTTTGGAGTCATCTAGGAAGCTTTAAAAAAAATACTGCTATCTGAATCTCACCCCAAGAATCTAGAATGCACCCTGGGTATTGGGATTTTTTTTTTTTTAAACCTCCTCATGTGATTTTGATTTGCTATAAAAGCTGTATAAAGTTCAAAATCCACTGCTGTAGTCAGTAAAGCAAAAGTAGGCAAACGGACTTTTAAAATCTATCCTTCACAATTGTGAATAACATAAGCTCCCTTGAGGACAGGAAACCTATTCTTCACTGTGTCTCTATCGTGTAAACTGGTGTCTAGCACTTAGTGGGCACTCCAAGAACACTTTTTGTGGAATGAAGGAATATGGTTGTTAAGAATCAATATATTTTAAGGGCGCCTGGGTGGCTTCGTCGGTTAAGTGTCTGACTTCGGCTCAGGTCATCTCACTGTTCGTGAGTTTGAGCCCTGCATTGGGCTCCCTGCTGTCATACCAGAGCCTGCTTCAGGTCCTCTGTCCCCCCACCCCCACTTTTTTTTTAAATTTTTTTTTTTTTTTTTTTTTTTTAGCATTTATTTATCTTAGAGACAAAGCACAAGTGGGGCAGGGGCAGAGAGAGAATGAGACCCCGAATCCAAAGCAGGCTCCCGGCTACAAGCCATTGGCACAGAGCCCAACGCGGGGCTCGAACTCACAAATCGTGAGATCATGACCGGAGCCAAAGTCGTTCGCCCAACCAACTGAGCCACCCAGGCGCCCCTGCCCCAACCCCCGCACTCTTGCATGCTCTTCCTCAAAAGTAAACATTTTAAAAATCAATATATTTTATTTAAAGAATAAACCATTCAAACATTAATTCTTTGAAACTATGAATTATATGAACTAGAGATAAGTTAGTGATGAAACCTATTCTTTTTGTGTGTATGTGGAAGAAAAGCTGAAACTAGGTATTTATTTTTAAAATAGAGATAAGAATCCCTGCATGAATAAGTGCAAATACATTTTTATCATTCCCCTTAAGTGTATTTGCACTTGAGATAACCCACTGGGACAAAGTGATTATATCCCACCGAGGCTAACTCCTACCATGAACATTTCCTTGATGTAGTTTTTATCCTTTATCTCTTGAAAAAGATTTTTTCTACTTGCTGTATGCATGTGTTTTGTTTTTCGTGTGTGTGTGTATGTGTGTGTGTGAAATAAAGGCAATACTCTGTCTCCTTCCTTCAGGAAACACCTTTTTTTCTCTGTGCAATACACAGTTTTTGTCATTTCCACTTTAATGTGAACCAAGAAGTCCTCCTTTTCCTGTGCAAAGGAAATTTCCCAGCTGCTCATAAAGTGTGGAGCCTGCTGTGAGAGAAGGCAAGATCTCAGAGTTCCTTCTCTCTGTCCATGTGTTCTCTTACTGCTTTTTCCATCCAGCTTCTCTTTTCATTTCTAATATGTACCATCTACTTGACAAGATGGTGACTTTCTGGTAACTTCCCAAGGTGCTTTGAGAGTTAGCCCTGTTTTTGTGTGTCACATGTGGTGCTGGTACTTTGTGAGAACTTGGCGACACTGCTTTGCTCTCCTCCGATTGATTGAAAAGGTAAGCTGGGAAAATTGAAAGGTTGAAAGGGTATTATTTTGAAAGAGATTTTCTAGTGTTTTCTTGGTTAAAATGCTCACCACTTCCTCTCTTCTGTAAATATACCCATTTGAGCATATCTCAAATTTCCTGTGTTTTGAGCCTCTCATATATGTATGTAGAACTACCATTTGGAATATGATCTCCTGTTGATTCACCAGAGGGCCTCTAATAAACCTCTAAGTGTCCAGCTAACTGACTCTTCAAGGTCACAAACTCATTCTAAAGTGGAGCTGTGGGAAGGATTTGCCATATGATTAAATGATCATCAGGCCCAAATATACTGTTGTTTTTGCTCATGCTGCTCCTAGTGTCTAGAACATTCTCTTGCTGCTTCTTTGGCTTTTATCTTTTTAAATTATAATTTACAAATCACATGTATATAATTTATAAAAAGTTAGCTCCATTATGAAATTCTCCCTTTCCACCTCTGTCGTCTCGGGCCTGGGTTAGGTGCCCAATGTTTGGGAGTTTACAGTGTATCCCGCAAAGGATATAAAAGGGAATTCTGGGTTTTTCTAGTTCTATTTTGGTGCCGTGGAAACCACTTTCAGGAATGGGAAACTAAGGATCATACATAGAAGTATGAACTTAAGAGCCAAGGCAGGTATTGTCATTTTTGTTACAATCTGTTTCTTCACAAGGTTTTTTATTTGGGGACATCATGATTAAAGGTTATTCTGTGGATTCTCAAAATACTTGTCATCCATTGATTCGCTGACACGTCATCAAGGCTGTTTGTATGGGTGTACTGCACAGGTCTGGTCGAAGGGTGAGTACATGCTGGAAATGAGAAGTGAAGGGAATAGAATTGGGGCTTTGGAACATTTATATGTTTTTAGATTGCTACTTCCTGTTCAGCTAAGCAGAATCCTGTAACTTTGCTCTTAGTTAAGGAGATAGTCCTGTAAGCTTGACAGATCACAGCTGTATCCTGTACTTTGTGTGAAAATGCATTTGCTTTCTCTCCTATTTATTTGATTTTTCTAATTTCCTAATATGTTCAAGATTATTCCAGTGTTTCATGGAGGGAGAGGTTGGATATGTGCCCAGATGAGAATGTGAACAATGGTTAAATACTAGGTTATAGGCAGAGAGTGAATTAAATATGGGGTATGTGTGCTGCAAAAACTGAATGACAAGGAGAAACCTCCTCTGAATAAATTTTTAAAAGAGGGTCCCAAGAGCATTTGAATGTTTTAGACTAAGCCGCACAGTTCCTTTATAGCGAATTAAGTACTTGCTCTGTATTTTTTAATTTTATTTATTTATTTGGGGGTTGGCAGAGAGAGGGAGAGCGAGCAAGCACAGGAAAGGGACAGCGGGGGAGAGAGAGGATCCCAAGCAGACTCCGCCCCATCAGCACAGGGCCTCACATGGGGCTTGAACCCACAGACCATGACGTCATGACCTGAGCTGAAATCAGAAGTCAGACGCTCAACCAACTGAGCCACCCAGGCATCCTATACTTGCTCTGTATTCTAACTATTCCACCATTTTATTTCCAAAGTTTTAGAACAACCTCAGGATGTTATTTCTTTTATCTAACCATCCTAAACGTCTTTGATTGCCACTGGAATACTATTAATTAACCCAGAGCTCCTTCCTTCCTTGGAATTTTATACTCTGATGTTTAAGGTTAAGTTTAATACACTGGTAGGTTGTGCACATTAGCACAAATTCATTTTGACATTGTTCAGATATGTTTGAGATGTTTTTTTGATATCTCAGTTGAGGTGGAGTGTTTCATTGATGATACAGAGGAATGACAACATGTCCATAAGAGAGAGGATTCCAATTTGTGCGTTCTTTCCTAAGCAGCAACTGTAACTTTGAAGAGGTGAAACAGTACCGGTCTGAAGTCTGGAGATAAGTACTTTGAATGACCTTAGGTGACGACCTTAGGTACCTGTGAATTCTCACAAGTTACAAAGAGAGGGGAGGGTCTAGGGGGGGAGAGGGAGAATCCCAAGCAGACTCTGCACCATCAGCACAGAGCCTGACGTGGGACTCGAACCCACAGACTATGACATCATGACCTTTAAGGTCTTTCCGGCTATTTGCTGTTCGTGAAACCTGAGCTCTGCTAGCACAAAATGCAGTTGTGTCTTTCATTCTATTAGTGTCTATTACTCTCAAAGACTCACTATATAATATGAAAGATAAAAAAGAAGATGAAAACCCACAGTGTTCAGATGGTGGGGCTCATCAAGCCAAACCAAATACTATAGCCCAGGTAGACGCAGGTGACACCGACGGCTTCCTGACAGTATAGGGTAATGGACAGGGGCTTATGGGTGAACTTACTCAGTGACACCAACTTTTGTTGGTGTAGTACAGTCTAGAAAAGGATTGTATTTTTTTTCTCTTACTGCTGATTGGTCTTGGAGAAGTCTAAGTGAGAGGATTGACTAAAGTCAACCCTTTCTTCGGTAACTTAAAATGAAAGCATCTTCAAGAAGAACTTTTGTAAGGAAGGAAGCAAATTGGTACTATAAGTTCTTTTGGTAATGCACATAAAAACTGAAATACACAGATGGTGTACAAGTGCTTGTAGGGGAAAATGAAATATCCACTTACATGAAGACCTTCCATAACAAATGGGCTGGCTAATGAAGGATTAACTATTCGTTTCTTCTTTTGTATTACCGTGTTTATCTAGGTAGTATAATCATCCATGTAAATTTCTAGTCTGAGATACATTCCTTCAGTAAATTCATCATGAAATGTTTCATTGTATGAAATCTTTAAGACAATCTAATTCAGTCCTCTCATTTGTAGTTGAGGAAACTGAGGCCCAGAAAGAATGAGTAACTTGGCCAAAATCATGCTGTTAAATAGAATCAGAACTGGAAGAATGAGTAACTTGGCCAAAATCATGCTGTTAAATACAACTGGAACTAGAACCCAGTTCTGCTTACTCGTAAATGTTTGTTATTGAGAATACATACCTATTCTTTATATATTTTAAAATGTGAAGTATACCCACAAAAATTTGCAAAAGAGCATGCAGTTTTAGTAAGCTACTGAATGAGACTAAATCTTCACCATTTTTTTTTTCTATGAATCCTCACCATGAGGCTTTGCTCTTCAATAACATCTGAAAGTAGCGTTCTGCCAACAGATACATTTTCATGTCACATTCTCTTAGGTTCTTGGACCATGAGATAAGATAGTGTTAAGCAAAAGTAAGATAACATAAATATAAAATTTTCCACAGTAAGAATCCAGAAAATTCTCTCATGACAGGGCAAGAATGGATAACACTGAAATGTGTTGGTTTTCAATAGGGATTTCAGATTCCTAACCCAGCAGAGAGAATGTGATAAAAGAGAAAAAAAGAATCCCAATTATTTGCTATGCATTAGTGATTATGCAGTTTTTTGCTTTTATTTTGCATAATTGCTTAGTTTTGAACATCCTCATTATTTAATGACTATGAGGCCTATTTTATATTTAAATGTTTTGTGAATATATTGGGAATATTTCTACTCACTGAAAAAATGGTAGCAGGTTCTGAAGATGGGAGATGCTGTTGAATAGCTCAGATAATGGAACGTGTTAATACTTAATGTTGCTTTTGGTCAGTGTGATCATTTCAGCTGTACTGTGCATTTCAGTCCGTTCACTGTATTGTTAATGTGAAGAAGCAGAGTATTTAGCATACTGATTGGAGACCCAAATTCTGTTTGAGAATCTCTCAGTTTTTTCCTCCGTGCTGAAGACTCACAAGAGATTACTTAATTTGTTCTTGTTTTTATGGGAAATATACGGTTTAACAGGTGAGAGAGTTTGGATTACTTCTTAAAAGAGTTTGAATTAGGAAAATGCTTTGGTTTTGTAAAAGAGGATCTAACAGTGTTTCTGGAGAGCAGAAGTAGCCAGCAGAAAACATGGCATCGAGTTATATGCTTTTCCTACAGGAAAAAAGGGAGGCTTTTGTCTCATATAGCTTATCTTAATTTTTTTTAGGTAAACCATTAAATGTAAGTTTAATACAGCTACAGAAAAGCGCACAAGTCAAAAGATACAGCTTGACAAATATGTTCAAAGTGAACACACTGTATAGTATCACCCAGATCAAGAAATGGAACAGCACAAACCATTACCTCCTCCTTGCAAGGTAGCCATAATCCCGGCACATCGTAGGTTAGCGTTGCCTGCTTCTGAGTTTTATATAAATGGAATCATTCAGTATCTGCTCTTTTGTGTCTGGCTTCTTCTCTTCAACATTTTTTTACTGTGAAATTCATCCATGTTGTTGCATGTCACAATAGTTTTTCTAATTATTGTGTGTATTCCTTTTTATGGATGTACAATAATCCTTTTTGTGAATGGGCATTCAGATTGTTTCTAGTTTGGGGCTATTAAAAATAATTCTGCCATGAATATTTTTGTGTATGTTTTTAGTGTTCATATATATGCATTTGTTAGGTGTACTCCAGGGAGAAGCATAGCTAGATGACAGAGCATGTGTGATTCCAGCCTCTGTAGATAATGCCAAAAGATTTTCCAAAATACTTGTACTAATTGACATAAGGATTTGTACTGTTTCAGAGTTCCAGATGCTCCACATCCTGGCCAATACTTTGTAGTAAAAGCTTTTTTGTTTTTATTTTAACTATACTGATAGGTACATAGCATATCTCAGTGTGGTTTTAATTTGTATTTCCCTGATGATTAATGTGATGGGCATTTCATGCATTTATTGGTCATTTAGATATTCTCTTTGGGGAAGTACCTGTTTAAACCTTTTACTAATAAGCAGATTAGATCCTTTTTTTTTTTTAAAGGGATTTTTAAAATATATTCTGGATAATATTTTATCAGATTAAAGTTTTATCAGTCTACAGTCAACAGCTCACTCTTCCCTTCTGAACAATACAAGGATCTTAAAAACACTTAAACTCTCATTCTGCATTTCCATCTTATGTGATATAATTGATCAGGATTTCAGTTCCACCTTGTTTTTAAACTTTTACATTTGTTATTGCTTATTATTGTTTTATATAGTATTTTAAAAATTATTTGTTTACGGGGCGCCTGGGTGGCTCAGTTGGTTCAGTGGCCGACTTAGGCTCGGGTCATGATCTCATGGCTCCTGAATTCGAGCCCCGCATCGGGCTCTGTGCTGACAGCTTGGAGCTTGGAGCCTGCTTCGGATTCTGTGTCTCCCTCTCTTTCTGCCCCTAACCCACTTACATTCTCTGTCTCTCTCAAAAATAAATAAACATTAAAAAAAAAATTACTTGTTTACCATTTTCTTTCCTCTTTCTTCCATCTCTGTTCTTCCTTCTAGTTTTAATTTTTCTTAAATTCATCTTTTTTTTTTAATTGTTTTTTTCAACGTTTATTTTTGGGACAGAGAGAGACAGAGCATGAATGGGGGAGGGGCAGAGAGAGAGGGAGACACAGAACTGGAAGCAGGCTCCAGGCTCTGAGCCATCAGCCCAGAGCCTGACGCGGGGCTCGAACTCCCGGACCGCGAGATCGTGACCTGGCTGAAGTCGGACGCTTAACCGACTGCGCCACCCAGGCACCCCTTAAATTCATCTTTTAAAGTTACTTTAATGAGTTTATAGAACTCTTTAGGAGACAGTGTTTTATTTTAATAGTTTTGTTTGATGTACAATTCTAGGCTGACTGTTCTTTCACCACTATTATTTCTGTCTTATGACATTTTTTTCTTTTGAAGTCTACTGCAAATCTAATTATCAGTCCTTTATGGGTGATTTGTCTCTGAAAAATTTTAGCCACAACCTTCTCAAATATGACCTCTCCCCCATTCTATTTCCTCTTTAAAAACTCCAGTATGTTAGATTTCTTTTCTCTCAATGTCTCTTAGTCTCTTGTTACACATTCCATTTCTTTGTCTCTCTGTGCTTCATTCTGGCTGGTTTTTTCAGATTTGGATTCCAGTTTATTCTTTCAAGTTGGGTCCAGTCTACTGTTTAATCTATTCACTATGTTTTTTTTCTTTCCAAGATTTTCAGTTCAAGTTAATTAACATCATGGTGTAGTGTTGGTTTCAGGAATAGATTTTAGTGTTGTATCACTTACATATAACACCCACTGCTCATCACAGGTTCCCCTCCTTAATGCCCATCACCCACTCCCACTGCCTCTCCAGCACCTCTCAGTTTGTTCTCTATCATTAAGTCTCTTATGGTTTGCCTCCCTTTCCGTTTTTATCTTATTTTTCCTCTCCTTCCCCTATGTTCATCTGTTTTCTTTCTTAAATTCCACATGTGGGTGAAATCATATGGTATTTGTCTTTCTCTGACTTATTTTGCATAGCATTGTACTCTCTAATTCCATCCATGGTCACCAAGTTTTTTAAATTATTCAGTAGTTTTTCAGTTCTACTGGTCTTACTTTATAACATCTTGTTTCTCATGCTTCCAATTCTGTCTTGAAGGATTTTGTAATACAATTTTATATTCTGTGTCTCGTTATTCCACTGTCTGCAGTTCTTGGGGAGAGGTATTAAATTCTACTCTGTTGTTTCTGCTGACTTTTATTTAATGTGGTTTGTTTACTCATGTGGTTTGTAATTCTGAATTTTTAATTTGGCAGGATTTTATCTGTGGGGATCCTTAGGCAGCCTATTTTGAGAGCACCTTTCTCCAGATGGAACTTATATTTCCTTTTTGTAGGGTGTCAACCCTAAGACCAACCTAAGACCACTCACTGTTCTCTTGGCTTAAGATATTTTTGGACCCTGCTGGGGTGTGTGTGTGTGTGTGTGTGTGTGTGTGTGTGTGTGCGCGCGCGCGCGCGTGCGAACGCGCACGCATGTGTGTGTCTGCGAGCACGGGCGTGCAAGTACCAAATTCTCGTAAGAGTGGGCCTATTGTTACAGATTCTCAGGGGAGACTTTTTCTTCTTCCAGTCAGCACTCTGGAAAAGACACATTTAAGTTTTTTTGGTGTGTGTGCACACTCACATTTTTTAATTCTGTTAGTGGACACATTTTTTTGTCTCCCTTTTAACCAAAGGTATTACCTTTTAGGATTCTGGATTTATGTGTATATGTGTTGTGGGGGTAGAAAGAACTCTACCCCCATAACTTCTGATGTGAAGAAAACCTGGTTTCTAATTTAGCAATTTTTTCTTCACAGCATTGAACTCCTCATTTTCAGAGGACCAAGCAACTTTTATTTTTCACTTCTGATCTTACTCATCCAAATAAATCGACCATGGCTATGATTAGGAACTCTTTCATAAGTTTTAAGCACTTATAATTTGTTTATATTGTTTTGTGATACAATTCAATTGTCTAGTTATTTTGGAAATTACTGAAATAAGAGTATTTCTGCGACTATTTCCCAATAATGGTATGATCTATATAACAGCTTTATATTGAAAACGATTTGAATGATTACATTCCTCTTTTGAGCCCTAACTACAAATTTTTGTTTTTAAACCAGTGAGCCAAAACACTAAAGCTATGGCTGGTTGCTCTGTTCTGATTGTACTAAAAACATTGGCGCACTGCTTGCTTACTGGTTTATCAGGTACATCTTGACCTTTGTGTCAGAGCAAAGGCAAACACTTGTTGAGAATGCCCATTGTCCTTTTTTCCAATTCCTGTAGGAAGATATTAATTAATGCCAATAAGAATGAATAGATTTGATGGACGTAGTAAATCATCTGCACAAAGCTTGAAATAACGTCTTTTTTTTTTTCCACCTTTCATTTCTGGGGGTGTAGCAAAGGTAATAACTGTTTAAACTTGAAATCAAAGAAAGTAATTTGCTTTTGGCAGAAGTCCTTTCCAAAACCCTTATTGTAGCTTCCAGGCACATGATTGAAAAATATAGTAATAAATATGTATTATCTTATTGCTTCCAGCTGTTTTTTTTTTTTTTTTTTTAACTGAAAAGCAACTCCAAAGGTACTAGTATGGGCCTTCTTTCTTTCCTCTCCCTCCACCCCCCCCTTTTTTTTTTTTTAAAAAAAACACCGTATCATTTATTATATTGGGCCAGCAGGAATCCGTTTAAAGGGGTTGAGAGCTGTTTTAGATTAACGACTTGGCAACTTGGAAATAGCCCACAGGAGTCACAGTCCTGCTTATCTTGGAGTAAGTTTTAAAAACTCAGCCATTAAGAATTGTTTCCATAAGCTGCCTAATTGAAAGTTGGAGTGAAGAAAAACCTTCCACTGATTCACATACTCTAGCGTTCTTGTCAGTGTGGTCTATGGGGATCTTGTTGTTTGAAGGATGGCATAGTTCACAGGATAAAAATCTTTGTGGTGACAATCGATTAACATTGCAGCTCTGGGTTTACAGAGACTTTACATTGCTTTTCCTCAAAGTTCTAAATTTTTCAGTTTCATATTTTATAAGGTATTCTCTTTGGTTTAAGTGATAGCCATTTATTACATCCTAACTTTCTATATTGGAAAAACACTCCCTTTTTCCCATTTGTAGGATTGCACAACCTTTCAGTTAAGCAAAATCAAAATTGTTCACTTGTTGAGTGAGTGTTCCACTCCCTTGAAATAAGCCACAAAGCTCCCTGTGGGTGTGGCTGGCCTCATGCCACTGTCTCAGTTACTCCTTATCTCTTGTCACTCTTGGCCCCTTTAAGATGTCTCTTCACCTGCTTTCTTACTCTTCCTTTGCTCTCTTCCCCCCAGTTTGTGTCCTGCTCTAGTTACCGGCCTTCTAAAAGGCTCAGGAGCGGTTCTCATGAGGTTTTTTCCCCTTTTTTTCTGAATATTCTGAGGAAGTTACTTATACGCTGTCCGCAGTTATGTGTTTCACTGAGAAATTCCTACTCCAGGGTCAAACCTCTCCGTTTGAACATTTTGCGAGAGGTTTTTCTTTTTCTTTGTCAGAGCTTCGGTATTCTAGGTGTGAATTCACAAACGTAAAGTACAGATGGCTTTTGCATCCCAGTATCCTCGGTTAAACACAGGAATTACTTTCAAAAGAACCTGACAAAGAATCTTTAAAGAATTCACATAATAAAAACTCACTGTGTTACATCATCATAAAAAGAAAGAAAGAAAGAATTCACATAATAATAAACAATCCTACCTTAATTTCCCTGTTTTAGGTGTTTGTCACTTAGGTTGTCACAGAGTGTATGCTGTAAGTAACCTTCATACTGTCCTTCATAAAAATGGGAGGTGTTATTTATGTGAATGTACTTTCATGTGGAAACCTATCTTAAATGTTAACCTTATGCCGTTTTTACATCAAGAGTAACCTGATCAAAATGGATGAGCTGTTCTCAGCAATTTAATGTGGCATCCCTTTTACTTTTGTCAGATTAGCCCAGTCTTGCAGCCCACAAGAGTAACCTTTCTCATGTGGCAACATCTTTCTGAGCCTTGAATTTGAAAATTTAGGCAATTTACAAGCGCAATGCTTGTGATTATTTGTGTTTTTCTTTTTTCTTCCCAGCTCTTCCCACTAAATCTACCGTCCTCATACTTGAAACCTTTAAGGATTTGAGTCCAGGGCACCTGGGTGGGTCAGTCGTTTAAGCATTGACTCTTGATTTCAACTCGGGTCTTGATCTCCCTACCTTGAGATAGAGCCCTGCTTCTGGCTCCACGCTGAATGGAGTGCTTGCTGACTCCCAAAATAAATAAATAAACGTTAAAAAAAAAAAAAAAGAAAGTATTTGAGCCCACAGGGTATGGGGTACCTGTGCCAGGTTAACCATGTCTTTGTTTACTGACCTTGGTATTAACCTAGAACATTCTTGTTCCTCCTTCCACGATGATGTGGTAGCAGATCACAGTTTGACTGGCTTCAAGATAATTGGTCTTAATTATTTCTAAGTCACTGGTTAGTGCAGTGTAGGAACAAACATTGTTCCAAGAAAGGATATAAATGGCTTTTGAGCTTCTTTTCCTAGCGTGCAAGTCAGAAGACTAGGGTGAAAGAAAAAGCTCATGACACAAAACTGTATGGTTGGCTAGTAGATTGTAGGGTTCCTATAGCTTAAATTGTACAAACCACTGTGAGTTGTTAACTCATGACAATTTTTATTTCCCTTTGGTATTGGGTGCATTTTGTGATACTTTTACGTAAAGTAAAGCCATGCGTTAAAGTACAAGGTTATTAAGTATGTTGTCTTTTCATATCTTTTCTGCCAGAGTTGTACAGCACCTCCCCCGGCCTCCCTCCCCAGTCTTTTAAGACCAAGCTCAACTAACTTCTCAGGAACCTTTCAAGCTGGCTCTTTTCTCTGAATCTGTAATTTGTCGATTGTAACCCAATAATGCCGTGGGCTAATATAATTGTTAAACAAGTTGTCTCTCCCTTCTTCCTCCCCCAGCCCACTAAGTTGCTAGTGTTTTAGGATCATGGATGATGGCTCATTGATTTCTTGCATTCTCCACCACATTGCCCCTTCAGTTGTAGCACATTATAGGTGTTGAAGGAATTGTTGTTAAAAGAATAAATGAATTTAACCAGAAAGTAGAGAGATTTATAAATGGGTTGACTTATCAACTTAGAATTTAAAAATAAGTTTTTAAAATCTAAAACCAGAGTAAATTAAAATCAGTTCAGCTATAGATTTGGCACGAAACAAGTTGATGTTCTCCACCTTCAGTAATATTTGGGGGCAGAAAGTATAATGCACTGAACTGAAGTGCCTCTATAATGCTAAGAAGAGATGTGTTTACAGGCTAGTTTTGTTTTTGTGTTTGGGTTTTTTTGTTGTTGTTTTTTATTTTGAGAGAGAGAGAGAGCATGCACGCGAGCAAGGGAAGGGCAGAGAAAGAGGGAGAGAGAGAATCCCAAGCAGGCTCCGAGCTGTCAGCAAGAGTCAGACACTTAACCAGCTAAGCCACCCAGGCACCACTGTTCATTTTTGTTTCAGTTAAACCTCTTCTCATACTACTAGTTTGCCTAAGGGAATAGAAAGCTGGCCACCTAGTATCCAGGTACTTTCACTGAGACTAGTGGAACTGGAGTGGTTGAGGAATGGGCATGAAAAAGGAGAGAACATTTCTAAACCTGTTTCTTGCATTGTCTTATGATAGTATCTGGGGATTTGGAACTTTTCATTCTAGACTACAGGATGTGGTTCTTGCAGTGAACAGGTAGCAAGTGTTCTAGAACTTGATGGGGGGAGAAGTAAGATGGTTGGCCCTTTAAGTCATATGAATTGTCAGCTTGGTCACCTACCTATCTTATTAGCAGTGTTGAAGCAAAGTACTTGAATTTTTTTAGATGAGAATACTTAAGTTTCCCAAGATTAAAAAAAATAGGTTTTAATTGGATAAATTATTTGAAATGTGAGACATACTCTTCCAACTAGATTTTGTCTCATATTTAGAAAAACAATTAAAAAATGCCTACGTTAGTCCCATACTCTTGGATGGAGCAGATCAAAGGAACAGTAATATTTTTAACAAGAAATTGCATGTGTCATGAATGTTTCCTGTGTCATGTGGCCATATTACATTTGTTTGCTGTTCTGTATTTTGAACTTTTCCCCCAAAGCAGAAATTACTTGTGAATGCAGGTTTTTTAATAGCACATATATATTTACTCTTCACTTTTGAATTTTTTTTATGTAGTCTTTGTCTTCCTCTAAGAGATTGTTAATAAAATGCATTATTTTTGGAAGTATTATGCCATTGGAGAGTCAAAGCCACATGTTGTTTTTCTTACTTCCAAGTTTGACAACCTTCAGATATAATACAGGCTGACTAGTTTGGGTATGATCCCCATTTAAAACAAGAATTAACCATCTTCAAACGTAATGATTTTCTGAATTTCTGCTTCAACTTCAGTAAGCTTAACTCGCCAATCATTGTAGGTTATGTTGTTGACATTTTTTTAGCCAGCAAAAAAAACCCAGTTTTGAACATTAACCCATATTTCACTTATTCCCAACCTTGCCTTTTCTGTAACTGCTTCATCCTTAAATCCTGGATTACCCCTTTTGACCATCTATTAGATATTAAATAGATTTTAACCATCTATTAGATATTAAACAGGCAAAGGGTATTATTCATTTACCGTCCATAATATTTGAACTTGCCCTATGCTAGGTGCTGAGGGGCCCAGCCTGCCAGTTGCTTGCAGCACGTGTGAGAGCTATACCAGGAAACAGACAATTGTGAGGGCTTATATAGTGCTTACTGTAAAATTCTTTCAATTTGCTATAAATTTGAAATTTTGAATAAAATCAGTATTATTTTTAAGATATTATTACAATAAATTGTTGGGGTGAGGAAATTGCTTTTAAAATGAGTTGACAATTTCATATTAACAGCCCCTTCACTTGAAGAGTCTTTTTTAACACCACCTCCAGCTCTAGTTGGAGTGTCATGAATTTGACCTGATTTAAACAGCTTAGAGAAACCTTTTCTTTCCTTAGCCAGTCTTGTAGATGGGAAGGTTCCTTCTCTGAGACATCTCAAGTTAGTCTGAACGTTCCACAGAACTGAAGCTTGCCAAGCAAAGCTCATATCTGTGGCTCTTTGAGTCACTAATGGTTCTACCATATTTCTAGAATTAACATCCCCATCAGCCAGAGATTAAACTTTTGTCTCTTCTCCCTCCCACCCCAGATATATCCTTGTTAAGGGAAAAGCACTTTTGTTTTGATTTTATGGTTTGTTTTCAGTCTACCACAAGTTTGAGATGCCTTATGTTTCTTTAAAAAAAAATGACACTTCATGCTTTCCCAGCACTTGAGTTGGAGACAACTTCTCATTGTGCTGGTTTGAGTTCTGGCACTTGAGAGTATCTTCATTCTGAAGCCTGTGGAATGTCCCCTAGAACGCTTATCTTCTGTTCATTGGTTAAGCCCTAGCCCTTGATGGTGCCCCAAATTAGTGTCTCATCCAAGTTGTGTTTGAGAATGTATGAGCATTATTAGGAGGGCATGAACTCTTTTACAGCAAAAGCAGAGGGGGGGAGTCCTTAGAACAATGAGTTCAGTCATGGGGATACCTAATTCCATATAAAAATCAATAAGATAGCTAAAATATGTTTTGACTTATTTTCTTCTAAAAATGTCATCTCTTTTCCTAACTTTCATAACAGTTGGTTACAAGTCATTTTACATATTAAAAATACACATTATTTTCCAATACTGTGTGTTTGAAAATATGTAACAAAATGGCATTTTTACAAGATTTACATGAAACAAATATTTGAAATAAAATTGGAGTTGGAGGGCAGTGGGAGGGGTATTAGGATATTTTGAGTCTCACAGGAGTTCATACTATAGTTGTTAAGCCTTTGGCACTCTGTAGAGAGTGTTTTTATTTAAAATCCACAAAACTGGTAGGGAGAGGGAAGGAGAAATTTGATTGCTTGAGAGTTACCCTAGAAGATTGGATCTGTAAATTTACATGAATCTCTGAACCAGGCAAGTGTATATGAGTGCCAAATAATGTCTGAACTAACCAAGAAAAACTTTTCTGTATGACTGTAGTGAAAGCGTTGGTTCCCAACAACTTTCACGTTTATAAGGATTTTTTTTAAGGGACTAACTACACGTTGGGCAAGCAACTGTGTCGTCCAAAAAGTATTGGCTGAATTTAACGTACTGGGGGCATGTGGATTCCTAAGAATGTCACACCTTGTCTATGCCAATAAATCAGAGTGTCTATTCTTGATACTAAATCTGATGTCATTGGCAGATTTTCCTCCTTATTGGAAGGATAATATTCAGAAGGGAGAATATTTTTTCATGTATTTTGCTCTGTGATTGGGGTGTTTTTAGGATTTTTTTTTTAATTTTTTTAACTATGAAATAATACTGGTAAGTCCCATGATAACTAGATCTGGATTTCATTTTGTCTTTTCAACTCTGTGTGATCTTGTGCGCATTCCTGACATGTTACAAACAGCTTGTGTCTCTGAGTGTGCAGTATTAATTTTCAGTGGTGAAAGCCCCAAAAGGAAACAGACTGATTCTTCCATGCACAAACAGCTGGGTGGTTGTGGATGGAATTAATTGCTGATATACATTGGCTGTGTTTTTCTTCTCTTGTCATTTCCTTTGCAGCTGTGAAAGTGAAGTTTGACTTGAAAACAGACATTTCCAGCAGTGCAAATCCAAAAAATATCAAAATGGGATTCTTTAAATATAATATCTGCTACCTGGGAGTTCAGTTTGGGGGTGAGATGGAAAAGAGCAAAGGATGGCAGGCCGTTCATAAATACATATATGGTTGAAAAATAGCTCAATCACATGGACTATGAGAAGTATTTTTGAATGGATTTATTTTATGGCAAGAGCAACCTCATAATCCAACAAAAAGCTAGATCAGTCAGCAAGCACCCCCTTCCTAGGATCCTGAAAGAGAGTGTTCTAGGCCATCTCTGAAAACATCAGGGGAAAAAAAAGAAAATATCAAAATGTTCAGTACTCCAGACTGGTTTATTGTTCCACTGTGAAAAAGTAGCAATTGGCAAGGGTAATGTGACAACATGTATCATTAAAAATAATATTTTCCTGGGGCACCTGGGTGGTGTAGTCGGTTAAGCGTCCGACTTCAGCCAGGTCACGATCTCGCGGTCCGGGAGTTCGAGCCCCGCGTCGGGCTCTGGGCTGATGGCTCAGAGCCTGGAGCCTGTTTCTGATTCTGTGTCTCCCTCTCTCTCTGCCCCTCCCCCGTTCATGCTCTGTCTCTCTCTGTCCCAAAATAAATAAACGTTGAAAAAAAAATTAAAAAAAAAAAATATTTTCCTGGTCTTATCCAAAAGCCTTTTCATTGTTTTAAATTCAGTGTAAATGATTATATAGCTTATTTTTTTTGCATATATGAAAATTTTACTGAAAAAGAAAAAAAATTTTTTTATTCCATGAGTTACAGGAGTTCAATTAAAAGTTACTGTTGGGGGGCGCCTGGGTGGCGCAGTCGGTTAAGCGTCCGACTTCAGCCAGGTCACGATCTCGCGGTCTGGGAGTTCGAGCCCCGCGTCGGGCTCTGGGCTGATGGCTCGGGGCCTAGGGCCTGTTTCCGATTCTGTGTCTCCCTCTCTCTCTGCCCCTCCCCCGTTTATGCTCTGTCTCTCTCTGTCCCAAAAATAAATAAATGTTGGAAAAAAAAAATTAAAAAAAAAAAAAAGTTACTGTTGGTTGTATGTCTTCAAGTACACATATAGGAGTAGTATTGATTAAAATCACTTTGAACTATAAGGAGATGTTTGGTAACAGTTTCAATAACTGATAAATTATTTTCAACACTAAGTTTCTAGGCAGTATGTGTACATCTTACAGGATATCTTCTTTGGCAATCAGAAAAAATCAAAACTCTTATGAAATTATTTGCAGAAGTAGGTGATGACAAAATATAAGTTTGGTATGCAAATTCGTGATTTTCACCAAAATAATTCTTCCTTTTATGTATTTTAATATTCTACCAAAGCAAGTTTATAAATCGAATCCCTTATTTTTTAAGGCAACTCTTGCTAGTTAGTGGATAAGAAAATGCTTTTATTGTTTCTGCATTACCAGGAGAACTAGACCCTTGACAGAGAAGGGTGGGACATGCTTTTATGTTCACGATGGGGCCCCCTGTTTGGGCCAACTAGGCCAAAAGTAAAGTTCTAGAGTGAGCTATGTTGCCAACACCTTGAGATATGCAGAAGCTTCTATTGCTAAACTTAGAAGCTGGCATAGTTGGACTTCCTCTGTAGTAGTCAGTCCCCTTCCTCCTCGCATTCTGCTGGCTGAGCTGCATGATCTACCTTGCATTTTATCTTCACTTTCTTCCCCAAGAAGAAATGAGCCCATATTTTATTTCATGGCAGGAAGGCTGATCTACAACATGAACTTTGCCCCCATTTCTTGGAGGATCATCAGCCAATTAGTTTTGATTCTGAGGCCCTGAGAAATGGGGTAGCAGTAGGAATGTGCAACGTGCTGTCACTGAAGTCTGCTTGGGTGTGTTGTTTCCCCCAGAGTGGGCTCCACCCTTGCCCTAACCGCACCGAGTGTGGATATCTCACTGTTTAAAAAACAAGGTTCATTTTTAGGGCAGCATTGCTTCAGAATTGCCACACAAAAACCAGCTTAAGAAATGTACAGCAACTTCAAATTGTTTTGTAAGTAATGGGTTGTCTATTTGTAAAACTGATAGTGCATAGCTTAGGGGGAAGCACCGATAAGATAGATGGTTAGTTTTGTGTTAGCTGCTGGTAATATGCCGTGCTCTCCTTGGGAAGGAGCCTGCGGCTTTATCACTCAACTAAATTTTTTTCCTATTAGTTCACTTGTTTGCTTTTTTTTTTTTTTTCTTTTTTTCCTAAACAATTGACTGAACTGTTGTTGTTTTTGCTTAGGGGATCACAGTGATTGTTTAAATTAAGGAAAATACTGGTAGTTTCCCAAATGTGCTAATTATTTAACATAAAAATGCTTGAAGGTAGTGTTTTGCACTGAATTTATTGGACCCACTAACAGCATAATCTAGCGGTACTGTATTTCGAGACATCGTGACATGAACTTTGTGTCTAAGAGTGGGTTCATTGAATTAAAAAAAGGCAGCATCTAAAGAGCCTTTATTTCTGTCATAATGATGCTTTGTCCTGCTGCTGTTGGGTATTTGTCAGAAGAGTTGGGGAAGGCTGCAGCCCAAAGTTCTGTTCCCTGCCTTGTCTGTGCCTCTGTTCTTTCTAGACTTTGTGACGTGAACAGTAAGTTGAACTATAGGAGAGAATTGCTGTTATTCAATGAGGTCCACATTTCAGCAATTTTTTCTTTGCAAATGGATCTGACTCCCCCCCCCCCCTTAGATATTGGGGTTCCATCTGTAGCTAGGTTTTCATGCCTGTGGAGTGTTTAATTATGCACTGACCAAAGTAGGCACATTGAGAGAGAGACTGCTTTGTGATCTCTTCTGCACTGACTGTTGTCTTCCTCTCATGCGTGTTCATCGAGTACCCTTGTGGGATAGACACACCCATTCAGTACAAGCAAGACGAACAACTTGCTTCAGTTGAAATCAAAGCTGAATGTTGAAAATGTCAGATTTTCGTAAAGCTTGCGGGGTGACATTGTGTCATCCTTTTTGGACTTACACTTGTGAAGTGTACACTTTCCTTGCTTTAGCTTCCTCTTTGAAAATTAGTAGTAATTGTGTTTAGCTATTTTCTAACATCACAAAGATGTAAGAATAAAGTAGAAGCTTGGTATCAGAAAAAAAAACACTAGCCTGGTAATCAAAAGGCTATTTCTTTTGGACACTGGTTTCTTCACTTTTTTTAAAAAATTTTTTGGATGTTTATTCATTTTTTGAGAGAGTGCACGTGCGAATGGGGGAGGGGCAGAGGAAAACGGAGACACAGAATCTGAAGCAGGCTCCAGGCTCCAAGCTGTCAGCCCAGAGCCCAAAGCAGGGCTCAAACCCACAAACCATGAGATCATGACCTGAGCCGAAGTCGGAAGCTTAACTGACTGAGCCACCCAGGCGCCCCACTAGTTTCTTCAGGGAAACTTGGGAATTTGGGTTAGCTCTCTAAGATCTTTTCCGGCTGAGAATACCCACCCCACTTCTCTTTGTAAAGACACATGCCTTTTCCAGCAATACTAAAGGGGATGTATTAGATTAGAATTGAGACCAAAAAATGTTTAGATGTTAACCCAGAATCATTCTTATAAATGACGTGAAAACTAAAGCTTTACTTTAAATAAACTGTGTATATTAGAAATTTTGGAAGTTTACATTTTGATTCTATTTCTGAGCAGAATTGGCTAATAAGTCATCACCTCAACAAGAAAAAAAATTTCAAATTGTGTTTTGCATCCTGAACCAATACACAAATCACATACACACCACTTAATTTCTGAAATAAGTTTCCCTTACGGCACAGAAAACACTGCTATTTTTTTATGTTTCATTTTTAAAATGTTGGTTTCAGTCCACTGAACTAGATGATCTCTACTGTCCCCTTGAACTCCAGGAGAATACATTTACTCTTAGACTTTTTTATAGTTGCTCCAGAGCAAAGTTTGCCAACCAGTTGGTTGTTAAATATCGAAATAGGGAGATTTTCTAAGTAGATTTTATTTGGAACTTATAAAATTTGGAATTTAGTAGTTAATATCTCCAGTAATACTTCATCTTATTTTTTTTTGTAATAATTAATTATTTTTATAATTATAAAAATTATCTATTTTCACATCCTCTCATGATTATTCCAGTATTCTATACAAATCTTATTCATACATACCATATTAGTGAAAACTAATACACATACCATAACATGAAAAGGGTTGGGAAGTCTTTTCTAGAGAATTGGATATAATGTGTCATGTGGAATAGATGTAGAGTATCAGGTTACTATTGATAGACCCTCATCTCTATCTCTCTCACCAGAGGTTTCCCAGGACTCTACAGAAGTTCCCTTCTCTGCTTTAACATACTTCTAAAAAGTGTTAATTTTATAACTTAAAAAATACATACAGTAAAAAGATGAAACCATATAAGAGGCATATGACAAAATGTCTCTTTGCAACCCTAATCCCTCATCCCTACTCCTTAGGGGGGGAAACTTCTTTCTTTTTCCAGATAATTTCTATGGATGAGTGCCCTTTAAAAAAATAAAAAAACAAAATTATACAACACATACCATTATGTGTCTCATTCTTTTTAATGGCTGTATAGTACTTCAGTGTATGGATGGATGTACTATAATTTATTCAGTCGTCCTTTGATAGATATCTGGATTGTTTCCAAGTTGTTCCCTTTCTCCCCTGTCAGATATGGTATCAGTCCTCTCTCCTATCTCCATTTCGGGGCAGAACCCAGGTGCTATAGGAAAGGGGTGATAGTGCTGTGCAAAAATAGAGAATCCCCTCATCAAATTCTCCTCTGGCTAGAGCACCAAGGGTACGCCCCTCTGTCCCCGCCATTTATGAGTGGGTAAGAACTGTCCTGGGAGTAATTTTTCAGCAGATTAATGAAATAACATTGGGCTCAAAGTCTGGTAACTTGAGTGTAAGATTGTGGGCAGGTTACTTAATCTCCTTGAACCCTCAGTTTTGCCATCTATAAAATGAGAGATTGGAATAGATGAGTTTTAATGCCCTTTCCAACCATAGTATTTATGTACATTTTTGTTGGGGTATTGATTTAAGCTATATAACCCAATTTATATTAAGTTTCTGGTCTTTAAATTGAAAACATCTTTTGTGTATATTGTGTGATGTGTAATTTATTTGACCTACCATATGGACTAAGCTATTTTAAAGTTTAAGAATGTGAAAAAGAGAAGTTGAATATTATATTTTATATAAACTCTCCTTTTCTAAAAAGCCCATTTCAAAAGTATAAAACCCATTCCAGGAAAAAGCAGATCTTTTTATCAAACTTGAATACTTGAGGAGAAGATTCTGAGTGAGGTGATGTTTGTTTTTAAAATGGATCCTTGTAATTTTCAGTGAATCTAACCATTCAAGGCTAATCCTCAGGGCTTTGAAACTTGGCATTAGCCCCCTTGCTTAAATTGTTTTCATATTCTAGTCCTCTAATCCATGTCTTGTTTCAGTGAATGCTAAAACTAGTAGTGCTCAACACAGCTAAAGTTTTCTGATTTGGTGCTGAGGAAGCAGCCTAGAGGTGACCTGCAGGCTATCATCCTGCCAGCAAAGTTACCAAGTTACACAGCAAAGTTAAAAAGTAACAGAAGCAGGAATTTTTGCTGCATCACACATAAAATGTTTAGGATTGCCTGTTTCACCATTTTATTCTTGTAATTCTGTCAAGTGACAGCTGTCCTGAAAGCAGAATGGCAAAGAACTTCATTGTTTGATTTGTTTACTAACAACAAGAAGATAAAAGGCATTTTCTCAGCCCAGAGGTCGGGGGAGTCTGTGTGTGTGTTTGTATGCTGGTTTAGCCTAGGTATAGCCTTCCTATACCTTGAATAAGTATCCTTCTCTAAAACCAGAGATGTTATTTATTATGTAAGCAGTGCTACATAAATCCTATTGGTATTCTGTGGTCATTTTCATAGCAGTTGTTTGACATATGGTTCAGTTCAGCAAAATGTATCGAGGGCCGCCTACGAATACGCACTGTGTTAAGTGGTGAAAGTACCGAAATGACAGAGACAGCCTCGCTGGAATCTATTAAAATGACAACCTTCTTATTTTTTCCATTGTTAGAATTTTCTAGTATCCACTGGTTAAGTATAACTGGGACAGAGGAAGTTCTTCAAAGTATGACTGTGAAAATAGATGAAAACAAGGGGGCTTTAATGTCTTGTTTGGACAGTGTCATCTACCGTGGAGGGCACACTCTTCTGTGTGTGGATCTGCTAGTGACGTCGGTTTCTCACTAATCAGACTCTAAACAAAAGACAGCAACGGTGGTTGGACTAATTTAGCCTCAGTTTTTGCCTAGCTAAATGTATCTGATCTACAAAAACCTGTTGTAATTATTGTACCTCATATATTATGATTTCATCTAGTGCTTGTATGACACCTTGAAAATGGTTACACTGTGTCTTGATGACACATCCTGATACCTTCTTTGTCAAGTTACCCCATCCATTGTGGCATTTACGACTAAGGAAATTCTCTATAGTTGGAAATATACAGGATACTGCTGTCTACAGGATGTTGAACAGCTTTGTCTAAAACATTCACAATCATTTTAGAAAAACAATCCTATGATAGCACAGTCAGTCAAACAGATTATAGTTTGAGCTGAAGCAGAAAACCATTTTAAGTGTGTGTGTGTGTGTGTGTGTGTGTAAAAGAGGAGAAAAAAATCTAATCATTACTCTGGTCGTTATGCAATCCAAGAAGGGACTGCTGTTTCTTCTTCGGAGCCCAGCTTTTGGCTGGGGTCCTGTGACACACAGTGGGAATTCACTTCCTATCAGGAAACGCTGTTTTTCAATGTATTATCTTGTTGAGACAACCACAGTGAACAATAGGCTATTAATGTATTAGAACAACAAGTGTCATAACTAAGCCAATATTTGCTTTGTTTTGCATGTCACCCTAAAAAAAAAAAACAAAAAAAAAACAAAAAAAAAAAAAACTTTTGGCCGGGCTTCAGAATGCATTTGACCATCAGTAACCGCTGGCCGTGACAGTTAAAAAGAACAAAGAAGAGAAAAATGTGTTAATAACGGTGATGAGCTTCCTGCAGGTTTACTCAGTTCCTGCCCCAAAAAAACGAGAATAAATTAAATAGTTTCATATACATCTTTCAGGTATGAAAAATGTCCACTTAAAGGCCCATTTTGAGTTTTGGAAGCCACACCAAGAAGCTGGTATAAAGAAAAAGCCTCAAACTCATTTCTCTCATGAAATGTCAAGCCCTCTTATGAGATATATCTCATTCAATTTTGGATACTTGTATTTAAAATAATTTTATAACCACCTCACTTTATACATGAAGAAAATCAGACCTTACCTTTCATTTCAATCTTCCTTTACTATCTTAACCCAAAATTCTGTTTAACAGCAATTCTTAACAACTCTTGGATATTTTATATTTTTCTTTTGACGGTTGTCATAAACTGGTTTCTACTCTCCGTTATCTTACCATGTAGTCATGTTTTAGTTCTTTCTATGATTAAGCTGAAAAGTCCTTAAAGGCAGGACCTAGACCTGTGCCTTATATTTCCTTGTAGACTTTACCTAACAGCTGAGTTAGTGTTTGCTGATGGATTGGATCAGTAGTTTGTTGTTTTTTTTTATTTTAAGATGACATTTTTGTACCATCACTTGTACCTAGTCTCAAAATCCAGGAGAAAATACAGATTTTTTTAAATTGTTCTTTTTATATCATCATTCTTTTTTGATTACTTTTCAGTCACCTTAAGACATTTCATATTCAGGTCACAATATTCATTACCTCAACCATCTTGGGTAGCTGGCCATTCTGAACAAACCATGATTAGCCCAGTTTTCTAGGGTTGCTCTAAATTCTCTGCCCTAGTTTATTCTAAAAGAAGTAGAGAATGGGATATTATGATTCAATAGTCCTACTCACCTCACTCAGTTTAATAAACCTTTATTGTATAACTGTAAGCAGACAGTAAAGAAAGGAAAAAGATGGTGACCCGGTTACTGGGCTAGACAGACCTACTCAAATAAAGGCAACACAGACTCTGAAAAATTGTTTTGGGAGCAGTACTGGGGGGGAGCTGAGGAAGGCTAATTCTTAATTCTGATGGAAGAGATTGGGAAAGCCATCATGGAAGGCGTTGACTTTTGAGTAAGACCTCAAAGTATGGATTAAGAGTTGAATGGATGGTGGCACTTGGTGACTCAGTCGGTTAAGTGTCCAATTTCAGCTTAGGTGTGATCTTGCGGTTCATGAGTTTGAATCCCACATCGGGTTATCTGCTCTCAACATAGAACCCACTTTGGATCCTGTGTCCCCCTCTCTCTCTGCTTTTCTCTGTCTCTCACTCTCTCTCTCTCTTTCTCAAAGATAAACATTAAAAAAAAAAGTTGGATGGATGGAGACTAGAGGGGAAAACAGTCCTAGCATATAAGAAATAATGTGAGCAAGGCATCAGTCAGGGAAAAGGCTTCTGTTTGGGTAAGTCCTCATTTTCCTCTAAGTCTGTGAGGGATAAACTTGGAAATCTTTTCCATCCTCTTTTCAGAGCCCGAATTTTAGAATTCCCCCCACCCCCCAGGCTGATTCCTAAGTATTTTTTAAAGATAGGAATCCAAGGTGGGTTGTTTTTTCTTTTTTTTTTTTTTTTTCCTTGAAGGAGGGACTAAGAAACTTGCAGAGTTTTTTAACTTAATTTTTTAATGTTTATTTATTTTTAAGAGAGAGCTAGCTAGCAGGGGAGTGGCTGAGAGGGAGACACAGAATCTGAAGCAGGCTCCAGGCTCCGAGCTGTTAGCACAGAGCTGGACACAAGGCTCGAACCCACAAACCGTGAGATCATGACCTGAACCAAAGTCAGATGCTTAACTGACTGAGCCACCCGGGCACCCCAGAAAATTGTGTTTTTGGAAAATTACAGTAGGTAGCTTTGTGTTTCTCAGTTGTAACCATGAACCCTAAGGGTTATAGTGTCCATACTAACTTTTAGATGTTTAAAACAGACTCTTAAAAACTGAGAACAAACTGAGGGTTGATGGGGCGTGGGAGGGCGGGGTGGGTGGGTGATGGGCATTGAGGAGGGCACCTGTTGGGATGAGCACTGGGTGTTGTATGGAAACCAATTTGACAATAAATTTCATATTAAAAAAAAAAAAAACACTTGCTAACTCTACAGAACCCTTCCTTGACAATAGAGATCAAAAGTAGAAACAAAATATTTAACAAACTCTGGAGAGCTACTTAAGTTACTAAGCTCCATGAAGATTGCTTTTTATTTGACAATAAAGTACTTGATGTCGGCTTTAAGTCCAGCTAAATAGGCACTATAGAACTAGGCTGAGTCTAGTCTTTGTGAGCCTCAGAAAAACAAGAATCCTACTCCAAGCCTGAATTTAAAATATAACAAGCAACTTAAGTGAACCCTTCAGGCATGTGTGCACAAAGCTGAGTCATAAAGTTTATTCTCTCTAGTGAATTACGAGGAAAACTTGAAAAAGCAGCATTCTCATTATTTTAAAAAATGGTATAAATGGTTCTAAATTCTTATGAAAATAACACCAAAAATCTGTTTTGTGTGTTGTTAACCCTGAATGCTTACCTACAAACTACTTAAAATCAAGAAATGGGAGCTTGAGGCATCAGGTGACTTTTCTTTTTCATAGAAGTTAACATTTAATGCATAGTAGCTTCTTTTTTAATGTTTATTTATTATGACAGAGAGAACATGCACACGTGAGCAGGGGAGGGGCAGAGAGAGAGAGGGAGAGAGAGAATCCCAAGCAGGCTCCACACAGCGCAGAGCTGGACACAGGGCTCAATCTCAAGAGCCACGAGATCTTGACCTGAGCCAAAATCAACAGGACGCTTAACCGACTGAGCCACCCAGGTGCTCCAATGCATAGTAGCTTCTGAAATTAGTTTATTGCCAAACCTTTAAAGGGATGTTTTAATGCAGTTTGTATTTTAAATCTTTTCTTAGGTCATATGATCTTTATATGTATACGTTTTATGTATCTGAGAACAGATAAGGTGGGTCTAGGTAATGTGAAAAGTCTCAAGTGAAATAAATTGAAGGACACATTGAGAAGTCACATTCTTTTGGGGACCTCTTTCATCATATGGAGAATTGAGGGGGTGGAATTAGATGTAATAATATTTTATGTCCTATTAAGCTCTAGCACCTTTAAGTTTTAAAGATGCTATTTATTTTGGTTCTAATTAGGTAATATTAAGGAAGGGCAATATTTATTTCTTGGGACAGTTGTTATTTGGGTTTATAATTGTTTTTTTTCTCTGCTATCCTTACAAAGGTATTTTGCATCCTTTAAAAATCTGCATGTCTGTTCTCTTTGTTAAATTTTCCTCCATAAATTAAATGATGGATTCATTTAATGCTTTCTCTTTTTTCCTGAATTTGACATTAGACTTTTTATTATTTTTTTTTATTTTTTTTTCAACGTTTATTTATTTTTGGGACAGAGAGAGACAGAGCATGAACGGGGGAGGGGCAGAGAGAGAGGGAGACACAGAATCGGAAACAGCCTCCAGGCTCTGAGCCATCAGCCCAGAGCCTGACGCGGGGCTCGAACTCCCGGACCGCGAGATCGTGACCTGGCTGAAGTCGGACGCTTAACTGACTGCGCCACCCAGGTGCCCCGACATTAGACTTTTTAAGTCTTCTTTCAAATGTTCTTAGTTTTTATTAAGACAGAAGGTTTCAGCTGTGGGTTAGAGACTTAATCATTTTTCTCTTCCCATTGTCTCAATGTCAGAAAAGAATCTCCATCTCTTTTCTCATATATGAATTAGTTGTCATAAAATATCAAAAGGTATACATATATTTTCAAGGTTCTTATTCATATCAACTAAGCGTACCTTTCTAAAGTTTTATTTAAGTAGTCTCTACACCCGACATGGGGCGTGAGCTCACGACCCTGAGATCAAGAGCCACACACTCCTTCAACTGTGCCAGCTGGGTGCCCTTGACTTTTCAAGGCTAAATCTTACATTATACTTGGTCAGAACCTAGACCTCTTTAAATGATAATAAATGTCCAAACAGTTCTAGATGAAATAATGGGGCATATATAATCTAGGTATCAGGATCCAAAGGACTCACCTGCAACTACCTTTTTTTCCTAAAGCTCACAATTATAGTTGTAGTTGATATTACACTTGGTGGAAGATTAAACTTGGTGAATGACCAGGAATTTTGCTTACTTATTATTGACTTAATAATCTAATTCCTCGGTGTCAGGTCCTGTACCACCTGCTTTCATGTTCAGGTAAACTTTGTGGTAGGAAAAATCTATGAAAATATATATTTTGCCAAAGAATTCATACTAGAGGTAGGGACCTAGATATGGTGTTCATATAGGTGGTTCGCTTAGAGGTGGGGCCTGGGGTAAGAGAGGAGTTGGAAACATTTACCAAAGGATCTTAATGGGTATAAATTTGAAATGACTAAAAATTGTAAAACATCATTGGGGATTGAGGGGAGGGATGGAATTGTGAAAGGTAGAGACACAATACAGCACAGTAAGGGGTGCCTGGGTGGCTCAGTCGGTTAAGCATCCGACTTCAACTCAGGTTATGATCTCACAGTTTGTGGGTTCGAGTCCCACGTCCGGCTCTGTGCCGACAGCTCAGAGCCTGAAGCCTGCTCTTGATTTTGTGCCTCCCTCCCTCTCTCTGTCCCTCCCCTGCTAGCACTCTGTCTCTTTCTCAAAAATGAATAAAAACGTTAAAAATGTTAAAAAACAAATAGCACAGTGGTTAAGAACAGAGGTTGTGGAGCCAGTCTCCTTGAATTCATATCTCTGTATCTCCACTCACACATACTCTTGTGTGACCTTGGATAAGTAACTTCTCTCTGCTCTTAGTCTGTGAAATGAATATGGGAATAGCACCTACCTTTCTAGGGTTATTATGGGGATTAAAATAGTTAAAACATGCTACATTCTTTTTTTTCTTTAATTTCTTTTAGTGTTTGTTTATTTTTGAGAGAGAGGGTGAGTGAGGGAGGGGCAGAGAGAGGGGGAGACACAGAATCCAAAGCAGGCTCCAGGCTCCGAGTTGTCAGCACAGAGCCCGCTGTGGGGCTTGAACCTGTGAACGGTGAGATCATGACCGAAGCAAAGTCGGACACTTAACCGACTGAGCCACCCAGACGCCCCAAAACAAGCTACGTTCTTAAAGCAAATTAGACATTAGATGGTCAAGAAATGTTGACTACTAGCCCTTACCCCTCTCTTTGCGTAAAAACATTTTCATCAAAAATGGCATTTTTGAAAATTCTGATGTAATTTGCTTAATGAAAATACACACAAGCTAAGTTACTAAAAAGGATAGTGTGAGGGATGGAGTTGGAGTGGCCGAACATACCTGACAAGGTTTGGAATCTAGGCGGATCCTTGAGAACAGGGCAGAACCCTAGCAACAGACAGTGGGAAAGAACCCAGGTGTGTGGACTGTCAATTCAACAGTAGATGCCAAACCCTGGTACGTAGGCAGAGCATAGGGGCAGGGTGTTTTGATAATTGAGAGAAGGCTAGATGGGGAATCAATACCAGTGACCTCTGCATGGCATCAGAAATCCCCTGAGCCAAGATGCAAGCTATCAGGTGACCTCAGGGAACAAGAGAAAACAGAGGGTCTAAGACGGAGACCTGGGGTAGCAACTTTAGGTCCAATTTTGAAAATATTTGGAGTTACCTGACAGAAACGAGAAAGAGTTATAGGCTGCCTTTTATAGTGAGTAGAGGGCTGAGAGAGTTTGAAAAGTATTGCTCAAGTGAAAGTCAAACAACAGAGCAGAAGCAGCAGCAGTAAGATTATACTTGATGAGCTGCTTAACTAGTTCCTTACGGATTTTCGTAATCCTAGGGATCCAGAGCCTATGGCACGATGCCGAATCTGCAGGTTAGGGGTCAGTGGTCCCTCATGTGGGGAGATGGGCAGAAGTATAGCATGTATGTAGGCATGGCAAGAAACCTGCTAATCCGAACAAGTGGCTTTTTAAGTCCGTCTTTGGTTAAATGAAAAAAAAATTCCATCAAACTGTAATCTTTTATAGTTTGATAGCTGTGTTAATACTGTTTCATATTACGCATTCATTGCGAATCTTTTTTTTTTTTTCTTTACAAAGAAATTTCTGTTCAGCTTCTGAGGTGACAAAAACATTCATACGTTCTTGGCTTCAGATTTTCTTGGAAACATTGTTTCTCAGTCTGAAATTGCAGTTTGCAGAAGTCATGCCGCTGTGAAGATAACTGTGTTGCCTCGCCCTTAACTTATATCGAATGTCATTCGTGTTGCTGTTTTGATTTCTGTTATTTCTAAGGAGATAACTTTGATTCTGCAAACGTGTCTGGCTATCTCCACATTGTTGCTTGCGATGGTCAATTGTCTCCTTAAAATCGGTATTATCATCAAGATGGAAATTCCGTTGGAACAGCGTGTGTATTTGTTTCCTAGAACTACCATAACAAAGTACCACAAAGTGAGTGGCTGAAAACAACAAAAATGTATTGTCTTACAGTTCTTGAGTCCAGAAGTCCAAACTCAGTGTGTCAGCAAGGTTGGTTTCTTCTGGGGGCTCTGAGGGAAAACCTGTCATGTGCTTCTCCTATCTTTTGGTGCTGGCAGGTGTCTCAAGCTTGTTCAGCATACTTTTAACCTCTGCCTCCATCATCTAGCTTTTTTCCCTGTGTCTCCTCTGTCTCCTCTGTGTCTGTGTCCACATCTCTCTCACTTTTGTAAAGACGCTAGTCCTTGGGTTTAGGGACTGCCCTAATCCAGTATGACTTCATCTTAATTTGATTACAAATTAAGGCCCTATTTTCAAGTCAAGTCACATTCTGAAGTAATGATGTGAATTTGGGGGGCACCTTCAACCCAGTACAGTATGTAAAGTTGATCTTTAGATCTAAAGGATGGTTCATTTGAAAAAAGTTAGTTTCGAGGCACCTGGGTGACTTGGTTGGTTGAGCGTCCAACTTCAGCTCATGTCATGATCTTGTGGTTCGTGAGTCTGAGCCCCACATTGGGCTCACTGCTGTCAGTGCAGATCCCACTTGGAATCCTCTGTCCCCCTCTCTTTGCCTATCCCCTGCTTGTGTGCGCACACGCTCTCTCTCAGAGGGGGGAAAAAAAGCTTTAAAAAGAAGAAAAGAAAAATCTAGTTTCACAAAATAGATTTTTTCTTTTTTTACAAAAGCAGTTTCTGACATTGATGAACATCTCTTTTCATGGACTGCCATAACAATTATCAGATTTCTAAAATGGCAGGTTACGACCAAATATTTTTGAAAGTGATTTTCTTTTTTTTTTTTTTTTTTTAATTTTTTTTCAACGTTTATTTATTTTTGGGACAGAGAGAGACAGAGCATGAACGGGGGAGGGGCAGAGAGAGAGGGAGACACAGAATCGGAAACAGGCTCCAGGCTCTGAGCCATCAGCCCAGAGCCTGACGCGGGGCTCGAACTCCCGGACCGCGAGATCGTGACCTGGCTGAAGTCGGACGCTTAACCGACTGCGCCACCCAGGCGCCCCTTGAAAGTGATTTTCAAGTACTATTACCTATGCTTAATAAATTTCATTTTCGTGGCTCACTATTAGACTTTCCGTAGAAGGAAAACAGATGGAGTTGTGATGATCTTGAAATCCTCCTTACTAGCCAAAATCTGAAGGTGGGAACTCCTTCAAATCAGACTTCCTTGCAGTGACAATGTATTGAGTTACCTACAGCTTTTGGATTGACTTTTGCAGCTGTATTTTATATGTTATAATCATAAAAGCCAAAATTCTTTAGTTGGGATGCCTGAAATAGTAGATCAGGATGAACTCTTGGGACTTATGCATACCCTGTATTCTCTAACTTTCATATATATTTTTTGCCTTCAGTTTTTAAAATAAAGAACTTCGCCTTTTGTGTGTGTGCCTTCTAGGCCCCCTCCTATTTCTCACTGGTCACTGTGGCTCCATTAGGAATGGACCATTAGAAGTATTGTCCACAGTAACAAATCAGTTTTCTAGACTAGACTTTTGGGTGATTGTTTTGCAAACTCAACTCATTTTTTTCTTCATTTTTAAAAAATGTTTATTTACTTTTGAGAGAAAGAGAGGCGTGAGAAGGGAGACACAGAATCTGAAGCAGGCTTCAGGCTCTGAGCTGTCAGCACAGAAGCCGATGCAGGGCTCGAACCCACGAACCGTGAGATCATGACCTGAGCCAAAGTTGGACACTTAACCGACTGAGCCACCCAGGTACCCCAAACTCAACTCATTTTTAATAATGAGTTTTGTAGGATTGTTTGCATTTCTTCAGAATGAAGAACTAGAATTTCTTGAGTTCAGAATCCTTGAGAAATAAGTAGATGTAAGATTGGAATTTGAGGGAGTTAAGTTTTCCATATTACTTGTATTCTGATATTCACTTTGGAAAGTTTCCTGAGGTTTCTAGATAGATGTACAGTATTAGGTAAGAGTAAATTTGACTTCAGACATTGTCTCAAGAAAATGTCAAAAGCAAGGGCTTTAAATTTTTTGAGCTCAGTGCTGCACAAATAAATACACTTCAGTTTATGAAGTATGTGAGAGTTGATGTTTCTTTAAAAAAAGAAAGAAAGAAAGAAGAGAAACTTTTTACCCAGAAGGACTACCATACAGTAAGAGCCAAACATTTAAGGTATCTCCAGAAATTGAGAGCAATGAATCTTTTTTTAAAAAAAATCACAATCTTCAGTGATCCCACTTTTTAAAACCTCTCATTTATCATGAGCTGTCAAGTTCTGGATAGTTTCCTAGATCTCAGTTTTAAAAATTTCACTGATACCAGGGGACTCAATAACAGAAACTTAAATGTCTGAGAGGTACATTCGAGTAATCAATCCACTAGTCTCTGTCAACTTTCTCTTAGGAGAAGAAAAAAACCCTTTTGTTTTTTTCCCCCAATCATTTCCAAAAGCTCCATGTTAAAGACAAACGATGACTGAGGGAATATATACAGAACATTCATCAAATTTTGTAGAAAAGAGAGTAAAGGCACTAAGGCCATGTGTTTTTGGATTTTGCAAAATATTTGAGGGATCACCTCTCTGTGATTGATTGTTTTACTTACCATTTTATAAGGCTATATATTTATTTATTTAAAAATCAGTTTCGGGTGTCTGGGTGGCTCAGTCAGTTCAGCGACTGACTCTTCATTTCAGCTCAGGTCATGATCTCACGGTTGTGAGATCAAGCCCCACATCGGGGCTCCATGCTAGGCATGGAGCCTGCTTAAGATGCTCTCTCTCTCCACCCCCCCCTCCCTCTCTCTCTCTTTCTCTCAAAAATTTGTTTCAATAAAAATTTTAAAAAGTCAGTTTCATATTTGCTTTTCCAAATAATTGATGTTGGGTACAATCTGAACTAAATCTAGATAATGGTTGAGTTTAGACTTTAAGACAATACACTTCGTCTGAACTTTTTATATATATTTTCACATTTGTAACCCTGCCTCTTACATGGCCATTATATTTGGTAAATTTGATCTATTTATAATGAAAGATTTTTTTTTCTCACCCTGCCAGTGTCTAAGCAAGTAACTGCCCCTCTTTTCCCCAATCTCAGCCTTTCAATATGGGAGCCTGGTTCAGTGTTCCTTGCAACAGGTAATATTGATCAATAAAATATTCTTCATCAAGTATTGGTACTTTAGTGAGAAAGAGATTAGATTCATCCTTTGCTTTGTCCAGTGGTTGAATACTTTTAGTCTTTGGCTCACCCTGCTGAATTTTGACCTAGCAACCTGCTTAGAATTTTCACATTTACTGCTCTTCACCTAGATGTTGTCAAAGTGTACATTTAAAACATAACTACTGTGTTCCAGTTGTACCAGCGCAGGATGTATTTTTCATGTTTGCTAAAATAATTTATCTTAATTAGTGTATTATTTTTCTTTATAAAACAAAGTTTGAAACCGTAACATTCTCAAAACTGTGCCCTCCAATTGATAGTTTTCTTTTATCTGTGTGTGGGGGGGGGGGGGGTTGTTTTTTTGTCAATAAACACTGAGCCAGCTATCAAATTCCATTAAGGACACTTAGCAACATGATGGGTTGTTGTTAACCATTACCAGTTTATTTTGTTGTTTGTTGTTTTCATTGACTTTTTAAGTTTCGATTTTAACTAAGGCTTAGATTAATAGTATTTTTTACTAATCAGTTGTCGAGTCATTGTTTTCTGACTTATATTAAAGTTTAGAATTTATAATTGTATTTTAAAGTATACTCAACAGAAGTCATTTGAAAAGATTCTGGCAATAGGCCAGAGAGAGTTACGTTTCTACATTTATACCAATTTGATAGTCATACAAGACTTTACTACTTTCAGAGCATTTATCATTTCTGTTTTGGTGGTAAATATTGTGATCCTATAATGTATTTTCAGGCACCACAGTAAGGAAAGGCTGTAATCAAGGTTGTAATAGCTGTATATACTTCTAGGAAATGACAGTATTTTGAGTCATTCCATCTTTTTTTTTTTTTTTGTCAACTCTTTCATACCTACTAAGATCTGTAACCATAAATAATTACATACTTGGTAAAGAACAATTGGTAACGTGAGGCAAATTATTAAACCTCAGAGTTCTTATCTGTAAAGTGGGTATATTGCCAGCATAATCTGTTTTTGAAAGTTAATTTATTTCATTATAAATAGTCAAAGGCCCTCAACTCTTTCAAAATTGATGCTGAATTAATTAACTGTAGGGGTAAAAGTGTAAACTTGAACAACATTTATTGTTAGTTACCCAGGGCACAATCAGTGTCATTTTGATAACCTCCAAGTAAGACATAGTATTCATCTGTTAGGTTAACAGTTAGAAGTTCCAAAATATTGATCAATGCCCATGTGGCAGTGTCTTCATATGAATTTGAGCCAGTTTAAGGGCCTTTCCTCTGCATTGTGTTCCTTTTTGTTTGGAACTCAAAATTGTGTTGAATGTTCCATGATATTTTATGGTACCATTCATCTTTGCCTATCTCCTGAAGATACTTGATCAGCATAGCTTCTGATACTCCTTGTCTTTATGCATCTTATGTATCTGGCTTCCAAAATACTGATAGAGAGGACCAAGATACGGGGTGACAAATTATGAGGAAGCAATATTGGATCGTGGAAAGAGCTCTGGACTAGGAGAACGTAGATCACCCTGGTGATGCTTCGTGTATGCTCTTGGGCACATCTCTTTATGAAGACTTCTTTCATTAGTTATCTAATCTCGAAAAGAAAAGATTTGGACCAGATATCCTTTTAATTTTGGCTTCAAAACCTTCAAAGAATTAAGTGAAAGGCACTTCTTTGACTTATTGGTGTAATATGTTGGTGGATACATCTTAATCTTTAAAAGTCTAGTTACTTATAGAAAAGGTGTTCCTCGTGTATTTAGGTTAAGCAGATTACCACTAAACAACTGGACAGTTTGTACATCTGCTTTTCTGCGCATACTAGATGGACATCATACAATTCAGTCTGTTCACAAGCACTAAAATTTTTAGCCCTTACTTATAGCCTGTTCCTCACAGTCAATGGTATTTATAAAATGCCTGCATAAAATGTATGCGATAGGCCTGTTTTTCTCCATACATTTCACTGAAAGAGTAGATTTTGACCATGAACAATCTGTGAATGGCTTGGTAGTGCTAATATATATCATTATTATGATTTTATAGTGATATCTAATACTTGAGCATTGTAGCTTTAGAAAAATCACTCAACACTTCTGAGTATAGTTTCCTCGCATCTGTAAAATGTGATCCTTGAATCTCATCTGAAATATTCCAAGAGAACTCTCATAGAGTCAATAGCCATTATAGCAATAAGACCCTAGTGCTTTGTGGGATAATTAAATCTTCCATTGGGGCACTTAGAAAATGTCATCTGTATTACTTGGTGCTATTCAGTGCCCATTGTTGGTTGTTTTTTTTTTGTTTTTTTTTTTTTTTTTTCTTGACTTTTATCTATGTGTAGTTTGGTTTTTCCAAGTCTGTTGATTTTCATGTCAGTTGTATGTAAAATCTTGGCTAGCAGTTGAAAGTAAGTAGTTCATGCCTTTTAGAATTTAAAATGAAGAAAACTTCACTGGTCGATCTGAGGATGTGGCTTGTTATAGTTTATGCAGGGTCCAAGTTGTTTTCTAAAACTGTAAACACCTTCACAATTTTACAGTAAATTTCATTAAGAAAAACTCTAACTCCATAAACCAGTGTGTGTTATTGTTGCTGCTGTTGTTTTAACCAAATATGCTGCCTTGAAATCTTGGCATATCTTTGATTTTTGTTTTAAATATGGAACAATAGGCCTGGTACTTGAAAGTACAGCCATCTTTTTTGCTTATGTTCTAGAGAAAGCTGTTAAAACTGCCAAGAATTAAGTTTGGAAAGACTTTTTATAATAATTTTTCATAAGATTGTTTTGACCATTCCCAGCCCAGAACTAATACAAACCAGATTGCTTTGGGAGGAGTTGTGATACAGTAAAATAATTCAAGTCAGCCACCACTTATGGAGTCCCCTGCCATTGTGAGGACTACAGACGTAAGCAAAGAGTTCTGGAAAATTGAACTAGAGGTAGCTAAGAGTCAAGAAAAAGTGAAAAACAAATGGACATTGAGTAATATAGATGGCATTTTCTAAGTGCCCAAATGGAGGACAATTTAATTATCACCCAAATCACTAGGATCTTACTGCCATTTTTTTTAATATCAAAGAATCATTTCCGACTCCCTCCCATCTCTAGCGTATATTCATTTCCTCCCTCCCCGTCTCAAGTACATACACGCACTTCTTTTCCTTGTGTTTCCCATTTGACCATAACTTTTAGAGTTTCTGGAGTAGTGTTTTTCAAACGGTGGGTCATAACCCATTAGTAGAACAAGAATCTATTTGACCAATTTTTTTTTTTTTTTTTTTTTTTTTTAGTGGTTTTCAACGTTTTTATTTATTTTTTGGGACAGAGAGAGACAGAGCATGAACGGGGGAGGGGCAGAGAGAGAGGGAGACACAGAATCGGAAACAAGCTCCAGGCTCTGAGCCATCAGCCCAGAGCCTGACGCGGGGCTCGAACTCACAGACCGTGAGATCGTGACCTGGCTGAAGTCGGACGCTTAACCGACTGCGCCACCCAGGCGCCTCTGACCAATTTTTTTAATGAAAAAGATTAAAATAGAAAATACCAGAATGTACTACATAGAGAAAGTATCACAAATTTATTTCAGCTAAATATCTCATGTATTTGTATGTGATTACAATATAAAATGTATTTTTTATTGTGGATTGCCATTTTTAGAGTTTGAAATCCATCATTCTAGAGTATTTCATCTATTTGTACCTTAAACCTAAATTTCTTTAAATATACATGTTGGGTGGTTACTGCATAAATATTTAGATAAGATTTTTTTAACTGGAATTTTTGTTTATGCCTGATATCTTGTTTTTAATCTGCACGGCCAGAGGAAAACCCATAGTGTTGACAATGTTTTATGATGTTACTTTTTAAAAAAATCTGTTTTTCTGCATCATTTTGAATTAAAAGAATCCTCTTAGAAGACCAATATTTTTCCCCTAATAGAGTTCGTACTGGTTTATATTGCTCCAAAGTACTAGAAAGCATGCCTGTGTATGTGCAACATTAAAAATAGGATTGATTTAGGGATGCCTAGGTGGGTCAGTTGGTTGAATGTCCAACTTTGGCTCAGGTCATAACCTCACGATTCATGGGTTTGGGCCCCACGTTGGGCTTGCTGTTGTCAGCATAGAGCCTGCTTCGGATCCTCTGTCCCTCCCCTCTCTCTCTCTGCCCCTCCTGCGTGGTCTCTCTCTCTCTCTCTCAAAAATAAATATAAGTAAATAAAGGATTGGTTGATTAAAACCACAGTTAGATGTCACTTTACACCTGTCAGAATGACTAAAGTCAAACAAACCCACAAAAAATAACAAGTGTTAGTGAGGAAGGGGGGAAAATTGTGCATTGTTGTCTCGTGCATTGTGTTTCGTGCATTGTTGGTGGAATGCAAACTGATGCAGCCAGTGTGGAAAACAGTATGGAGGTTCCTCAAAAAATTAAAAATAGAATGTAGGGGGAGATTCTAGTTTTTCTTAATCCTGAACAACTAAACTAAGCATAAATATTTCTGCTTCTGGGGGATATGGGAAACAATTCAGTTCCAGGGCTCCTTCTCTTTAAAATTAACCAACCCTATTTTTTTTTTTAATTCAAGTGTAGTTAACATACAATGTTATATTAGTTTCAAGTGTACAATATGATTCAACAGTTCTATACATTTGTTCATCAAGATAACTGTACTCTTTGGGGTGCCTGGGTGGCTCAGTCCGTTAAGCGTCTGACTCTTGATTTCGGCTCAGGTGATGATCTCATGGTTTGTGAGTTCAGGCCCCACGTTGGGCTCTGCTCTGACAGCATGGAGCCTGTTGGGATTCTCTCTCTCCCTCTCTCTGCCTCTCCCTTGTTCGTACTCTCTCTCCCTCTCTAAATAAATAAACATTAAAAAAATTTTTTTTAAAGAGAAGTAAATAATGTATGTAAAGTTCAGTGGCTAGCACATAGAGCTCAGTAACTGATAGTCGTGTTTTTTTTTTTAAATTTCTTGAGTGTAGTTGATACAATGTTACATTAGTTTCAGGTGTACTGCATAATAATTCAACTCTATATATGGCTTAGTATTCGTAACGGCTAGAGATTTTCTAACAATTACAAGTTGTTTCTTTAGTAATGGGTCATCATAGCATTTAAAAGAAGCTATCAGCTTCTGTCTAACGATTAACAATAGCTATTCTAAGGTCATACAACAGTTGATGGAAATGCAAAGACTTGAAACCTGGTCTCTATCCTCAGTCCAGTACTCTGCACCATTCTGCTTTTTGCTTGAAAGAATTACATAGAAATTTTTAGAATGTAATTAAAAGTTTTTTTAGTCTAATAACCAGCTAAAGTTCTAGAATATTTTAACCATATTCAAGTGAAAATACTTCATAGAGAGCAATCATATTTAAACCGATCTGACCACAACACAATTTTTTTAAAGTTCCATAACAAAGCCAACAGTTGAAATATTTCATTTGTTGTGTCTTCTGACTTACAAAGACTAGTGCTGCTGAAATCTGAACACTATCCATTAACTACTTTTTTACAGTATTTTGTCTGTCGGGGCTTCATATTCTAACTGTTCTTTTTACTTGAGTAAACTGTTATGTAACTAGATTTTAAGTACTCCTTAAAATTCCTTTGTGTTAGCAGTAAACTGTTTTAAGGAGCTCAGATGGACCTATTATAAATAGCTTCTAAGAGTACGAGGTTCCAAAGATTGGTTACACTTCTGGACTACTGATTAAAAAAAACCCGTTGGATATGAAAAAAGAAGTTTCTTAGAGTTGGTGCTCTGTTGCACCACATTTTTGGGTAATAGCAAGGTGATGAAAAATACTATGTTTGTAAGCCAAGCTAATAACAGTACCGCAAAACCTAATTTCTGAAGAATATCACATGACCAGAGTCATTCTATTAATAGTGGATGTTTTAACAAAACAAAACAAAACAAAACAACCTAGCCCCTTTATCCTGTGAAGGGTCCATTTATTTGATCATCACATATTCATTGTTCATTGCATGTTTTCTCTCAATTTTTAGATTAATGATTTAGGATCTGGAAGACTCACTTATATAAAAGCTCATTTTGGGGCGCCTGGGTGGCGCAGTCGGTTAAGCGTCCGACTTCAGCCAAGTCACGATCTCGCGGTCCGTGAGTTTGAGCCCCGCGTCGGGCTCTGGGCTGATGGCTCAGAGCCTGGAGCCTGTTTCCGATTCTGTGTCTCCCTCTCTCTCTGCCCCTCCCCCGTTCATGCTCTGTCTCTCTCTGTCCCAAAAATAAAAAAAATAAAAATAAAAAAAAAGCTCATTTTTACATTTTCTTTCCTGATTAGTTGCTTTCTAGTCACAAAATCAGATTTTCACTAAAGTGATATGACATAAAGTGACTTAATCCTATTTCATGAATTTTTTGTGTAGTACACGAAAGTAATTCAAACTTCTAGAATGTTGTAGAGTGATGTTGTCAAATAGAAGCTAACAAAGTTTTAACATGTTTTACAAAAATTATTTTTAACAAATTAGTTTACATTTTTTTAACTTTGTAATTTAACTTTATTTTTTTATTTTTTAAAATTTACATCCAAATTGGTATATAGTAGTTTACATTTCTAAGACCAGAATTAATACAAGATTTTTTTACTTTATTAAATTTTAATTCCAGTAAAGTTAACATATATTCAACAGTTCTGTATTAGTACTCATCAAGATAAGTGTACTCTCATCCTTTTCACCTGTTTCACCCATCCCCCAACCAACCTCCCTTCTGGTAACCATCTGTTCTCTATATTTAAGAGTCTCTTTTTTGGTTTGTCTCTCTCTCTCTCTCTCTCTCTTTTTTTTTTTTTTCCTTTGTTCATTTGTTTTCTTTCTTCAATTCCACATATGAGTGAAATCATATGGTATTTGTCTTTCTCTCACCGGCTTATTTCATTTAGCATTATACTCTCTAGTTGCATTCATGTTGTTGCAGGGGTGTGTGTGTGTCTGTGTGTGTGTGTGTGTGTGTGTGTGTGTGTGTGTGTGTGTGTGACATCTTTACCCATTCATCTTTTGATGAACAACACTTAAGCTGCTTCTATAATTTGGCTATTGTAAATAATGCTGCAATAAACATAGGGGTACACATATTCCTTCAAGTTGATGTTTTCACATTCTTAGAGTAAATACCCAGTAGTAGTGTAATTACTGGATCAATGGGTAGTTCTGTTTTCAATTTTTTGAGGAACCTCCATACTGTCTTCCACAGTGGCTGCACCAGTTTGCATTCCCACCAACACTGCACAAGGGTTCCTTTTTCTCCACATCCTCGCCAATGCTTGTCTTTTGAGTTTTTTATTTTAGCCATTCTGACAGGTGTGATGTGATATCTCATTGTAGTTTCTATTTGCATTTCCCTGATGATGAGTGATGTTGAGCATCTTTTCATGTGTCTGTTGGCCATCTGGATGTTTTCTTTGAAGAAATGTCTGTTCAGCATGTCTTTTGCCTATTTTTACTTGGGTTATTGGGGTTTTGGGGTGTTGAGATCTGTAAGTTCTTCATATATTTTGGATACTAACACTTTATCAAATATGTCATTTGCAAATATCTTCTCCCATTCAGTAGGTTGTCTTCTATTTTTTGTAGGTTCTTTTGCTGTGCAGAAACTTTTTATTTTTTTTATTTAAAAATTTTTTTTTCAACGTTTATTTATTTTTGGGACAGAGAGAGACAGAGCATGAACGGGGGAGGGGCAGAGAGAGAGGGAGACACAGAATCGGAAACAGGCTCCAGGCTCTGAGCCATCAGCCCAGAGCCCGACGCGGGGCTCGAACTCATGGACCGCGAGATCGTGACCTGGCTGAAGTCGGACGCTTAACCGACTGCGCCACCCAGGCGCCCCTGGAAACTTTTTATTTTGATGTAATTCCAATAGTTTATTTTTGCTTTTGTTTCTCTTGCCTCAGGAGACATATTTAGAAAGATGTTGTTACAGCCGATGTCAGAAAAATTACTGCCTGTGCCCTCTTCTGGATTTTTATGGTTTTAGGTCTGACATTTAGGTCCTCTATGCATTTGAGTTTATTTTTGTGTATGGTGTAAGAAAATGGTCCAGTTTCATTCTTGTGCATGTCGCTACACAGTTTTCCCAATACCATTTGTTGAAGAGACTCTTTCTAATTGCATATTATTGCCTCCTTTGTTAAAGATTAATTGACCTGACCATTAAATTGCAAGTTTATTTCTGGGCTTTCTGCTCTTTTCCATTGATCTATGTGTTTATTTTTGTGTCAGTACCATACTGTTTTTATTACTACAGCTTTATGTTATCACTTGAAGTCTGGGAATTGTGATGCCTTGTTTTGTTTAACTTGTCAGAATTGCTTTGACTATTTGGAGTCTTTTGTGGTTCCATACAAATTTTAAGATTGTTTGTTCTAGTTCTGTGGAAAATGCAGTTGGTGTTTTGATAGAGATTGCACTAAACCTATAGATTACCTTAGGTCATATGGGCATTTTAACAATATTTGTTCTTCCAATCTATGAGCATGGGATGTCTTTCCATTGCTTTGTGTCGTTTTCAATTTCTTTCATTAGTATTTTATAGTTTTCAGAGGTTTCTCACCTTTTTGGTTAAGTTTATTCCGAGGCATCTTATTATTTTTCGTACAATTGTGAAGGTAGTTGTTTTCTTAATGTTCTGCTGCTTCATTATTAGTGTATAGAAATGCAACAGATTTCTGTACATTGACTTTGTATCCTGTGACCTTTCTCAATTCTTTTTATCAGTTCTAGTAGTTTTTTTGGTGGAGTCTTTAGGGTTTTCTTTATATAGTGTCATGTCATCTGGTGCAAGAATTTTTAATGTCTTATAATTAGTTTGCTTGGTCTAAGTTGCACCAAGGTAACTTTAGAGATGAATTCTATCAGAGCAGACTATTATTAGAGACAAATATAGTAATCTCCCTGGTTGTTACTGTGTTTTAAAGATGAGACCAGATATCTCTGGTCTTTATTAGAGATATAGATCCCTAAGAGGAAAGTGGCCTTTAATTTCTCCCTCCTGGATCTATCTAGAAAAGTGTGATTATCCTGATAATTAAGTGAATCAGGTATTCTTACGGTTTCTGAATAACTTTTTGCTGTTTCTTACTTGGATTTGTAGCACTATGTGCTGAAGTTATTTAGTCTGGCAACCTGAATAATTCCTACATTTCCTCTAGGAAGTTGAATCATTTGAAAAACTTACAGCTGTGTTTCTCTCATGTTAATAAATTACATTCACTATAAAATGTAGTGGTCATTAAGTATGGCCAAAGTTTGGTCTAAAATTTAAAAAAAATGTGTGAATAAGAGAAAAGAGAAGCTCTAGTGACAGTACTCACTAATTGTGGAAATTTTGCCATTATAGATGTGATTTTTTTTTTTCTATCACTTCTCGGCTTTTTGGCTAAGATCAAATGTAGATGTGATTTTTTTTTTTTTAAGCTTTATTTGTTTTTGAGGGAGAGAGAGAAAACGAGGACGAGCTGGAGAGGGGCAGAGACAGAATCCAAAGCGGGCCCAGTTTCTGAACTGAACCTGACCAACACAGGGCTCGAACCATGAGATCATGACCTGAGCGGAAGTCAGACGCTTAACCACTGAGCCACCCAGGCAATCCTAGATGTGATATCTTACTTTGGAGATTTTGATAGTTGCTCCCTCTAAAAATTCAGTTAGCAGCTGATGACATAATTGAATCACAAGTTTTCGTTACTTCTGAAAATATCAATTTCCAATTTAGCATTATAATCAAAGATATTTTTACTTTAGTATGAAATTGTTCTAATATTTTTTGAGAAGCTACTTTTTAAAGAAAGCTGCCACTGTTAGCCTCTGGGCAAAAAAAAAAAAGTTCTGTTTGACCTCCATAAAATCTGAATTTAATAATGAACTTATCATGAATGTCCTCCTTTGTGTTTATTAATGCAGGTAACAAAGGGAGTCCTTCGACTTGAAGCATGAGTTCAGATGCCAGCCAAGGTGTGGTCACTACTCCTCCTCCCCCCAGCATGCCTCACAAAGAGAGATATTTTGACCGCATCAATGAGAATGACCCAGAATACATTCGGGAGAGGAACATGTCTCCTGATCTACGGCAAGACTTCAACATGATGGAGCAGAGGAAACGAGTTACTCAGATCTTGCAAAGTCCTGTGAGTTGAAATAATCAGAAGGCTATACTTTTTCTTCTCTCTGGAGACCTTGATACAGGGAGGTAGGAGGTACCTTAAAGTACGCTCACAATAGAAGGGTGAAGGCAGAGTGACTCCTAGTTGCCCCCAGGCTTTCAAAGGTAAAATGAACACCTCATTTACAGATTTAATTTGCAAAGCTTTAATAACAAACTAGTGTTGTCTTGGTGGTGTAAGTTTTCTTTGTGTGATTTCTGAGTGTAACGCTTCATTAAAGGAGGACAAAAGATGGGGCCGAGCTAGGATCCCCAATTCAGAGTGAGTATCTGTGTAAAAAAGAAAGGCATGACTGAATTGTCAAGAGCCAAGAAACATATTTTCTTTCTTTGTGCACCCTGACACTCAGAGCAGCAGAGGAAGACTTCAAGCTTCTGCGGTGATGTGTGATCTGGCAGCCTAATGTGACATACACCTAATGCAGGCACATAGATGCACATAGATGCACACGTACCAAACTAACTGCACTAAAAGTGGATTATAAACTGAAGCTGAAAATTTTGTCTGCACAGTAATATTCAGACTTTGTAAATCACATTAAAGTGATTTGTTAGTTTTCTTACAAGCCCTTAGTGGAATTGCAACGGTCACATATCAGTGATGGAAAATGAGAGAGAATACCTTGATTTAACATGCAAAATGAATTAGTAACTTTATGCATAATGAAGATCACAGACCCCTTAAGGTAGAGTTCAACAAACATAGACACATGAGGCCCGTGTTAGGGTTAATTAGGCTTCCAACTTAGGTACTAAGATAAGCACTAAGGCATAGAACTGCCTAAGGTGGCCCTGGTAAATCATTTTTGTTGTGCCCTTGTGAATTTAATCACAGAGGTTGAGCCCGAAGCCAAAGGGGAATTCTACTCTGAGTAACTCTGCTACACCAGTGGCCTAGATAAAAGCAAGTACAAGTTATAAAAGCAATGCAAACTTTGAGGAATTTAAGTATAGCTTAACTTTAAACCTATCCTTTAAATAAACCCATAAAGAAATCTTTTCCCAATGGAAAGGAGATTAACCAGAGGATTCATCATGAGGGAGTAAATGTTCAGTGCCTTCTTTAATGCAAATCTAAACTCTGTGTTTATAAATACTTGAAGGGCACATTAATTATTTGGATCAAAATAGATATATTTCCTCTTCTAAAGAAACTCACTCCACTTTTGAGGGCTAACTTATTAACCAAATGATTATAGTAACAGATAGTATAAAGTAACAGAGAATGAGATGAAGTTCAGGTTTTGTTCAAAGTTGTTAAATATTGAGATTTCTCTGGGAAGTGCTCCAAAGAGGACCAGTTTTAACTGTAAAGTTTAAAAGTAAAAAGTACTGAGCTGCATTTCTATGCCAGGGTTTTCGTTTTAATTTCCCCATTAAATAAAGACAGCATAACTTCGAGTAGATCTAATTTTTTTATACCTAAAAAAATTTCCATTTGTAAATTGGCTGGAATTACCAATTGTATTTATGCCTTAGGGAACTTAATGAAATAATGGGAAAAGCAAGACATATAGATTGTCATTTCTGTATTCACATAGCAAGAATGGTAATTTTCAGCCCAGAGAGGAACAAAGAAGATTTAAAAGAATTGTGGTTTGACCATTTTTTTCCCTAGATCTTTGCTAGTGAATTTAAAATCTCATTTGTGAAAGACTTAGAAAAGACATAAATTTTGTCTTCCTGCCATGTTTTGGGGCAGTGGTTTTCAAATTTCTTTTAATACAACAAACCTTTCAACAAAGAAATGATCCCTGGCGACCTGCATTAGTATCTATTGCTAAATAACAAACTACCCCAAAATTTAGCAACTTAAAACAGCAAGCTTTTATTACCTCATTGTTTCTATGGGTGAGGAATTCAGGAGCAGCTTAGTTAAGTGTTTCTGGCTCAAGGTCTCTCACAGAGTTGCAGTCAAGACATCATCCATGGCTTCTTTCACCTGAAGACCTGACTGGCCTGGAGATTTCTGCCCTTGAGATGGGTCACCATCTTTTCCCAGTGGAAAAGCCACATGGCTGTTGGCCAAGGACCACAGTTCCTTGCCATCTGGACCTTTACCTGAGACGGTTTGAATGTTCTCCTCCAGAGCAAGTATCTGGGAGAGAACCAAGAGGAGTCTGCAGTGCATTTTATGACCTAATCTCAGGCCTGAAACACCCATCACTTCCACCATATCTATAGTTAGAAGTGAGTCACTAAGTTCAGCTCATACAGGAGCTAAAGAAGGAGAGAGGAATTAAGATCCACCTTTTGAAGGGAGACTTGTCCCCTCTCTGACCACAATTTAGTTGAAAAGCATTGAAGTCTGCCACAATTTATTTACCTTGCTCCCACATGCAAAATGCACTCACTGTCTCCTAACACTCCTGCAAAAGCTTCAGCTCATTATAATATTTGCTTGAATCCAGAATCTCATCATCTAACTCTGGTCCAGCTACAGATGGTGCCCCTCAGGTGTGATTCCTTAAGTACAGGTCCTCTCACTCTGTACACCTGAGAACTAAAGAACTAAATCTGCCCCCCCCCCCCCACACACACACACACAGCCAATGGTGGGGCAAGCAAAGATAACTGCTACTGAACATTCCTGTTCTAAAAGGGGGGAGTTAGGGGTACAGAGGAATAACTGGTTCATAGCAGGTGTGAAATCCATCTGGGCAAATGTTTAGAAGTTCCCTTAATGAAGACGTAGTCCTACTTTCCAGGGGTGACTCTTCGCTAGTGGCTCTGCCTTCTGGGCTTTTGGTTCCACCCTCTGAGTCTTCTTTCCTTTTCCTTGAAAGTTAGCCTGTGTTCTTTTCTCAGCCTTCTTCCTTCTTGTAGAGGTTTTGAGGTTCAAAGACCTCTTCTTTTGGAACTACCTTTGTTCCTTCAGGCCCAAGCTTGCAGTGTTTCTGCAAATATAATTCTCTTAAAACCTGTGTGGGTCTCCTGTGAATATCGGAGTTCACTCTTTTCGACAAAACCCATAACCACTAATGATCAAATCAAAGATATGACTAATTTCTTGTTTGTAAGAAACAAGTTTGTAAGCCTTCTATTTAAAATGCTGAGTTTATTTGGGAAGAAAGGAAAATAGGGAAACTAATAAAAGCAAAGTATAATACTTGTTTTTATTAAGCCCCTTATTAGCACCTATTATGGGCACTATTATGTATCAAATCCTATTTAATCCTCAGAACAACTCAAACAGAAAAGTATTAATATCCCTAGTTTACAGATGAATAAACTGAAAGTTAGAGGTGTTAAATAACTTGCTAAAGTTTTTACAAGTTTAGTTAAATTGTGGGCTCTGAATGTAAACTCCAAAACTCAGACTTAACCAGTAGGTTGTACCACTTAAAGCATTCAATAACAATGAAAAAATTCACCCATATATTGTTTTATTCATCTTCGAATTCTGTTGTTCAGGTTCATTTAACCCAACATAGGAAGAGTTTCCAATCACAAGACATTTTGGTGTCTGTAAATTTGTTTGACAAACACAGTACCTAATTGCCTTGAGCTGAGAAAATAAGAAAAAAGAATGTTTCATCTTGACTCCCAAGTATTACTTCTAGGAATTTCATGATCTTTCGTAATGTGTGTGTGTGTGTGTGTGTGTGTGTGTGTGTGTGTATACTACTATATATATCTATATATATATCTATATATAGATATATATATAGATATACACACACACACACATATATATATTTTTTAGTATATTGTAATGTGTATGTATATTTAAACCTAATAAAGTGTTTGTCTTAGAAATCAAGTGCTGGTGAGTAAACAAGGTTTAGCTAGAGATCTTGTTAATGCAGCAGGGAGAATCTACAAGTTTTCTTTAACCAGTACACCACTCATATATATGCCTATGGAAACCCTAGATTATCATTAACCCCCTTATCTCAGAATGAGGTGTCTAAGGCAAACTGTTGGAATTAAATGATGTTTCATCAAAGTTAAAGATGCATATAAGTTGAAAAATTAACAGTACATTGTGCATAGTAGATATTTAGTAAAATTCTATGTACATCGATGGACGGATATATGAATAGCTAGGTGGGCTTTGAGTCATTAAACTCTTGAAGGTTGTCCATCAAGCTCCTGTTGAACTTAACAGCTTAATGTGGAAAATAGTTGGTGGGTTTCAGAAAAAGAATGAATGTTCTCAAACCTCACCACTATGGAAAGCTGTTTAATCTGGTTGACAGAAATGTGCAATGCTACTCTGAAAGATAGAACAACAGGAACTTATAGGTAGTGATAGCTCAGGCATGTGACACACTAACATTTCTTAATAACAGGGCAATATGTAATGCTACAAGCTACTTCAAATATAGGAGAAACTTCAAAGCCATATATATTTCAGAATATCACTATAAGGCCTAAAATGTTAACAGCGCACCTAGTTGGTCAGAATCACCGTCATTTATCTGGTCACGTTAGAAGCTTAAGATAAAGGTATTCTTTATTAATTTTGTTTGCATTTTTATTACATACTAGCTTCAAGAAAAGAGTATTCTAACCTTTAGCTTCATATTAATTAAGACTTAGAGGATAAAGACCATCCAGAAGAAAATTTGGTTTATTTCTTTTTTCTCCTTTCAACAGGACCAGTGGTAATCTATTTCCAAATGAATACATTTCTTAATGGAGAAATTCTAAGTAAGTTTGTTATGCTCCTAATCCCACTTTGGGAGAGATCTAATAACATAATTGTAGAGTGCCTTGGGAGCAGTAAGTCTGTAATCTTTTTTTTTTTTCTTTTTTCTCCAATTTTTCTCTCTAGTAATTATTATGAGGTAGAACATCCAGGTGTGAATATTTAAAATCAATCTCTGGTATTTATCAGTATTCCATTACATAATGTCCATAAGTTAAACATTACTTATAAATCAACCTATGTAATTTTCTTTTCTTTTTGTTTTTGTTTTTGTTTTTTTTTCTCCTAGCCTTAACTGAAATAATCCAATCAGGTTATTTTCTTTTACCAAATTGGCCCTCTTTTCTGTGATTTACAATACCTTCCATCCAATATCACTTTCTCCTGAAAGCTCTGATTTTAGATAGAGAAACTAGGATCTAATACTTCAAGGTAATTCTGCCTTTGGTTTTTAGTATACATGAATATGTGTGTACTTAAAGTATAATCTTACCTACATGAATCTCAGGTCTCCAATTCTTTCTTGTTTTTATAATCACGTTTATTTTTATCCATACTTTATGAATTCAGAATTTATAGAATTGCTGTGTCAGTATTGACAGACAATGCATAAAATAAAAGGGTATGAGATTCAGATAAGGCTTTTAAGGCATGCTTTTTCTAATTCAAACATTTTGATTTTCATCTAGTGATTTTTTACTTTTTTTTTTTTTTTTTATCATACTCTTGGATGTGTGTTAATGAGAGAGCTGTCCAAAATATAATACTCTGGGGACCAAACAAGTTTTCAAGTAGGATTTTGTTGGAGTTGAAGAATTAAATGACTTTCCAAAACTTTATAACGTTCAGTGAAGATTCATTTCTTATTTTTAAAAAATAGATGAATTTCTCCCATTCTATGATGGACAGACCTAATTACACAAGAGGAATTTTTCATTTAAATAATGGACTTTTTTTTTTTTTAATGTTTACTGACTTTGAGGAAGGGGGGAGGGGCAGAGAGAGAGGTAGAGAGAGAATCCCAAGCAGGCTCTGGGGCTGTCAGCACAGAGCCCGATGCAGGGCTCTGTCCCACGAACTTTGAGATCATGATCTGAGCTGAAATCAAGAGTCAGATGCTTAACCAATTGAGTTACCTAGGCGCCCCTCAAGTAACAAACTTTGAAGGCTTTTTTAGATCTTCAGATTCTAATGCTAAAAACCTGTAAAATGGATTTTACTATCATTAACTCAATTAAGATTAAGATCAGATTCTTTACTTTCTTTCCTTATATTCTAGGAAAGGAAAACACTCTCACTATTTTATTAATTGAGCACTGAACTAGACACTCAGGGAGACTCCAGGAATGTGAAAGACAACAGCTTCAACCATCAGATATCATAGTGTGGTAGAGTGGGAAAAGTAAACCACAGTCCTATGATAGGTATCCTAAGAGTAGTAAAGGCAAATGTCAAAAGAATTAGAGTTGGGTGGGAAGAGAAGAAAGTGGAGATCCCACCTAATTGGGGTGATTAAAGGAGAGACTTCAGGAAGATCACATTTAAGACAAGTGTTATAAAGGGTAAGCACTGACTAGGTAGAGGAACAGCAGAAGCCAGCATTTCCCTTTGATGAAATAGAGTGCACAGGGATAGAAAAGTACGGTGTGATCATAGAGTGATGCGCAAACCTCATAGGCTAAATCAGAGCACAAGGTAGTAACAGTAGGTACACCCAAAAAGTTGCATGACGAATTATAGAGATCCTGGAGTACCAGACTGCTTGACCTATAAGGAGTCAGCCTATTTTCTCATCATTTCCAGTTCTAATCTGTTTATAACAAACGTTTTGATATGTACATATATATGCACACAGTGCTTGCTTTGGATCTGGGTTCACCACCACCTATTGGCTGCGTGGCCTAGGAAACTCACTTAACTTGAGCTTCAGTTTCCTTGTTGGTAAAATGGACCTCATGGAGTTGTTGTGACAATTAAATGAAATAACATAAAAGCAAGTTGTGCAGAGCCTAGCCCATAGTAGTCAAGTATTTTTGTGAAAATTGTATACATGACTTATATACAGTATTGCTGATTTAAAGCACTTTATGGCAACACTTTGAAGATTATATAATTATAATTCCTTAGACCGTACTTTGGGTTTTAAAGGTCTCAGAGAATCTGTCCTCCTGATGGCAGTCAGGTTTATTATGTTCATGGATTCATGCATTCAAGGTGCAACAACTCCCACTACTTCCTCTTCTCTGCTCTTCTGTCTCTAAGATGGAAGACATGGTTTATGCTGTGGTTTGTGTACGTGTTGTTTGTCTTTTACCCTGACTCTTCTCTAGTGGACGCTCTAGGGAATTGTTGGTTTAATCTGACTTCAGAAGCCAAGCATGTGACCTTGCTGCCCTGTGTATAAGTTAGTTTTTCATTCTGCTTTGATGGAAAAATTTCCAGCTGTAAGAGGGCAAGTATTTTGGTACTTGAGGACCATCATAATCTGCTGCTATGTAATTTTTTTGCTATTTCAGCACAACCTAATGCCCTAATCTAGCCTAAGAGGTTTACTCTGTATTTCTGATCACAACATGCCTGCTGCCTTATTAGTTGTATTTGGTTTCAGTGATACAACCCATCTCCCATAAAATTACAGAAAGATCCTGTGCCCAGCTGAGAGTTACAGATTTCAACCTTTACTCCATTTACTTGTTAGCTGTGCAGCCTTGAGCAAATCACTGCCTATCTCAGGACTTTGTTGTGAGATTCAAGTGAATAACTATAAAGGGTTATTTTATTAACATTGGATTTCAGAATATGGTTAACTGTCATCGTAAAGATAAATAAAATTTTTATTCTTTGAATACAGTATTTTAAAGCTTAACATGTTTATAGATAAATTTTTAAAACCAGCTGAAATTTTATCATTAATTTTTATACTGTCTTACGACTGAGGTAATTATCTGAATAATACTCCAAATATATTTGAAACATTAAAAATGAGTTATAAATGTTCATGACCAAAAACATTAAATCTTTTGTAATAGAAGATTTCTTATCCGCTGAAGCACTTTCAACTATATAAAAACGTTAGGGCAATTTCACTTACTTTGAAAATCATTTTCCTGCACTTTGTGGAAACTAAATTCATATTTTTCTCTGAATTGATTTTAGAAGGGCTTACACATCCCCTTATGATACCATGGATCATCCCAAAGCTTTAGGATTGTGCCCACCGTATTGTGGGATGTATGGAAGTGGTAAAAGCATTTTCACTAGTGAAAATAGCATTTGACCTGAGTTCTTGCCTTTAACATTTACTGCCTTGGACAAATTTTTCAACCTTTCTTATTTAGCTTTTTCATCCCACTCAGCAGAAACGTCTCATCAGCTCATAAATAGTTGTGATTCTCTTGAGCAACTGGTTGGTTTTTAATCTTAAAGCCATTATAAATCATACTGAGCAGATTATCTTAATTAATTCATGTTGGCTTATGCCAACTGTAGCAAATGCCTACGGTTTTATAACATGCACTTTGTATCTTAATCTCATTGCTGGCTCTAACTAACCTCCTTATACTAATTTCTTCTCTTTAGCTTAATTTATCTAACCTGTATTTATTTTTTTTAATAATTTTGATCTCTAGAATCTGCCTTAAATTCTTGCTGGAGCCACATGGGGAGGGGCATTCAATAAAATATTCCCATTTCTCAGTAAGTTATTGCAATGTAAATAATGAGTGATACACATAGTAGGTATCATCAGGTTTTTTGTTTGTTTTTTGGCTTTTTTACTGAATGAATATTGGTTATAGCTGCTTTCAGCTGAAGAAAGTTTAAATAGAATTTGGTTTTGAAGGAAAGATAAAGTTTCAAAAGAGCAGATTGGCCCTTTGCCAGGTGTCCAGAAGTTTTCTATGGTTTATAAAAGATAAATGAGTGTATCTGAAAGATTCTTTCTCATCCAGCCTTAAATATGGTAAAATACTCATGTTACTCATCTGTATGAAAGTGTCCATCCATCTTATATATAGCTCACAACCATTTTATGTTCACTAAGTCGTAGAAATGTATTAATGGAGTTTTCTGATCAATGTAATGTGTCTTTGTAGAGGATATTTTATAGGATAGTGTCTCTGGTTTAAGTCATATTTTTAAATGAGCGAGGTACAGTCAATGGATTTAGATGTTTAGAATTTTTTTAATGTTTGTTTATTTTTTGAGAGTGCACAAGCAGGGGAAGGGCAGAGAGAGAGGGGGACAGATGATCTGAAGTGAGCTCTGCACTGACAGCGGCAAGTCCAATGTGGGACTCGAACTCAACCCTGAGATCATGACCTGGGCTGAAGTTGGGCACTCAAACCAACTGAGCCACCCAGGCACCCCAGATGTTTAGAATTTTTATAACTGTGCTAACGATTTACATTTAACAGCCCTCAAATTTGTAAAAGAAAAGCCATGTTTAACTGGTATAAACTGCTCCATGAACTCAGAATTCAAATATGGTCACTACTAGTTTTTAAATTCGTCTCTTAAACATTCACCTGCTGTATTAGCAGAAAGTACAGTATCTTCCTCTTGGAATTTCTGTTCTCCTGTAAGTTGTCCCAAGAACCTCAGTGGCTTACACAGTGCAAAAGGGTTCACCAGTGACTTCTATATCCAAGATGTGGCATGTACGTATGTCTTCATGTGCACATGTGAGTCATGCTAAAGTCTCTTCAGTCCACCTCAGCCACTGTGCCTTCCTGCCCACATGGTAGTGGTGTTGAAAACGAGTCTTACCCTGTCCAACAGGAGATGCAGGTTCACTGTTGACACAGATGTCTGCACAGGCCACTCTGGGGCATCAGGGAAAGGTGACCTCCCTCCCCCTCTTCCTGTGCTAAGCTGACTTAGGGTGTTCCATGGTGCCCCATGATTGAACTCCCAAGATTATAGTTTTTCGCACTCAGCTCTTTCAATTCAGATCATGGATGCCTCTCAACTGTTTCTCTAAAAGCAACACAAGCAATGAGTCAGGACTGGTCCTAATATTTACTACCTCATAGCCTCAAACCACATTTCTCCTTCCATCATGGGCTCCTATGCCTTTTTTTTTTTTTTTTTTTAAGAAGTCCTTTCTGAAAATCTGAATCATTCGGTCATCCACGATGCAAGTCTACATCTAAGCAGGGACTCCAGGAGATCTTATTCTCAGCCTTATAAGGAAGGCTACTGTTGGTGACTGAAAGGAAATTCACCCTTCTGAAAAAGATTTCTCCAGTGATCTCCAAGGTATTTGTATGGACTCCTCTTGGAGGTTGTGATTCCGGAGCAGTTTTCTGCCTTCTCCCTCTTAGGTGAAGTGGTTAAAAATTGAACTTAATTTCTGGCAGGGATTCTGTTTCATATGTAACCAAAAGCAAGGTTTAGAGGACTTACATTGCAAGAGCTTTTGTATTTAAAATGAATGGGAAAAGGTTTGAGCAAGAAAACAAATGAATTTAATAAAATAAGTATTGGTTAGGTGTTATGGAAATAAAAAATGAGCTATTTCAAGTAATGTAAAGGATTGAGAGAGGTTTCAAATGATGAATCATATTAGCAACTTTAGGGTTATTCGAATAGAAAATTTCTCTTAACGTTCAGAATTTTTACTGATATGAACACTGTTTCTGACACATACACATATGCCCCCAAGAAATATAGCAGAATTCCAGAACAGGAACATATAGTACCCAAAGTTGGGGGAAATGTCCTTTCTTTAGCACAGAAGGGGAGTAAACAGTTCTCAGCTCTTATCAGTTTGCTTTCAGTCTTCATAGAGTTAAGGGAATTGCCACGGAATTCTTAAAATGGAAGCTGTGATGTATGTAGTATGTCTTAGTGAAGATTTCTGTGAGTCAGTCTGTAGTCAGAGTCTTGCCCCATCCAAATAGGGACTCTAGCCCAACCTAGGTAATGAGGCCACTGGGCGAGGAATGGCTCTCTTTTTGCATCAATCTGTACTTGGTACTCTAGTTCCATATTGTTAACAGAGTTTTCTTTGAGAGTAAGACTTTCTAACGATTTTTTTCCTCCCCTGAAGGCAAGCTTCTTGCCTCCTTCTTCCACTGTTTTATTATTTTATGTTTTATATTTGTTTCAAAACTGTGTAGATGAAACCGTATTCAAAAGAGGAATGGGAAAAAGATTGATCATAGAGAAAGTTATGTTTGGTTCTGCTCCAAGTGAGATGTATGAGCTCAGTGGTCATTTTTGTGTGTTACAGGCCTTTCGGGAAGATCTGGAATGCCTTATCCAAGAACAGATGAAGAAAGGCCACAACCCAACTGGATTGCTGGCATTACAGCAGATCGCAGATTACATCACGACCAATTCTTTCTCGGGCTTTACTTCACCTCCTCTCAGTACGTCAGTTTTGAAAAGTTTAAAAAATTATAATTTTATCTCTACTTTGAACACGGCACATCTCTAACAGCATATTCTACTCTGGTTCAGTCCTTAAGTTTATAACATCTAATACTTAGCGTAATATAGTGTTAAACTCTCTTACCTTTTGTTATCAACCGGGCATTTACTAGACTTTGTGAGATTGTAAAATAGTTACAAGACATGGGCCCTGTCCTACATAAATGCGTAATTTTAGTTGAGGAGACCTACCATGAATGCAAAAAAAAATTAAAACTGAAAGATAACTGTAAAACATTACAAAGCAGTTCGTAAGAAATTGTCTAATGGCCTTTTATAAGTCATCATACTATGAACTGAGAGTTGAGATTGATTTTTGGTTGAAGTGGACTGAGAAAACTCTGAAAAAAAGAGAGGCCTGAGCTAACCAGGCTTTACAAGATGGAGTGGTTAGAATTTGGTGTAAAAGAGGGGTTAAGATATTTTTACATTTAACAACTCTTTAGTAAGAGCACCAGTTTGGTGAGCTGAACACTAAGCACTTTATACATCAGCAAGATGTGTCCGGAACTCCCCGCAATACCAGGACAGGTGCAGAGTCCCAGAAGGTAATGTCAGGGACTGCTTCGGGTCCGAGTCAAGGGATGAGACGTCATATCAGCATCAAGGGATTTTCTTTTCCTCTTTTTTCTTTTCTTTTGTTTTCCTTCTCTTCCTTCATTTCTGCCTTTCTTTGGTTTTGGTTTGGTTTTGTTTGGTTATAGATTTATAAGTAAGAGTCAGTAAATGCAAGTACTTTCCAAATAGAGGAATGGCATAACAATTGAGACCTGATGTTGAAAACATGCTGGGTTAAGGTATGTTTGTAGAACTCAAAGTGGACCAGTGTGTCGGCACATATATACCGGTTAAAGAATCTTTGAAAGGGTCCCAATGTGAGGTATATGTGCTTGAACTAAAATAGTAGTGTGAGTACAAAAAGGAAGAGATATGAGAAAGGCATAACTAAGGAAGAATAGAGATGACTTAGTAACAGTTTGATGTGAGGAGATGGTGTAGATAGTGGGGGAGAAGAACTATGAGTTACAAAATCACTCCTCTATCTTGGAAGAACATTCTATTAGAAGAAACATAAAAATTCAAAGGTTGAGCTTGTTTGTTTGTTTGTTTGTTTTGCTTTTCCTATAATATTGAGTATCTATTATGTTCTAAGCACCCTGTTAGAGATAGGAGATACACTGATAAACCAGAGACAAGATTCCTGTCCTTGTGGAGATGGAAAATGGTCAGTTAATAAGTCCTATGCAGATAATTAATAGATGGTGATTTGATAGGAGGAGCTAGGTGACTAGATTAGGTGATCAGAGAGAATCTCTCTGAGGAGGGGACATTGAAACTGAAATCTGAATGACAAGAAGGAGCAAACCATACCAAGATTGAGAGAAAACAGTCCAAGTAGAAGGGACAAGTACAAGTGTCAGATGGAAATAAGAGGACAATGAATTTGGTGGTCTCTTCAAGGAACAAAAATTAAAGGTTATGGTCTGGAACATGGTTTTGGGGGAAACCAGTAGAACGAAGTGAGATCAGAAACAGGCAGAGAGGCTGAATTATGTAGGACTTTGCAGCCAGGGTTGGAAGTTTGGATTCTATTCTAATTTTGAAAAGTCATTTAAGCAGAAGGGTGATGTAGAAAGACCTGTATAGTTTCTGTGTGAAGAATTAACTGAGAATTTCATGGTATTATTAGTAGACAGAAATAGGAATGTCCAGAGTTGGGGATCTCTTTGGCTTGGGAAATGGAAGAAGTTCAACTTCAGGCATGCCAGGGTTGCCCAGAGTTGCCAAGACCTTGTAGCAGTTGGAAGAACACTCCTAGAGCCTAAGAGAGTGACTTGGCAGATGGACATGGGGAAGTATTCATCAGGGCCGTGTGTGTAGATTAAATCATACAAGAGGGTATAGGCAGAGAAGAAAAGGGTCTAAAGAGAAAATTTCGAAAGTTAGAAGAGGAAGACTAGTCCAGGAAGACCAAAATAATAAGAGGAGCTATCCTGTGTGTGTCCTAGATACCCCAGCAGGAAGGGGGAGCCGCTGAGGTTGCTGGCTGCAATGTACAAAGGCATGGCAGCGGGAAAGCTGTGTCTCACAGCTCAGAGGTCAGGGAGTACAAATCAGCCAGTTTGGCTGGAAAATTTATGTTGTCGAAAGTGAAAGTTAAAGTTGGCAGGGAAAGCGGGAGATCGATTAAATGGCTGACTCTGAAATTTTGTTAGAAATTATGTTGTTTCATAATGGCTTACATATTGAAACTACTTCTTTGAATTAGTTCACAACATTTCACAAGTAGAAGATCTCACATTACAGTATTGACTTGGGGCCCAAGTTTAAAGTTGAAACTTTCTGATAGCCCTGAACTCAGATTCTCACACGGTAGCAGCTGATTGTGGAGTTATAGCTGCCCCTTCATCCCAGGCCTGTATTATCTCTAGCGGCCTACGGGCTGCACCAGGCCTGGTTTATGCACTTACATGAATATCTTGTAGGCCTTCAGGTCTGGGGCTTCTGCAAAACTTTGAGCAGGGGAGTAGTGAGGCTAACCGCTCAATCTGATGACTTTATGTGGAATGGATTTATAAAGAGAGGGGCCAAAGGCGAGGACAAGAATGAGAAAGCTTACATGTGAGATGAGGCCTGAACTCAAGGATGGAGAATGAGGGAACTCATAAAGAAGAGAGTGGTGGAACGTGGTGATGAATTACGTCTGGTCGCCCAGGACAGGTTACGTTGATCCTGTGGAAATTGTAGTACCATCAGTATCAGAAGACTGAGGAGAAGTGAGAAGGTAGGAAAAAGCAGGGAGATAAAATCACTTTTCTACTCTTTTAACTTGTCTGTTACTGTGTCAAGCAGTTAGAAGCAGCAGGCTGAAGGGTGGGCAGGGGGGCCTGCTCACAGGTAAAGACGAGGGTGTCTGAGTCTGTAGCGTTTTCATGGGGAAAAGGAACATGAGAGAGGAGTGTAGGGGACGGTTGAGCTTCAGGAAGGAGCCACAGACGGGAGAAAGGGAAGAGAACTTGTCGAAGGAGAAAGAAGCAGCAGGTGAAAGGGGAACAAGAGATCCAGATGATACCACACAGGCCTGTAGAAGAATTGTAGGGAAGACGTGGTAAATGGTGTCAAGGAGAACAAAGACTAAGAAAAAGTGGAACTTGATCACATCTGAAGTTAGCAATTGGGTCATTAAAACCCAAGCAAAACTAGGTTTTGTTGCTTAGTCATGGCAGAAGGCACAGTGTGGTTTGAATGCATTCTTTTCCATTTTAAATAATTTTTGTTTGACTAAAAGTCAAAAGGGCTATTAGAAAAGTAGCTTTCCGTTGGGATCTTTTCATCATAAAGTTAGCAGTAACCTCAGGATTAAGAACACTTTCACCTTTGGGATCACGTGACCATTTTCCTCCAGTGGTGTGAACCTGACTCCCTACCAAGTCCCTCCCACACAAGTACAGTACTAGAAGAAACAGCAGAGAAGATTGCTGATGCGCCTTTCTCCAAAGGAAGATAAGCTAATGAAACATTGTGCGGGCTGATAAGTTTCACATCCGAATTTACAAGGCTGGGACACTCCCAGACTCCGGCTGCTTCCAGGTGCAGCAGTACTTGACTTGACCGCAGTCTCTATCCACACCTCCTCCTTTTAGGTCTCGGCATGGTCACACCTATCAATGACCTCCCTGGGGCAGATACATCCTCCTACGTGAAGGGAGAGAAACTTACTCGCTGTAAGCTTGCCAGCCTGTATAGACTCGTGGACTTGTTTGGATGGGCACACCTGGCAAATACCTATATCTCCGTGAGTTCTTTGGCTTTCAATTCCTTTTTGAAAAAATCCCAACTAGAAGGCAACTGTACTCTTCTCCCCTTGACTCCTAAGTCTGATCAGTCTTCATTTTCTGAACCTAGCATGCTGCGTTACAACCTAATCCTTATTTAAACCTCTCCAAAGGAGAGGCTGTGGTTAACCTCACTTTCTCTTTCATTTACCGTCTGTGTTGTCCTTTTCGTTCAAACCAGTTGCAAAAACCATCTGAGAAGAAATCCTTCTGGCACAGTTTTCTCTGTGTTAATTCTGTCTGAGCATGAGGGTCACTGAAAAGCACTTGGGGCAGGCAAAGTAGAGGAGGCCTGGGACGTTTCCTCTCTGGTCTTTATTCTCTTTAAGTGTATTTTTTCCGTTCGTTATCATCTGTGTTTTCATGTTGTCACACTTGGAAACCAGACAACATTTGGAAGCAAAAAAGTATGAAAAGACTGTAATGGAAGTGGTGCCAGTGCTAGGTGCTGTCTTCCCAGAGTTCTTCCCCACCCCCACCCCCACCCCCTGCAGCCTCTCCTGTGTTTCCCCTTCCGTCTCCACTTCCTTCCTGCCTTCCCAGGAAGACTTCTCTTTCCTTTGCCCCTTTCCCCTTCATTTCCATGTTGTAAATCAAGATTATAGTCATTACCGCATTCAGTTAATATTTTCTCATGAATGTAGCTGACCCTAAGCAACCTTAGAGCTCCCGGGATAAAGCTTTAGGGAAGTAAATGAGAAACTAATGGCAGAAATTTTTAGCAAGTGCTTGAGTATTGAGGGAAGAAAACTTTTCAAGGAAAAGTTTCCCATTGCATACCTTTAATTTCTACTTTGTTGCTTTCCCCACCCTCCCAGATCTCTTACAGTTACTCACTACAAATATATTTCTAGTCGTGTTTAAACTGCAAAATATGAATGATCTCATAGTAATTGCCTATTGTTTGTTTGTTTGTTTTTCTTTCTCCCAGGTAAGAATAAGTAAGGAGCAAGACCACATAATAATAATTCCTAGGGGCCTGTCTTTTTCTGAAGCCACAGCCTCCAATTTGGTATAATTTTCATTCCTATGTTACTTTTTCTGTGCTTCTTTGTGCTTTTCTAACAGTTTTCAGCTTTTAGTACGGGACAGAACAAGAAAAGGTATGGATGGAAAAAACATTTGCTTAGTGAACAGGAAAGAGTTTGGAAAGTTATGTTGATTTTTTAAAAAAATAATTTTTTTAGCCTTTATTTGTTTTTGAAAGAGAGACAGAGCCTGAGCGGGGGAGCAGCAGAGAGAGAGGGAGACACAGAATCCGAAGCAGGCTCCAGGCTCTGAGCTGTCAGCACAGAGCCCAAAGTGGGGCTCGAATTTAGAACCGTGAGATCATGACTTGAGCTGAAGTCGGACGCTTAACTGAGCCAGCCACCCAGGCACCCCAACTTATGTTGATTTTTAAGAAAAGCTTTCAGGGTCAAGAAAAACAAGGTGGTTGAAGAGACTCATAAATAAGTTGGTCTTATCAGTGAACTATCCATGTTTTGGAGGGAATCCTTTGACTTTTTTTCCACCCTGTACACTCTGGAACTTTTAAAAAACACAAAGTCTATGTGTATTTTATAAATAGATTTCAATAAAGTTCAGTTGGTGTGAGCAGAGGGGCTGGCTGACTGTGTGGCATTTTATTTTTCCATGATTGTACTCATAGGCACTGTCATTGGCCTCTGGGATGACAGGAACTCCATTGGTTCTGGGTGCTACAGTGTCAGCAAATGGAAATTTTCCAGCCAATTCAGTAAACACTGGACTTGTTCAGACCTTTAGTGAAGGGTTTAAGTTACTTGGTTTTTTGGAAACTGCTTCTTACTAACTTCGAAATTTTGTTTCAGACTGCCTGTTTTTATAAATAAAGTTTTATGGGAACAAAGCCACACCCATTCTTCTACAGTTCTGAGTGGCTCTACATAAAGTGGCAGAGTTGAGTAGTTGCATCAGAGGCCCACAAAGTCTAAAATTTTGACTATTTGGCCTTTGACAAAAAAAAGTTGGCCCCCTCCCCTGGTTTGGTTTGTGGATCACAGGCAAACTTTGATACATGTGTACCAATGAAATATGTCTCTCTGATTTTTCCAGGTGAAAGTCAATATCATAGGAGAAGTGGTTGATCAGGGAAGTACTAACTTGAAAATTGACCACACAGGCTTCAGTCCCCATGCTGCGATCTATTCAACACGTCCTGATGTTAAGTGTGTGATACACATTCATACCCTGGCAACAGCAGCTGTAAGTTGCTGAAGGCTAAAACCAGCAATGACCCTGGGAAGTGTAGTATACTGAAAATATTAATCCTCTGCATACCCAGAAAGCAAAATTTCCTTTGGACCAAATGCTGACATCGTAGGAAACAACTAGAGAGATAGCATTTTCATTTTTCACTAATCAGCTAATAATTGGGTGCTGAGCTCTTTGGAGTAAAGTTTCTTTCATAATACTTGGCACAACGTTTAAACTGAGTTCTATCCCCTAAGTCCTTTTTTTTTTTTTTTCTTCTTTTTTCCTTCTGGAAGAAGTGAAGAGCTAAAGTGAGAGAGGGGTTGGAATGGTGGACTCAGTGAGTTAGGCCAGTGCTTCCTGAGCTGACTAAAGAATCCGGTTCTTAGGAGAGTGTAACTAGTAACTAAATATGTTCTTTTAACATGGGCCCAATCAAATAGGTATCCTCCATGAAGTGTGGGATCCTTCCAATTTCTCAAGAGTCCCTCTTCCTGGGAGATGTCGCCTATTATGACTACCAAGGGTCACTTGATGAACAGGAGGAGAGAATTCAACTACAGAAAGTTCTGGGGCCAAGTTGTAAGGTATGCAGTAGAGTTCCTATCGAAGGAGCTATTTTTGTTGCTGTTGCTGTTGATGAAAAACAGTGTGAGCTATGCCAGTTATTTTAAAGTGATTGCTTTGTGATTCTATTTTAGGTGCTGGTACTCAGAAATCATGGTGTGGTAGCCCTTGGAGAAACGATTGAGGAGGCCTTTCATTATATATTTAATGTGCAGATAGCCTGTGAGATTCAGGTAGGAAAAATTATCCCCCCACACACTTGTTTTTTATTTTTTGCAATTTGCTTGTTGTATTGGGTTTTGTATTATTTATTTTCAAAGTCCTATTGGTTGGTGGCTTTTTGTTTTGTCTTTTAAGAGATCTGCTTTACTTGAATAAAAAGGGTCAACTCCGTTATCTCTTGAATTGAAAAGAGGAAAAAATTAAAATTCACATACAGACGCACACACACAAATCTGAGAGCCTCATAAACATCGTTTTCCCCATAATCCTGCTTAATTGTAATTGTCTCTGTTTTTACCCTGTAGTGGTTGTGGTCACACTAATTAGAAACAGAGGCAACCGTCCGTCATCAAAGATCAGATGTAGCCACTTTTATAAAAAGCGCAAGGAGCAGGGCCAGAAGTTTTATGAACTCCTGCAGTTTCCAACAATTTCACAGCCTCAACCTTATTATAATAGGTTGGCTATTTATTAACTACTTTTTTCCTCAGAGAAGCTGAATGTATTTTTAACAGACCTAATTTCCCTCTTCAAGAAGATTCTCTTGAAGCAAATGGTAATAATCTTAATTTATTAGAGGGCCACAATAAAGGGGAAAAATCTTTTCTGTCAGTTTTAATGTCCAACAACCAACTTTTGTTGTTGTTGTTGCTCTAGCAGCCCCTTCTTAAACGAAGCTGTGAAAAGCTTGATGAAATTAAGATAATGAGCTGCTTCTGCCTAAATATCCTTAACTTCACAGTGTAGTGTCTATATTCCTTTAAAATTATAACTTTCAGCAAAAAAAAAAAAAAAAAAAAAAAAAGGATAGCCAAGGGAAAACTGCAAGATAACTTTAAAATTTGGCAAGAGAATTCAGTTTCTTGAAATATGTTAAAAGGAATGGCTCTAAATGTGTTTTCCATCAGGGAGGATCAGAATCCTGGAAGGTATCTTTTTCAGATCAATGGAAAAGATACTTCAGCTGCCCATTTTTACAAGTGTATTGCCTTATTCCTGTTGTTAGGAGCCTGGACAAGTTATAGGTATTTGCTGAAGTGAAATCCTGCCTTTTTAAAGGTAAAATATTCATTATAATCTTTTATAGTCTTGTGCCTCTATATTTTGCCATCGATTACAGGTGCAGGCATTAGCAGGGGCAGGTGGAGTAGACAATCTGCTGGTGCTGGATCTTCAGAAGTATAAATCTTTCACTCATGCTATAGCAACAACTGGAGGAGGAGGAGTGAATATGGGCTCCCATCAGAAATGGAAGGTTGGCGAGATTGAGTTTGAAGGGCTGATGAGGACTCTGGATAATTTGGTAGGTGAAAAATTGAACGTAAACTTGGATTTCGTGTCTGCAGATTCAAGAGCAAACGCTTCCATCTCCCTTTGGTCTGGGAACATGCTTATGCCTCTGGGAGCTGAGTTTGACTCTAGGGAGGCATTCCAGTGTAATTTTACCACATTTTTAAGAATCAAACAGTGAAACATGCAAGTGTCATCTTTGTTTATTTTATTTTTTACATTTATTTATTTTTGATAGAGCGAGACAGGGCACAAGTGGGGGAGGGGCAGAGAGAGAGGGAGACACAGAATCCGAAGCAGGCTCCGGGCTCCGAGCTGTCAGCACAGAGCCTGATGCGGGGCTCGAACTCACGAGCTGTGAGATCATGACCTGAGCCGAAGTTGGACGCTCAACCGACTGAGCCACCCAGGCACCCCTTCTCATTTTTTGTTTGATTGGGTTATTTTTTAAACGTTAATTTGTTTTTGAGACAAAGAGAGAGACAGAGTTTGAACTGGGGAGGGTCAGAGAGGGAGGGAGACACAGAATCTGAAACAGGCTCCAGGCTCTGAGCTGTCAGCACAGAGCCTGATGCGGCGCTCGAACTCACGGACCGCGAGATCATGACCTGAGCTGAAGTCGGACGCTTAACCGACTGAGCCTCCCAGGCGCCCCTTTTTTTTTCTTTCTTTTTTTTTTTTTTTTTTTTTTTTTGGTTTATATTTATTTATTTAAGTGTCATCTTACTTTAGATTTTACCCTCTTCCACTAAGGGTCAGAAGAAGATTGCCTTGAGACTGAGGAACAAAGATTTAAATGAGCACTGAGATTTGGCTTCCAGAAAGCTGGAAAATAGCTAGGAAAATTTTCTGGTCAGCAGTTTTGAAATTACCTTTGTCAGGAACAGTTGTGTGAGTGGAAATCACATTGTCAGCTGGAATCTGTTTTCACCAGATCTTGAAATTTGCTTAATTTCAACCCTAGTGTTATAAATGGAGGTTACATGAGGTTTGACAGATATTTTCGTCTTTGTTTTTCAACAAAGGAGTCTTTCTGATCATTTGTTTAAAGAATTAAGAGTCCAAATGCTGTGTTTGGTGCATGTTTGATCATTTCAAATGTGGTTTTTTTGCTCCCTTAGGGGTATAGAACAGGCTATGCTTATAGGCATCCTCTCATTCGAGAGAAGCCTAGGCACAAGAGTGACGTGGAAATCCCAGCAACTGTGACTGCTTTTTCCTTTGAGGATGACACAGTGCCACTCTCTCCTCTCAAATACATGGCACAGAGACAGCAGCGTGAAAAAACAAGATGGCTGAACTCACCAAATACTTACATGAAAGTGAATGTGCCTGAGGAGTCTTGGAATGGGGAAACCAGTCCCAGGACCAAAATCACAGTATGTTGCTATTTTATGTGGTTTGCCTCTACTAAATATTTTGCCTAGTTACTTATATGAATTAAATGTTCTATGTTAAAAATGTTGGGAAAGTTGAATATAATACTACTAACCTGTCATTTATCAGGTATAAACTTTGTACAAGATACTTTGTTTTCTGTGACTTAAATGAATTATCTCATTTAATACTCTTAACATGGAGAGGATGTGGTTTTTCTCCCGTTTCATAGATGTGAAAACTGAGGCACAGAGGGATTAACTAATCATTTATGAATAGTAAAGGCAAGATTTGAATGCATACAGTGACTCTAGAGCCCAGTTCTTAATCCACTACTTGGTACTGCTTTGCAGTTTATATTGTACCAGTGAATCAGAACCATAAAAGTTATCGACACGTGATGGTTCCAGAGTTCCATGAATTACTGCACAGTTATGCTTAGGCAAAATCTTGAAGAGTGAGAAATGGATTGTCCTATATTTTTCAACATTTTGCTTCAGATTTGGTTTAGTTTTAGAGTACTGATCACCAAATATTCTGTAGATACTCAAAATTGGTTCATCCTCTCATATAAATCAGTAACATTCACTGTGGAAGTGCCTAGACATCAAAGTGTTTTTCCCTAGCTTATAAGATTTCTTATCTCCTAGTAAAAGAACATAATTAAACTCCTAAGTTTCCCAGAATTGATTTTATTGGTGGAGACTGATGGCCAGCCATTATTGATCTTGATGAATATTCGTCTTCTTTAAAGGATATGATAAGGGATAAAGGAGAAAAATTATATAAGGCTTTTCCATCCCTGTAGTTCTTTTATGGATTACTACCAGATTACCCTCTGTGTAAAATGCTGGTCAGGGGATTGGCCTTTCCTGGCAGCCAAACATAGAAAAATGAAGTCTGGAAAACTAAATCTGAAGAGATTCCTTGAGTCCTTTTTGGTGACTTAGCCATCATCAGCTGATGAAACTTTAGTGCAGGCAACAGTTCTAAACGTGAGTTAATAAGAGATCAGACTCTGATTAAGAGATTAAGAAAACTTAAATAGCCATCTAGGTGAGTATTCATGCAAATAGTAATCACATCTTTTGAGTGCTGATCATGAGCCTTTTTCTAACTAGTATGAGACATACAGTAATTGACCACTAAATACTGCTTAGTGAAATTCTTTAAAATATTGGCAGTGTGTGCTCCCTCTCCTTGAGTCAATAAACAATAAACAGTTACCAAAAACCTACCATATTTCCTTAACACAAAGCCTCATTCTAGAAAATTTTTTATTTTTTAGTGGTTGAGAGCAGAGGACTCTTCTAAAGTTAGTAGTGGAACACCTATCAAAATTGAAGATCCAAATCAATTTGTTCCTTTAAACACAAACCCGAATGAGGTACTAGAAAAGAGAAATAAGGTAAGATGTAGTCATCTGTGGCCAAGGGAGTCATTTTTATACTGTTTTATGTGATTAAATCTGATTAATACCAAGCTTAGGGGGTATGAATACAGAAGAATTTGAAATGCAGTATAATTTTTTATGAGTGCATTTATTTTGAGAGAGAGAGGGAAAACGTGCACATGCAAGTGAGGGAGAGGCAAAGAGGGGGGAGATAGAGAATCCCAAGCAGGCGCCACACTGTCAGCACAGAGCTCAACGTGGGGCTCAGTCTCACAAACCTTTTGCAAGATCATGACCTGAGCTGAAATTAAGAGTCAGACGCTCAACCAGCTGAGCCACCAGACGTCCTGAAACTCAGTATAATGTTACCCTGTATTGAACACCTCCAGCTCTGTGCTAGTCACTGGCAAGTGGGCTCCATGGGGAAGAGGTAGTACACATACTGCTGCTTTATCAGTGAAAGTGAGCCCTAGTGTTAGTGGAAAAGGTAGTTCTCCAACCACGTAAGACAACAGGAAATCATACATTAGGAAGAGTGGAGGAGATGAGTGTGAGTTGTTGGGGTAGTAGGAGAGGGCTTTGTGGAGGCAGGAAGAAAGAGGCTCTAGGTGGTCAAAGAGCAAGCCTGTGGGAAAAGAGAGTAGAAGAGTAAAAATCATCTGTCTGCATAGTTGCCCCCAAGAACTCGTTACTGTGTTTTGATTCAGATTCGAGAACAAAACCGGTATGACTTGAAAACAGCTGGACCACAGTCCCAGTTGCTTGCTGGAATTGTTGTGGACAAGCCCCCTTCTGTAAGTCCATGAAGCCACATGCTCTTGGGTTTTCATCTACCACACTAATTTCTTTGCTTTTTAAATATGAGTATTTATTTTTACTAATGTTAATACAAGCACAAGTTAAAGAGTCAAGTAATTGCAACGCTTAAAATGTCACGTCAGCTCCCAATTTCCAGGGGCAAGGACTTTCTTCTAGCATTTACCTTCATGTTTCTAAAGAGCTTCTTTGTTCTGCTTTTTCTTCGCCTATCAATTTTAGACCTCAACTGACTTTGAGTCTATGTCATCAACTCCAAGAAGTACCATTATTTTGTAGATCCCTAAAAGAGAAAAAACCCTGACAATTATAATTGTAGGAAGCCATCAATTATTGGATGAGTTCAGATTTCAGAGATGAGAAAATGTTGGGGAAAGATTGTATTACAATTTCTTTGTTAAATCAGCTTTCGGTGTTTATGTTATTAAATGTTTACTGCTCAGCCAGGTAGTATCCCATGATTACATTTCCTTTCTTATACCACTTTTCTCCCCCTAGAGCTAATAATTGCCTCCGTTTTTCATTGGCTTAGTGTTTTGGGTACATTGGCTTAAAAGTTTGGGAAGAACTATAAAGTCCTTCTTAATATTACTTTACAAAGGTTCAAGGGTAACAGCTAATCTCTCATTGCTCTGTCATTCCAGCCCAGATCTGGACTGGCGGCTTTCAGGCCAGCTGCACAGGCTCATCCTGGGGATTCTTCTGCCTCTTGCCTCTGTACTATCTCCTCTTTCCTGCCTTGAGTCTTCCAGTTTCTTGATTTCCCCCTCTATCATTGAGCATATCCTCTAATAGCTTTCTGAGAAAGGACACATAGGAGGTAACAGCCTGAAATCCTGTATTCTACCTTGAAATGTTTAAATAATAGACATAGAATTCTAGTTTAGAAATCATTTACCTCACAAATATAGAAAACATCACTCTGTTGTCCCCTGTTACTGATGAGAAGGAAGAGAGCACTGTGATTCATGTAACTTTCCTTAGGGCTCTTTTTTATTCTTTTACACCTTTTCTGCATTCCTGCTGTTCTGAAATTTTATAATGCTGTGCTTTGTAGTAGGTTTCTTTTTTTTAAATTTTTTATTTATTTTTTGAGAGAGACAGAGTGTAAGCAGGAAAGGGGCAGAGATAGAGGGAGACACAAAATCTGAAGCAGGCTCCAGGCTCTGAGCTGTCAGCACAGGGCTCAAACTCACGAACCGTGAGATCATGACTTGGGCTGAAGTCAGGCACTTAACCGACTGAGCCACCCAGGAGCCCCTGTAGTAGGTTTCTTTTAGTCTTTCTTTGTATTTCTCTGCATTTAGTAACCCTTTTCAATCTGCCAAGTCCTATTCTTCAGTTCTGGGCATTTTTTTTTAAAATATTTATTTATTTATTTATTCATTCATTCATTCATTCATTCATTCATTCGTTCACTCATTCATTCATTTATTTTAGAGAGACAGAGGGAGCAGGGGAGGGGCAGAGAGAGAATCCCAAGCAAGCTTCTCACTGTCAGCCCCGACTAGGGCTTGAACTCACAGACCATGAGATCATGACCTGAGCTGAAACCAAGAGTCGGACGCTTAACCGACTGAGCCACCCACATGCCCCTCTGGGCATTTTTTAAATGTATTTCTTCAATAATTTTTTCCCTCCCAATTTCTTTTTCTGTCAGGGTATGCTGTTTCTCACTTTCCATTTCTTTGTCTTTTTATCCTACTTTCTGGGAGATTTGTTCGACTTTATTTTCTAATGCTTCTATTTAATTTTCTATTTTGATATATTTTTAAAAATTGTTTAAGACTCCTTATTCCCTGAATGTTTGTTTTTTAAATAACATCCTAGTCTTTCATGGATACAGTATTTTCTCTCATTGCTCTGAGGGAATCGATTTTAAATTTTCTTCAGCTGCTTTTATTGTCCTTGTTTCTTCTGAGTTCTCTCTTGTTCTGGTCTCTCACTTCCATGGTGGAAGCTTTCCTCAGGTAATACCCGGTAATACCTGGTAGTCTGTTTATATTTAAGAATGGACACTGAAAAGCCAGTCCGATGCTCCGGGTGTGGGCAGAGCTTGGCAATCGGTGAGCTTCACTGTAGGCTGATGGGTCGTCTCTCTGGGGAGTCTCCAAATGTCAATATCTGTAGTTCTTTTATCTGAGGCCGTTTAATTTATCTGGAGAATTCTTCAGTCTCCAGCCTGTCTCCCACTATCATCCTGGGAGCCCTCAGCTCTGTTTTGTGCCCTCTTAACCAGTTCTGAAGAATAAGCTTCCGATCTGTCGATGTTTTTCTTTGCAAGACCATGCAATTTGAAGATGACGATCAGGCCCCACCAGCTCCTCCCAACCCCTTCAGTCATCTCACAGAAGGCGAGCTTGAAGAGTATAAGAAGACAATCGAGCGTAAACAGCAAGGCCTGGAAGGTTCGTTCATTTTTAGATTAAGCCTGATAACCATGCTACCAACAGCAGAACACCTTGAGTTGGATGATAGAAGGCAGTCAGTGTTGTTGTTTTTTTTAAATGTTCCTTTGACAATCGATTGTTCCCTGTCATCTCTCCCAGACCTTACTGAGTGTAGGTGGAGCTAAAATGCGAAGAGCCACTGTAGTTCACGTATGTCAACATGTAGAGAAAAGTTTTTCTCAGAAAGCAATCTGATCACTAGCAAAAAGTCTTCCATAGTAAAATGAAATCCACAGATAAGTAAAGTATTACTTTACTAAAATAAATACAGATACAGTAATAGATTTAAACATGACAGAGTATGTATATTATGTGGCTTTTATGCTTTTTGGGTGCCACAAAGTGCCAATATATAATCTTGAAATCAAAACATAAAGAAAACTGCCAGAATTTTGATGTGACTTTCTTTAATTAAGTACATGGGCACTCTAGTGAGGTTGAGTTTTTCTGACTTCAGAACCCTAAGTAAGGATTCTGTTTAAAAATTGTTAATGAAACCCTAGCTAATTAAATACTAACTCCCTTTTTCTCAAGAATAAGAAATTCTTTATAGCAGGGGTTCTTGATTTTGCATCTTTGGATAAGCTCCAAACAGTTCATGAACCATCTGAAAAATGAGTGCTTAATTTTGTATGATACACATTTGGGGAAAGAGGGCATTCAGGGTAAGGGACAAGAAATCTGTGACCCCACAAGAGGGCAAGAGCCTCTGCTTTAGAGCATCTACAACATACAGTGGAAATTTTTTCCCAAAGCAGAACAGAACCAATGGTTAAAAATGTTTGTCCACATTAGCTATCATGTGGAAAGAATTGACATCTGGATCATCCCGGGAACAGTTTTTATCAGTGTGTTAGTGCCTTTGTCACAAAGGGAGTCATCCTGACGACATTAAATATTCTAAGTGATATTATTGGATTTGTTTATTCTAACCTAAGGTTAGAGACTTTCTCTATTTTTCTATTTTGTAAAATGTCCCTCTTTAATCTCTTATTTTTTGAAAGCCTAAAGATGCCAGGTAACAAATATTGCACTCTAGAACCATCAGCTTCTATTTTTTTTTTTTTTTATAAATAGTTTCTTCCACATTCATTATGGCTTTCTGAATTAGCTCACTAATACTGCTCTGACAGAAATCACTAATTGGATATTGTTTGAAAATTTGGAGGCATTCTGCCTCATGAACGCAGCATCATTGGTGAGGCGTCCTAATTCTTTTCACCCGGCTGCTCAATATATTTTGGTTTTCTAACACTCTAGCAAAAGCTAAATGCTTACGTATTATTTGCCTGGGCTGCCCGTAGCCATGCTTCCTTACTAAGCACGTATGTAAAGTTACTGTTAGCAGAGTCAGAAGTGTTCGCACATTCACCTCCTCTTAATGCGCAGTTATCGATCCGTGGGGTAGCCGTTAGTATACTTAGCTCACTGCTGAAGAGTTTATCATGTGTCTGCAGGCGTTTGACGTATGCACTAACCTTCCCGAAACCTTATGCTTCTTTGTTTTGCATGGCTTTTAACTAAACTCTCGTCCAACAGATGCTGAGCAGGAATTACTCTCAGATGACGCTTCATCTGTTTCACAAATTCAGTCTCAAACTCAGTCACCGCAAAATATCCCTGAAAAATTAGAAGGTATTCACTGTAACTTCCCATAGCGTTCACTGAGTTAGTCTTAAGAGTTTGTCCTCTGTCGTTTGTCTTCACGTAAGGAAATTGAACACCCGATTGCAATGAGTTTGCCATGGATTTTACCTAAAGCTCCCAATAATTTTATATATTTTTTCACCAAGTGGTGTGCTGGTGTTGTTCAGTGTTTATGTTGACTTACCTTAATCTGGATTTTGGCAACTGGTAGTTCTTAAGAATTTGTGAAATTAAAAGTGGTTTGTCCTACATCTTCCAATCAGGAGCATGAAATCTTTCCAGTTTTGATTGCCAAATTCAAGAAAAACACATGTTGTCTTCCTTGTTTATACTGACTTGATTTACAATGCAACTGTCAGATCATCAAACCAGACTTATCTAGCCTCCATGCTTTGGTCTAACAACTTTGACCCCTTCCCCTTTATACTATTTAAGAAAATCTAGCTTCGTGCCAATAGATCCATAGTATGTTAAGGTAATGATTTGTCTTTACTGAAACTTAAGTAATGCCTTAGTACGTTGCTACATAAATCAGTTCAGTTTTGTAAAATAAAGCCAAGATGTTAACTATGTAAAATAACCAAAAAAAACAACAACAACCCAACCCTCCCCTTTTGTAGAAAACCATGAGCTATTTTCCAAGAGCTTCATCTCCATGGAGGTGCCCGTCATGGTGGTGAATGGCAAGGATGATATGCATGAGGTTGAAGATGAGCTTGCGAAGCGAGTGAGTAGATTAACCACAAGCACGACCATAGAGAACATCGAGATTACCATTAAGTCTCCAGAAAAAATTGAAGAAGTCCTGTCACCTGAAGGCTCCCCTTCAAAATCGCCATCCAAGAAAAAGAAGAAATTCCGTACTCCTTCTTTTCTGAAAAAGAACAAAAAAAAGGAGAAAGTTGAAGCCTAACTTAACTCTTTTTATAATTATGATTATTACAATGTGACATTGCACATTTAAATACCACACTTAAGTTGATAATTAATATGCAGTGGTAGAGAAGACTGGGGGTATGTAGCAAACTGGACTTTAAGAACTGGAAAGGGATTTTACTAAAAGAAAAACATAGTATGAAAAGAACTTCAAATTCATCTCTCATTTTGTATGTCCAAAAAAGGTTTTGAATTTTTGAATAATTGCTGGTTTTAGTTAGCTCTGCCCTCATGAAGTATTACTATGATTCACCACAAACAGATATCTGTCTGAATTACTTCAGGCCTTCTCCATAGTATCTGTTGGAAACGAAATACCAGTGCACAAGTGAGAGAATTTTTATTTCTCAACACCTGCTTCACTGGGTAATCAGATTATAATTTTTTACCACGATTATTGACTGTACCTTTTGGGTTCCCATTGTTTCAGTGGGCATTAACAGAACGCTTTAAAAGCTTCTAAGAATCTATAGCATTAGTATACACTGGCACAGAATTTTTTTAAAAAAAAATTTAAGAAAAGATTCATCTGGAATTTTATTCATAGTATAAAACTTCCTCACCTGAAGTAACTTTCTTTGCCAAAAAAAAAGAAATCATTTTAGTAAACTATAATTTTTGAAAACTTCCTTTTTTATTAGTTGAGAAAGCCCCTTATTTTTCAACAAAGGGGATTTTGTACACGTACATGGGTTATTTAGTTTAACTCTGGCAAAAACGATTTTTGTATGTTGAGATGTTTGTATACCATTCAATATAAAAGCATCATAAGCATATTAGCCAATCATATAACAGTAGAGCATATTTGAAGCTGCTTCGTACTAAGTATGCTTAAATCTAATTCAAGAATCCAGGCACTTGGTATCTAAAGGAGATTAAAGCATTTCAAGGTATAACTAGATTCACATTTGAACCTTATAATGTATTTTTCTCTTAGTATTGCTAATGAATGAAGATGGTCTCATGAGGGAAACAAATGAAAAGGAAGAGAGAAAGTGAAAAATGAAGGGAACAAAAGCGGTGTCATGCCAAGAATTCTAGTTTGATGAAGACCCACAGTCACGATAGGATTTGAAGCATAGGTTTATTTGGAACATGTCCCAGATTTCTAAAATTCTGCTTCTCTGCCAAAATCATCGTGTCTCTTGGTTTCCTTTTAACTTCTGTATCTTTAGAAGCAGCACTAGAAGAAATCAGTGGGTCTGATCCCCCAACGAGAAAACCTACCACTTCTTGATTTTTGCAAAATTTTCTCACCTTATTTCAGTTAACTTTCTTTCTAATGTAAATACAAATTTAAACCTAGACTTAATATAGTTTTCTCCCCTTCACCGAAGTGATGTCACAAATCAATGTAAAATCGATGATCCGAAATGGTCGGTGGGTGAAAATAATCCAAAGTGTTTCTGGAGGATGAGTTGGCGTGTCAAAATCACATTACACATGACAGTGCGTTCTGGAGCAGCTGGTTCTGTTTGGCCGTATGTGTACGATGATGCAAAGCTGAAACGGAGCCTGGAAATTTCATTCTGGATCTCACTAACTACTGGAATCAGTGTTTTAATCTCTTAGCAGAAACTTTCAGTTGCTTACTTCTGTATTTGAGGATTTCTTTTTATGTTCTACATCATTTATGTTGTATTACAACGTATGTAGAAACAGTAACCTGTGAACTATGCTTTTCCATAACTTTTTAAATATATATATATCTTAAATGAATGCAATGTGCATAAATATTTTTTAAACGCAACAGTGAACTATTTGCACCTTTTGCTAATGCCTCTATTTACTTGCTTTGGCATAAAGAATGAGCCAATGAACCTCTGTGTCCTGTGGAAAATGTATAAATGTTATCTGATATTGCTCTTAGATGTAATGCTAATTAATGTTAAATCACAAATAAACAGTATTTTAAATAGATGGATTTGGCATCATGACCTTTTAATTCAGGGGTGGTTGCTTAGCCTGAATTCCTTTGTGGAATGTGGAATTTTTTTTTACTATGGTGAGATTGTGAGTAGGACTGTTGCTTCTGAATAAGTGATGTCCTGGTAAATTTATTTTCAAATTAGTTTAAAATTCGCTATCTAAAAATGTTTCTTATGTCAGCTCTCATGGTAGAAGAAATGTTCCCCAAGTGACCTATATTTTGTCTCAGTAGTGTAAGGTGACCTTAACTGTGTCTCTGGGATCTAAAGACCTTTGAAGGACTTAGGTCTGATTCTGTCTCAGTTCTCCTGTTCAGATTTGTGGACAATAGAATAGAAAATGTTGCAGAACATATGCTGAGTTTATACATTACCCTTCTCTTTGCCTTTTATTTATGCAACAATGTGACAGTAAAACAAAAAACAGAAAATAGGTTATAATTCCAGCACATTAACATTCAAAATAAAATAAAGCTATTCCCTTCCAGCTCTTGATGATCTATAAATAGATGGGTCTCCTATATATTGGTTATCACGGTGTGAATGTGGGTTTTTTCCTACTTAGTATAATTCATCCTAGAAGATTTCCAAACCCAGTCCTTCACATGAACGACTTCTTGTGATTTTTTTTTCCACTTTGTCCTAAAAATAGAGTGCAAGAAGGGAAATCATGTTAATTGAGGGTTCTGGTTAATTGAAGTTTTTACTATAATTACCCATTATAAAAATGAAGGGTTTGGGCAGAGAAGAATAGATTCATAGTCTTGGGCATATTTAATTATTACCTTGGCTTGTAAATAACCCTGTGGTGAAAAATTGCTGCTTTAGAAAGATGCACATTTCAAAATTCCCTTCCATAAAGCAACAAAGACGATTAACTCTAGTTACATTTGAGAATTGATTTAGGATGAGAGGTGTGCTGCCTGTGCCTTGTCCTCTAGTGCTTAGTATTTTCATTCAGCATGGAGTAAATACAAAGGTAAAAAGCGCATAAAGGCAAGCTGGTTATTTTTTAAACTCAAGGGTGATACATACGCATCCAGTTGCTATCTTGACCAAACCAAGATTTTTAAGAGAACAATCTTCTTTTTGGCCACTAGAGGGTGTAATAGACCTAACAATCCACTGTTTCTAGTCCTTTGAGTTTTAACTTCCCTCGCTTTAGTCTGTAGGCACCATGTTTGTTGTGAAATACCCAGAACTTAGAAGAGGAGACGTTTCCTTTGTTGCTTATCATTCTCCTCACTAGACTATTCTCAACGTTTTGTCATAGCAAATCCCATTTCACCAATAAAAACACCACCAGCAAGGACTCTAATGCCTGTGGTGAACACGATGAAACAATTTTTGAAGTGATGTCTCAGAAACCATGGTAGAAAATTACTCTTCATGCCCGTGAGTGGAGATAAAATGCTTCCTTCAATAATTGGCATGTTTTGACTGGGGAGGTAATTGATAACATCTCTCTTTTTTAATGCCTTCTGTTATCAAAAATTATGCTAAGTGCTTTTTGTGTACTATCTAATTTGGCTTTCCCAACATCCAACCAAGTAGATGTTATTTTCATTTTGTAGATAATGAGACTAAAGCTTACAGAAAATGAAAAGGAGGTGCTAGCATTTATTTCACCCATAAAAATTCAGATTTCTAAAATTAGTGACAGATGTGTGCCAGACCCAATGTGGCTCCAGGGTACATTTTTTGTGAGGTTTTTTTAGTTGGGATTGTAAGTCCATCCATTGTGAATTCATGTTTTGATAGAAGATGGGGTATAGATTTGGGATAAAATGTTAACTTTTGATTTGGGGGACTTTTCTCTTTTTTCAACAAATCACCCCAAGAATGAAGAAATTGATGAATACCAGCAAAGCAGGAATGGCCTATGGTGATATTATCCTTTAGGCTAAGAACCAGCCCTTACACCTTCACCATGACTCCTGGAAGACAAGGTATCTCTATATCTTTGATTAAGATACAAGAGGCTTTATTTATTTTCCTTTTTGATTTTCAGTGTTGGGGACAAGGAGAGACATTCCAAGGAAAATGTCATTTTAAAAACTTTCAGACTGCTTAATCTAGTTATGGAAGTAGTTTTATTTAAAAAAAAAAAAGTTAACATTTTATTTTTTTTAATTTTTTTTTTTTACATTTTCATTTTTTTTTAATTTTTTTAAACGTTTATTTATTTTTGAGACAGAGACAGAGCATGAACGGGGGAGGGTCAAAGAGAGAGGGAGACACAGAATCCGAAACAGGCTCCAGGCTCCGAGCTGTCAGCACAGAGCCCGATGCGGGACTCGAACTCACGGACCGTGAGATTGTGACCTGAGCTGAAGTTGGACACTTAACCAACTGAGCCACCCAGGCACCCCAACATTTATTCATTTTTGAGAGACAGAGCACAAGCAGGAGAGAGGCAGAGAGAAAGACACACACAGAATCTGAAGCAGGCTCCAGGCTCTGAGCTGTCAGCACAGAGCCTGACACGGGGCTCAAACTCACAAACCATGAGATATTGACCTGAGCCGAAGTCGAACACACAACCGACTGAGCCACCCAGGTACCCCTAATTTATTTTTTAAGTAAGCTCTAGGCCCAGTGTGGGGCTTGAACTCTCAACCCTGAGATCAAGAGTCACGTGCTCCATCAACTGAGCCAGCCAGGCACCCCTAGTTCTAGAAGTAGCTTCGAAGTCTACATTAATTTGCATACAACTTTATTTAAATGAATATATTTGAAGACGATCTTTTGTGGAGAAAAATCTAGTGTGCATGCTGGCGATCAGAACAAGGATAAGCCTTTTGGGGAAGTTCTGATAGAAAAAACTTGTAGGTTCATTGGTTTTCAAAGGGATTTCATTTCTAAGGAGATGATCATCAGAGGGCAATCCTGGGTCTAAATTTATTTTTAATTCATTGCGGGAACTTTTCTTCAAAATATCTTTGAACCTCCATTGGGGACTTGATTCTGATTATGGATTGCTGGGTACCGTTTAAGGCTGAGGAAGATTTATAGGTACCAGATTACTCCATTCCTTCAGCCTGGTTTTCTTGCTCTGACTTAAGAAGAATCTGTCCTCAGAGAAGCTGTGCTCACCTAACATAAAGCTCAGAGGCTGCTAAGCCAGGATTTAGGCAAAGGGCTTCAAGTCTGTATCTCCCGCTCTTCTGCTGTACCATAATTTCCCCTAGAAGCTCATCAGATCATAACCTGGGAACACATACACATTCTAGAGTGCCCTGCAAATTAATGCTTAAAATGTTACTATGGAAATCATTGAGAGAAATATATTGCAGGACTGAGCCTGTATATTATGTAATCAATAATTGTTTTCCTTAAAGCTTCAAGTCTGTAAGATGTCTATGAGAGTTTTGTGCATTTTCCCAAGTTAATCAAAATGCTGTTTTTACTGCTGCAACCTGAAATATTATAAATGTCATTTATACCTTACGTGACAAACTCTGGTACCTTTTGATATTACTTCATAGCAAAAAAGTTATGTATTTTATCCAGCAAGAAGATAAATGGATACATAGCCAACCCATAGTTATTTTTAAGACCTGTATCATTTCTGTTGGGTAAGTCTTGATACTGAAGCAATGGTGAACGTTCTTGATTAAGCTAGCTTTTGTTTTATTCCTACACAAACAGCTTTAGGATCTGTCATCCTCCAGGGCCAGCTTTGACCTTGCTTACAATAGTAAAAACAAACACACACACCAAAAAACCCTCATTTTCAGTCCCAGGTAACCCCCATCACTCGCCAGAATACTAGTTCTTTGCTAAACTCCATACCTTAGAATCAATAGCATTAATTGTATTAATCTAATTCGGTAAAAGGCAAAAGAGGAAGCAGAATGGTAGTATTAATCTAGCTAGGAGGTGCACTGATAAATATGAAGTTTCTACAGAATGATTCCAAAGCTTTTTAGCTCTGCTTTCAAAATGACAACCAGTATGCGGTACAAAATCTTGTCTAAAATCTTGTAGACAGGATTGTGTCCTCACTGTTTGTCTACTTGTAGAACAGACTGCCCCTCAAAAAGCCAGGAAATTTAAGAGCCCTGGGGACAGACCAATTTGGAGTATCATTTAGTTGGACTTCTCAGTCCAGTGTCCCTTCAGGTTGATATTTAGCCTGGAGGTTTTTCAAGAAAAGCTTGGATCTCCCACAGCAGTCATATTCTCACGGATGGGTTGGAAACGAGAAAGTGGTATGGTTATAAAATTCAGGAGTTGAGAGGTAGACAGTTTTGTGGAGTTCCCCCTGGTACACTTGGCCTCAAGTACCTTTCCTGGGTTTAAAAAAGGTTGGCAGTGACTGTCCCAGCCCACGCCTGGGGCTGCAGTGCTGCTAGACCCTCTTCAAGGATTTGCCAGTCTGGTGTCTGTCCTTGATGTAAGAGCATTTTTTCTCACAGGCAGGATCTAAACTAATCGGTTTTCCCAAAAGCAATAGGTTCTGAGCGGGAGCTGTGGAGGAAGTCGTTGTTGCGTTCTATAACTCACCCTTTCCTGTTGAGTAATGCTCCAGGGGCTGGATTTCAGTGGTGGCCGGCTTCATAGACTTTGACTTCGGAATAGGTGACCGCTCGGGTTGAGGAGCGAGCGGGCAGATACGGCCAGCTTAATGGCGGGCACAGGCCTACTCTTCCGGGGGTGTTTACTAGGCTCACTGGTTAAGGTTAACGATTACCTCCTACCCAATTTCTAGTTTAGAAGTGTTGGCTGCAATCATTTCAACTTAAATGAAGGTAATCTGGGGCTATTAAGACCACCAAAAACGTTTTCCAAAATGTTAGCTGCTGGCCCACGGGGGCGAGGGGAGGCTTCCACAGCCCTCGATGTTTGGCTCTGTTTGGCCTTTTAAAATACTTTGTTGTGTGGTAATTGAGACTCTTCGTTTTTAAAATATCTTTTACAGGAAATGATTTTGTATCGGTATGGTCTCATGTCTCCGCTTTGACCTTTAGGTTAATGTTGGGCAAGACTACATGCTCGTGCACTCGCTAAAGTCAGGCTGAGCGTGGCTCAATTAACTGCACAGGAACAGGGCAGGCTGGGTGGGGCGAGCTCTGGAATCCTACCCCACTCACCGAGCAAAGTCAGGCTGGGGAGAACGGCTCGGGCCGAGGCCCAGAAAGTCCAGGCCAGCAGGTGAAACACGGACCCCGGGCGACATGGCAGTCGACCAAAAGCACGGTCCGATAAAGTGGTCTTCGTCGGGGAAGTGTACGTCCCAGTCAGGAATCCGGAGCAGGAAAGCGGGACTGCAAGTCTCCTAGCATGCTGCCGGAGCCCCAGCCACAGGCTGCAAGAGCAGCCCTTCCTCTGCTTCCTGTGGGGCAATGGCAGGATCTCCAGCTTAAGGGGCCCGGGGATAGTTCCTCAGGACAGGAACTCAGATGGAAGGAGAATGACAGATGGAGATCCTGTTGTCAGACCCGAGGCACACGATACCACTCAGAATTCCAGGAGCAAGGCTGTGCTGGAGCCTAGACACAAGGTCATGACTGGCCCAGAGACAGGCGTGGCTTAATGCTGAGTGAGTCCCCAGAGCCCCGGAGCTAGAGCCGCCTTAGTTCCTCCTGCCTCATCGGGACTGGTCCTGGAGGCCACAGCCAGGGGAGGGGGGCCAGGGGCTCCAGCCGCGGAGGGAGAGCTGTGCTGCAGAGACCGGAAGGGGCCTGGCCCGACTGTCCCAGCGGAGGCAGCCCCCTGTGACAGCAGACAGCCATGTAAGAGTGCTGCAGGGCAGGGGGAGCATCTTGTTACTATTCCACACCAGAACCTACCTGGGAGGGCTAGCAATGGCCAACGAGCTACCAAAACGCTAGCTGTGAATCCGGCCCGATGTTCCTCGTGAACTCACTTGCCTTATCTGAAGGTACGGTGTCACCACAAAAATTAGCTCTGGCGACGACTCTGGCCCCCTACCGGGAGTCACCACAAGATGCTCCCCACGAGTACCAACTGGGTTGAAGAGAATGAGTGGTGTCTCCCTCCTCCTGGAATACGTGAGGCTGTGCGTTTAGCCAAACAGCTTTGATTCCACCAGGTACATCCTCCATGAGGCTGGCGGTGGTCATCGCCTTTTGCCGTGACTCGGAAGGCCTCTCTGATTCCTCTTGCCGCACTTGCCCAAATTATGACCTCTCTGTTCACTCCTCCAGCCTGCTGCTAGAGAGAGAATGGCTTCCTTGGGCCCTCTCCCGTAGGAGCTCAGACCTGTCATCAGTGTCTGCTTGAATCACTCAGCCCTCTAAGCCAGCAGTGGTCCACAGAACCCCCGCTCCTCCTCCCCGGTAAGCAGACCCTCTCTCCACCCGTCTTCCTAACCCACACACCTGGAAGAGGGCTTGCACCCTCTCAGGTCCCTTCCTGGCTCTCCTGGCATCCTCCGCCACCTGACGGAGGATGTTTCATCAGAATGACTTTCTTCCTTTACGAACTCCAGTAGTACTTTGGGATCATACTTCTCCCAGCCTGTCTTAAATTAACATTATCGATTATGTATCTGTCTCCTCTAGCAGCTCGGGCGCTCTGGGAGCACAGAGACTGTACCTTGCCCATCCTTTTGTCCTCCGCCGTGCCTGGCCAAAAATAGAATCTGCATTTCTATGGCTCACAATAGACAGCACGGTTCACGTTGATGACACGGTGAATGATACGTGTTTAGCAAAAAGATGCTCTCGTATATACGAAATCGTGAAAGTCGGGAAGTGGCTTAGGATAAAAGTCCTGGTTGACGTGATTAGTCTGACCTGTAAGGCAAATCATTGCCACGGTTTATCAAGTGCCTACCCTGTGTAGGCATTGTATTACGTGTTTGAATTACATTATCTCGTTTCATCCACCGATCTGCACCGTAGGGTTAATGCCACTGAAGGGAACCCAAGGTTTAGACAGCAGCGGAGTAACTTCTCTTACATGGGCACCCAGGAGGTGGCAGATCTGGGATTCAGACTCCAAGTCTGTTTCTTACTGTCATGCCAGGTTATTCACCAAATGCAGCCTTCTTCTCAGCTAGTAGGAAAATCAAGTGTTAGAGCTTGTAGCAATGTCAGAGAAGCCTCCCCCAACCTGTGTCTCTCAGGGTAAAGTGGCCTCCGGGTGAGGCAGAGTTTGCCCCCCTGGCAAATTGCCTGAGCAGCCCGGCAGGCGTTCACTAATCCAGGGTGGGGAGGGGCTTCCTGTGCAAGTGCACAATGAGGTTTTGGTTAGGAACCCAAGGACAACTTGGGGAATCCACAAAGAGTGTTGATTGGTCTTTGTATTAGCAAACTACTACAGATATGTTTTTAAATGGACAGTGATATCACACCACATCCTGAACCCCAGTGTGGTTTTCCAAGTGGCGTGTTGCCGATAATTATTTATTTAACTGAAGGCTGCTGTCATTGATAGATATCATTGACACATTCTAACTCTGTGGGTTAAATGTAATAGCTAGAATTTACTAAACACCAAGTGCTTAAGATGGATGCATTAATTTATTTTTTTAACATTTTTATTTATTTTTGAGAGAGACAGAGTGTGAGCGGGGGAGAGGCGGAGAGAGAGGGAGACAGAATCTGAAGCAGGCTCCAGGCTCTGAGCTATCAGCACAGAGCCTGACACGGGGCCCGAATCCACGAACCATGAGACCATGACCCGCGCCGAAGTCGGATGTTTAACCTACTGAGCCACCCAGTCACCCCTGGATGCATTAATTTAATATAACAAACCTCTGAGGTAGATGCTATTATCCCATTTTACCAATAAGAAAACTAAAGTTTAAAGTAGCTGCCTGACGTCACACAATTAGTGGCAAACCTTAGGTTCTAACCGACATAATCAAACTTGAGAGCTTATACTTCTGTGGTCTTTGATTCCAAAAGATAACTGCTGTCCTGTCATCTTAATTTACGTGAATCTCTGGGGACAGCAGACATCAATTAAATAAACTGACATTGCCCTAGGCTCACGTTTTCTTTCCCTCTCAAGTCATTTTGGTGCTAGAATATGGCATATGACCTGTCACATTGTCTTATTAAACAATTAATACCAATAATACCCTGCAACTTCCACATCCGACATTGTTGTAGCATTCTTTTTCTTTGTCCGACAACAAAGCATGATAGTTTCAAAACTAAGAGTTTATGCCCTGGAGTCCTAGAGATCTGACTTTCATTCCTAGCTCTTCGCTTTTCTATCAAATGGGCGGTTTGGGGCAGTTTTAAAAATTCTTCTTTGGGCGGTTATAAAAATTAAGCAGGATTATAATATACACAAAACTTACCCCAGTATCAGTAAGCCCTGAATTAATGTTAGCTTTGTTGGTGTTACCGCTTTCCCCGCCCCCTCATCTCCTTTATCTGCTGGAAGAAAATGCATATTAGGAAAAAGATTAAACTCTAGCTAGCTTATCCCTTTCACTGTTATCCATTTGAAATGTTGTCATTCTTATACTTTCCAGAATTCTTTGTACAACTGTGACCAGACTTCCAATCTTTGAAAAAGGACCGAAGATGACGAGGAATGAGTAGATAGCCCTGTGTAACTTGCCCTTTTCCAGTAAGAAATGGCATTGGGAGGTGTGGTTTGTGCCCTGGAAGGTGATGGATGAGACAATTGTCATGATCGTTCCTCCCAGGCAAGGAAGCTCCAGAGGGGCAACTTCCTTCGAGATCAAGGGGAGCGCCTGGACCTAGGGCAGCTTTCTGGAGAATCCCACAGGACTGGACAGATCACTGTGATACCAAGTCGTGTTCAGGGGAGCAACGGACTTTGGGGCCCTTGTTAACAAGGCCGACCTTTCCTAGCTCTCTCTGCCCCTTGACAGCTGAGTGCCATCACACAGGGTGTGGGCCATCTGTGAGCTTTGTGGCCCTAACTGTCTCATCTTGGCAATCTAGAAAGGTCCTTTATGAAGGGCGCCTGGGTGGCTCAGTGGGTTAAGCATCCAACTTCGGCTCAGGTCATGATCTCACAGTTCGTGAGTTCGAGCCCCACATCGGGCTCTGTGCTGACAGCTCAGAGCCTGGAGCCTGCTTCGGATTCTATGTCTCCTTCTCTCTTTGCCCCACCCTGCTAGCTCTCTGTCTCTCTGTCTCTGTCTCTGTCTCTGTCTCTCTCTCTCTCAATAATAAACCTTAAAAATTAAAAAAGAAAGAAAGAAAAACCTGAATATACTCACAATATAATGGTTAGTAGTAACGGAGAGGGAATGGGAATATGTACAAGTAAATGGGAGGAAAACTCCAGCATGTGAAATTCTTTCCATGGTTTGAAAAATTAAAAATACTACGTATTTCATCTTCGTAGGGGAAAGACCAGAAAGAACACAAACAGCCACAGTGGTGGCTTCTCGATGCTGGGATTAAAAGTGCTTTTTGGGGCGCCTGGGTGGCGCAGTCGGTTAAGCGTCTGACTTCAGCCAGGTCACGATCTCGCGGTCTGTGAGTTCGAGCCCCGCGTCGGGCTCTGGGCTGATGGCTCAGAGCCTGGAGCCTGTTTCCGATTCTGTGTCTCCCTCTCTCTCTGCCCCTCCCCCGTTCATGCTCTGTCTCTCTCTGTCCCAAGGATAAATAAACGTTGAAAAAAAAAAAAAATTAAAAGTGCTTTTTATCCTCTTGACTCTTTTTTATATTTCCAAAGTTTGAATCATAAACTACTAAAAACTCAGAAAGTCAAACACTATGGTAAATTAAGGGAAATGTGATCTTTAAATCCTATATCAGTATTGAATAATAAAAGGCACAGTACTGAACCACACCTGTAGTGTGCTACTGTTTGTGTAATAAAGGGAGAAAACAGTATATATTATTTCTGGTAAAATATCTCTGGAAAAATAAACCAGAAACCAATCACAGGGGGCTGACCATGGGAAAAGGAACTAGTCTGTGGGGGACAGGGGTGGGACGGAGACTTTTCCTATAAACCTTTTTATACTTTAGTACCTATATAAAAAGCTTGCAAAATACAGTGTACATTTTTTCCAGTCTTTGTGATGCCAAGAGTTTCTGAAAACGGTCAGAAAGCGTCTCAGTGTAAGTGAACTGTGTGTTCCCCTTTTGAAACCTGCTCAGTATGATCTACAGTAGGTAGAGCATCTGTAAGATACCAAGTATCACCATCCATCATACTGTGGTGCTATTTAGCTAAAGGCCCACATGTCAAATGCATATCCTTATTCTGAGCCAAAAGAAAAGAAAAACCAGTTTTTAATAGCCCGTTAGGTTTCCCTTTTCACCTTGGCTTGTAAGAAGACTTAACGCTTTATTTTGTCTTTAACCAGATTTTCTAAGCGAAGGAAATAGACTCTTCCCTATACCCACCCCATTTATTCACTCCCATCTTTCAAATCTTGTTCTGATCGTTTTCCACATACTTAGAGTTGGCCTCTACCTCTCTGCAGTTTCAGAACCTCTTTGGAAGTGAATGGATATGTATTAATCCGTTGCTGTGTAACAAGTCCTTCTAAAATGCAGAGGCTTGAAACAGCAGTTTGCCTTTATTGTATCTCTTGGTTCCTTTGGGTCAGAAATGCAGGAGCATCCTGGCTTGGGGACCTTTCCAGAGGTTGCAGTTAAGATGCCAGCCAGAGCTGCGGTCATCTGAGGGCTTGACTGGGGCTGGAGGGTCTACTGCCAGGATATTGGCAAGCTGGCGTTTGCTGTTGGCGGGACACCTTCCGTCCTCCCTCCGTGCGCTGCTTGCTTGTCCTCGTGACAGGGTGGCCCAAAGAGAGACAACTCAAAAGAGGACAAGGCAGAAACTGCAATGCCTTTTATGACCTGGCCTCGGAAGTCACACACCTTCACTTCGGCTTTGCCCTCTTCATCAAAAGCAAGTCACTGGGTCCAGCCAGTCTTTGAGGGGAGGGATGTTAGTTGCCACCTTCTGAAGGAGGGAGCGTCAAAGAATTTGCAGTCATATTTAAAAACAAACACGGTGCGGCGCCTGGGTGGCTCAGTCGTTGAGCACGTGACTCTTGATTTCGGCTCAGGCGGTGGGATCCAGCGCCACAGCGGGTTCTGCGCTGACAGTGCGGAGCCTGCTTGGGATTCTCTCTCCCTCTCTCTCTCTCTCTCTCTCTCTCTCTGCCCCTCCCCTGCTTGCACTCCCTCTCTTAAAATAAATGCACAGATTTGAAAAACAAACACATGGAATAATAATCAGAATTAGGGCACCTGGGTGGCTCAGCCAGTTGAGCATGTGACTCTTGATTTTGGCTCAGGGCTTGAACTCACCATGAACTCAGGTCATGATCTCACGGTTGGTGAGTTCAAGCCCCATGTCGGGGGAATCCCGCTTGAGATTCTCTGTCTCCCTGTCTCTGTCTCTGTCAAAAAATAAATAAATAAACATTTAAAAAAGAATCAACTAATATCAAATTAGTCAAATGAGAAGGTAAAGACCATGAGAAATAAAAGAAAGGAGGTTTTTGGACGGAGGGAACACCCACAGAGCACACCTACTGTCCTATGCTCTGTACTCCGGGCTTAGCATACATTATTGTGTTTAATTTCAACACTTTTGCTAATGTTAATTTTTGAGAGAGAGTGCACAAGCAGGGGAGAGGCGAGGAGAGGCGGGGAGAGGCAGAGAGAGGGAGAGGGACAGAGGATCTGAAGCGGGCTCCATGCAGACAGCAGAGAGCCGGATGTGGGGCCACTAACCGTGAGATCATGACCTGAGCCAAAGCCGGACGCTCACCCAACTGAGCCACCCAGGCGCCCTTTGTGTTTCGTTTCATAAAAACATATTCTCAGTTTTACAGGTGAGGAAAGTGAGAACTCTAAGGCCTCTAACTTGTCCAAGGTCACATAGTGTCAGAGGAGCACGTGAAGCACCTGTCAGCCTGAGATCACACCTGTGCCATCACTCTACCTCAGTGGGAAAAGGAACGCTTTCTTGATTATTTGCCCTCTTGACTTACCTAAACCGTGACCATTTTGCCACCGGGGAGAAATATGAGCAATACTCCCGGTTGAATGAATTCTGACAGAGATGTTTAACTCATTTCTAAAGCCTCTGGAATCAAACAGGTGTCAACTCTCCTTCGGAAGCCCCTCCCCTGCCTTTTGCCATTGCCAGTGTTTGCCCAGTGCAGGTAGCGCCATGCCTCTGCTCACCCCTGACTTTGAAAGCCATCCAACTTCTCTTCCCATTATAGCTGGCTGTGACACGGACGCCAGTGAGGTCAATGGAGTAGGGTGACACCGAGCACAGGGTGTGTGAGGACGAGGCCCTCCCTCTCATGGGACTGAGCCAAGTCCAATAGGGTGGAGATTGGACAGCCCATCTGCCCTGGTGCCATGCTGGACTGCACGGGCTTGATAAGACCAGGGAACCACCTGCCCAACTTAGCGCCCTCTTCCAAATATAGATTTCTCCCAGCACTGCCCTCCCAGCCGTTGACCGTCACATGGGTACCTTCCTCCGAAGGTAGCTGCTGGTCTCTGCCACTGTGAGATGGGACCCGATCCAGGGCAGGACCAGTTCTTTGGGGTGCCAGGTTTTCAGGCCATGGCTGTGGAGAAAGCACTGTGACTTCTTACCTCCCCTGCCCACACTTCCCTTCTCAGCAATGGCCTCTCCATTCCTCTTAGGAAACAAACTTCTCTGATGGATTCTCTGGTCAACACTGTCCTCTCTTCTGAGAACTTATGCCTGGAGAATCACTGGAGCTCTGTGCCATTGCTACTCTCAGCTCCCAAGGCACATTTCCCCGTGCAGAGAATTTTCCTTGAGTTGGAAGTTTGAGGAACCAGCACTGTTTGTCACAACCAGAGCATTATTGTCTTACTCCAGAGCTGGAGTAAGAAGTAGGCCAACTGGGCATTAACCAGGACTCTGGTCTATAGAGGCACTAAAAACCATCCTGATAAGATAAAACATCGACTCCCTGGAATTTCTCTTAGCAGGTATGTTTCAACCATCTGAGATTGAAAAAACACCTGATGAGGTATTTTGGGGTGAGGGAAGTCATCGAGAACTCTTGTATCAATGTGTCTCCAGAGGGGAAGATCTGGTTAACATCAGGGCTTCTTTTTCTGGGTGTGATCTGTGCATTCAAAGACCATTGCTACTCCCACCTCGCCCTGCTTGGTCCTCCACCCTTCTGTCTGTGCTCAGCCTCCTCTTTAAGAAAAGGAGTAAAAATATTGAGAGTTTATCACCTGGAACACCACCAAGGGCTTAACTGGCACAGGCCCCGGGGCTTGTGTGCCCTGGTGGGAGCAGGGTGTGTATGGGGCAAACTGTCCCCTGAGCTGGCCTCCGGGTGGACCAGATTTGCCACTCACTGGGACAGCAGAGGGAGACCTTGGGAGGGACTGGACCCATAGGCCACCTTCCCCTCAGATCTCCTTCTGGCTTAATGGTCTGTAATTGAGTTTTCCCTTTCCTCCTAGCTGGAGCTGATCCCTCTCTCGAAAGCCCCTGACAACTGACATTGAACAAAGCAGGGGGAGCTCACAGTCCTGCCAGATGGGCAGCCGTGAGCCAGGACCAGTCGTGTTATGTGCAGGTGAGTGAAGGTCTTGTGGAGTGGCCTTGTGGCCTGACCGTCAGCAGTGTTTCCCTGAGAGTGTGCAGTGTGGGCCCTGGGAGAGGTCAACCTTGCGGTAGAAGGTTCAGGAATGATAAATTCCGCTATTAGGCACTGTGCCTCTGCCGCGTCGATGGCAGTGAGCTGAGTGCTTTACCTGGAAGATGGACTTTTGGACAACACCCCCCCACCACCACCCAGCGGCTGGGGGGACAGGCTCCAATATTATTTACCCTGTCTTAGGAGCGAGGAACCTCAGTCCCGTAGAGGCGAAACAACTTGCCCAAGATGATCAGTGACTGAGGATCAGGAATCAAAGGCTGGTGTCTCTGAGCCACTGTGTCTCTCCCGAGAGAGAAGTAGCTTCTTTCGTGCTTGGGACTCTCAATTCTTGCCTCTCCTGTGCCTCTGCCTGTTCTCCCCTCCTCCAAGGATGGAGGTTTCATCCTGGGAAGCTGGTGGGCAGCTCGAGTGATCCTTGCTGTGAGACAGGCTTTTCCAGAACAGATCTCAGACCTGAGACGTAGGGGCATGTGTCCCTCCAGAAGGCAGAGCCCCTTTGGTGAGAGGACACAGAGCTGTGCTTGGGGCCCACGGACTCTACTCCAGGACGAGAGAATGAGGCGAGGCAGACGCTGAGCGGCCGAGGAGAAGAAAGCAAACGTGAACTTTGGAACCAGAAGGTCCACAGAGCAGCTGAGAGACCTTGGGCACATTTCTCCTCTGAGCTCAGTTTTCTCAGCTGCTAAGTGGAGGTGAGCCTACTTGCCTCGTAGAGGTGATGTTGGGGATGGAACAAGTGTGAGTCGGGTGCCTGGCACCGGAGCTGGTCCACCCCAGGCGTCCCGACGCTGTCACTGAAGGCACGTGAGGCCCCTCCTGGGACTTCCCCCAGCCCTACCCCTGCTGCCCCTCACTGTTCCTGTCTCTTTCTGCTTCTCCCACCTTCTTTCTCTCCCATTTCCTCCTCAGTGGCTGGAGGCCTCCCGGAGGGGTCACTGGACATACCCTTTGGTGGCCTAGGACGCTTCCGATGGGAAAGGTGGATAGCCAGGCCCGAATCGGTCCTGTGACAACCACACCCCATGCCCCTGACCTACCCGCCCACCTCACTCACAGCCACCTTCCCTCCTCACCCCTGCCTCCCACCCCAGGAGCTCCGACTCCGCTCTGGGAGAGACAACTGACTGCAAAGAGACCGTGGCCACAGTCACTCTTAATTGGAGGGGAGACTGCAGACTGCCTTTCTTCCTCCCCGCCCCCGACTCCTCCAAGCCAGAGGAAAGGAGAAGCACGGGGAGGGAGCCCAGGGATCGCCACGCTTGGCTGGCTGGCTTTCTGCACGCAGGGGATTGAGGCCGCCTAACTGACAGATAGTAAACACGGGTAAAGACTCCAGGGCAGAGAAGAAGGGGTAGTTGGGCTGAGGCGGCCACGGCACTGGGGACGGGGAGGTTCGAGGGTCTTGGGAGAAGGCCAGATGGCTCCCTGCCACGTCCCCATCTGGGCCTCTGCCAACTTGAAGCCCAGTGAGCAGGGCCTTTCGCACAAAGGCCGATGTGCACAGGAAGGGGGCCGTGGGAGTATGGCATGGGGGGACGTGGAAACAAGGGGTTCCCCTTCCGTGTGAGGCCTGGCAGCTTAGGACTCCCCTCTTGGCGCCCCCTTCCCCACGCTCCTACTCAGGGGATCTCGCGCCATCTCCACACTGCCCCCTCGGCTCACCTGCTCCTGGGAGGCAGGCCTGGGACAGGCCCCCACGCTGCGAGTGTGGATTTTTCCAACAAGGGGTTGGCGTCTCTCGGCCCTGCTGAAGGGAGTGCTCAGGGAAAGGCCCGAGGCTGCTTGGGAGATCCAGTCTCAGCCACCAGCCCCTGACACCCCCCTTCCCCAGGTTGGCCCCAAATCCGGAGGATCTAGGCTTCTGGCCAAGGATGGGGTTCTGAATGAGGCAAGAGCTGCCTGCTCTCCGCCCGGGGCCCGTGTGCCACCCTCACTCCAAACAGGGCCGGCTGGCTGGGTTATGGTCTCCATTCAACACACTTCTGTTTCCAAGGCTTCACGTTGTGCCCAACCCCCTGAGGAAGAGAGGGGATCAGAGACATCCCAGCTCCTGTGGGGCAAATTCTCCTGTTTCACCGTCTGCCTTGCTCCTCAGAGAGGCCTTGCAGCCCTCGGCCTGACCCACCTGAGCTCTGGGCTGCCCACCAAGCCCAGTGAGCCCCTCCCTGAGGACTCGCGCCCCCCTACTCACCCTCCCTCCTCCTCCTTCCCCGCGCTTGACAACGCAGCCACGTCCTTCCCAGAGTGGCCAAAACAAAGAGAGCAGGCAGAGCTGGGTTCAAATCGTATCCCTCTGTTACGACTTTGGGCAAATCTCTTAACTCTCTTTGAGCCTAGGTGCCAAGTCCAGAACTGGAAAGCAGGTCTGTCCTGCGGAGTTGTGAGAATTTACAAAGGTGAGATCTCTAGGGCAGCCTGCCGGCAGAGGGACCACGGGGCTGTCACATCCCATTGACGCCCCCTCCTAAATCTCTCTCCCTTTGGGTCCCTCTTGCTGTTCCCAGTGTCCAGGTGCTAGTCTAGACTCCTCATTTTTCGCCTGGGTTCATTTCAGCAGCCCCCTTGCTCAGCCCTCCTGTCGGAGCCCCTCAGTGCAGCTCACCTGCTGAAAAGGGAGACCTTTAACATGCAAACTGTGGTCCTGTCCCCTCCCCGCCTAGAGTCTGTGCCGTGGAGGAAAGGTGAAACTCCCTTTGCACACGGGAGCCCCTTGGGGACCTGGCCCCGTTGACTCTTGGCTTTATTTCCACGCTGTGCCTTCTGACCTCACCGCAGCCGCGTGCTGTCATGCCTGTGTCCTTGCATATCCCTTCCTTGAGGGGCATGTCCTTCCCCAGCTCATCCGGGAGCCAACATTTCGTCCCCCTGAGGAGAAGGGGAAAAGGACCCACTGTGTGTCTGGAAACTGTGGCGAGTAGTTTACTTGCGTTATTTCGTGAGGTGGGTTACTGTCCTCAGTCTTTGCTCCGTGGGTGATTGCACCAAAGTCTCAAGGGGTTGGTGGTACCCCCAAAGCCACTCTCTGCCTTTACAACTGTCTCCCAGCCCAAACGCTTCCCGCCCCTCCCCCAACAAAGCCTTCCCCCACTCCAAGTACAAAGGCTGGATCTGCCTTGGTGTTTGGGGAATGAATTGTGTAAATGAGTTTCAGAGAAGCAAAAAGTTTCTGTTTGGGGCAAGTGCATGATCAATCCAGCAAATGTGGATTCAGCCGGTCCTATATTCAAGGGACAGGTCTTGTGTTAAAAACCACTTGGTGGACAAAAATAAGTGATGGCCAGGAGGTGGACAAATTGGAGTATCCATTCTTTGCTAATGGAAATGTAAAATGGTCCAACCACTTTGGAAAACAGTTTGGCAAATCTTCAAAGAAGTTAAACTTGAAGTTACCCTACCATCCACCGATTCCACTCCTAGGTATATGCCCTCCAAGTTGAAAACATATGTTCACATAAAACCTTACAAATGTTCACACCAGCATTATTCATAATAGCCGAAAAGTGGAAACAACTCAAGTGTCCATCAACTGACGGATGTATAAACAAACTGTGGTATTAGCCATACGGTGAAATGTCATTCAGCAGCAGATAAGAAGTGGTGATATGTGACATTATAAGTGAATAAAGCCACATATCGTACAATTCCATTTATATGAAATCTCATGGATAGTAAAATCCATACAGAGTATAGATTAGGTTTCTGGGACCTGGGAATATGGTGACTGCTGACAGCCGTGAGCTTTCTTTTGGGGGAGATGAGAATTTTCTAAAATTAGACAGTGATAATGATTGCAGAACTCTGTAAACATACTAAAAATCCCTGAATCATTCACCTTCACATGATGAATGTATGGTATGTAAATTATATCTTAATAAATCTATTTATAATGTTTATTTATTTCTTTTGAGAGAGAGAGAGAGAGTGGGGGAGGGACAGAAAGAGAGAGAGGGACAGAGAATCCCAAGAAGGCTCCACACTGTCAGTGCAGAGCCCGATGCAGGACTCAAACTCATGACTTGCGAGATAATGACCTGAGCTGAAACCAAGAGTCTGACACTCAACCGAATGAACCACCGAGGAGCCCCCAAGCTGTTTTCTAAAAAAAGAACTACACGCAACCTAAAGGCCCAACAATAGGAGACTGGTAGAAAAAAAAAACAACGTGATACAACTGTCTGATAGGACACTCTGCAGTGATTTCCAATGAAATAAAATGTTGATATGAAAATATCTTAAGATTATTAAACAGGCATAAAAGGAGTTAGAGAATCCAAAATAGAACAGATTCTACTCTAAGTGAATGTGGTGTGTGTGAGTGTGTGTGTCTGCATAGGAGAATGGAAAGATCACCAAAATGCTACAAGTCCCAGCTGGGGCATCATGGATAAATTTTATCCTTTTTTTTTTTTTTTTGCGGGGGAGGGCTCTCGGAATTTTCTATTTCCAAACAGCAAACATATGTTAGTTGTACAATTTCTAAAAAAGAGTGATAAAGGACTCCTGGGCGGCTCAGTCAGTTAAGCATCTGACTCTGGATTTCGGCTCAGGTCATGATCTCATGGTTCCTGAGATCAAGCCCTACGTCGGGCTCTGTGCTGACAGCGTGGAGTCTGCTTGAGATTCTCTCTCTCCCTCTCTCTCTGCCCCTCCTCTGCTCATGCTGTTTCCCTCTCAAAATAAATAAACTTAAAAAAAAAAAAACTTTAAAAAGTGATTCAGTGGTCATCCATACCCCTCCAAGAGCTCACAATCTAGCAAAGAAGATGTACAATAATATAGCAAAGGGAGGCTAAGAGATTGGATGCGGGTAGAGTTAAGTTTCACTGCAGGGCTCCAGGGAGATCTCTTGGAGGGGTTGGAGTTCCAAATATGGCTGGAAGAAGGATTTGGGGGGTAAACGAGAAAAATGGGCCAATGACATTTGGTTTTCCATGGGACAGAGGCAGAGAGGGAAAGGGCATTTATCATTAACTGTCCCCAAGGATCCTATGTCCTGTGATCCAGTCCTCTACTGGTTGCGTAGGTCCAGAGAGCAATGATGCCTTCCATATCCCTACAACCATTGGTGAGTCTGTAGGTACAGTTGTCAAAACCAATAGCCAAGATTCGTCCAGGATTATCCCTGGCAGTGTTTGATAGCATCTGGACCAGAGTTCCCTGGGATTGCTGCCACACTGGAGGGTGGGAAGAGAGTCCCCCACCTTTCCAGCAAAATGGATGAAGAGAGGCGGGACATTGACCCTTAGTACCCTGCTCTTTCCCACCTTCCATCTTCTCTTGGTCCTTTTTCAATGATGTTTCCTCTCAAGCTGGCGGGGTGGTGGTGGGGGGTGCCCGTGGGCTGTCAACAGAAGTCAGAGGCTGTGAAATAAAGCCACCTTTAAGATCAACAGGAAGCAGGGAGATAAACCACGAGAAGAATGACTTGGGGAGGGCACGTATTGGGTTTGGTCTTATTGTTAGTGGTCTCAGTGGTGATGGTGGCGGGGAATTGAGGCCAGAAGCAGGAAGCCGGGTTTCCCAGCCTCAGCTTTTGATGGTTTCCGGGTCTGCTTGGCCCTGCAACGAAGGGACCGGCTCTGTGATGAACCAGCTCTTTTAAGTTGCCTTTGTCTTCCAGGGTGTGTTAATAGGTTCTTGTGAAACAGCTGCTCCTGTGAGGGGTCCCTCACAGTTCAAGAAATGCAGAGCAAGTTAACCAAGGTCTGGGCATCACCCTAAATCATAGGATTGGGAATGAACCCCAGTGCACACACACAGAAAGTTCACGCACAACCGGGGGAAAATTTCCAAAGGGACCCACAGTCTGCCTCAAGTTAAGAATCACTACTATGAGGGGCACCTGAGTATCTCAGTTGGTTGAGTATCTGACTCTTGATTTCGGGTCAGGTCATGATCTCACAATTGGTGAAATTGAGCCCCACATCTTGCTCTGTGCTGACAGCATGGAGCCTGCCTGGAATTCTCTCTCTCTCTCTCTCTCTCTCTCTCTCTCTCTCTCAACACCTCCCCCACTTGCTCTCTTTCTTTCTAAATAAATATAAAAAAAAGAATCACTACTATAGAAAAAAGAGCACTGGACTAGGAGTCAAAAACAAAGTTTGAGTCTCAGCCTTGCAACTTACATGCTTTGTGATTTTAGGCAAGTTATTTAATGTCTCTGGGCCTTAGTTTTCTCATCTGGAAATGATATGTAAATGAGCTATAGCACCTGAAAGCATCTACTCCTGATTCTTAGGTGGCCAGAAATATTTGCTGTATGTGAGCGTCTCTGGAGAGGGTGGGAGGGCATTCGGGTCAAACAAGGAACCCATGCAATGCAGCAGGAAGTAATTGGGGCTTATAAACTGTGCAAAGACACTGCCACAAAGAACCACTTTCTTTTTCCTCTATTTGTCCCTCTCCTGCCTCCGCCTTCCCCCCACCGGTATTTCACCCAGAACCACTCCATACACCCCACCAAGTGTCTTGCTCCTTTTTTATTGGTCTTTCTAGCTACCACGTGTCCTGACTCCTCCAGAATTCTGTGAGCTCCCCCAGGGTAGAGAAATGGCAGCATGGGGTCAAACAGACCTCGCCTGTTTCTACTGAGACTGTTTCTACTGAGTAGAGAGATCTTGGATGACTCCATCCCTCTGAGCCTCGATGTTGTCATTGATAAGGAAGGAATAATTCAGAGTACCTTAGTTATTTCTGCTGACGGTGCTGCTCCAGATGCTGGAGTACAGAGGTGACGGAGACCCACTACATCCCAGTCCACGTGGAGATCCTATTTTTGTGGAAGGAGATAACAGAGGCGAGCCACATGGCTCAGTTGGCCTCTCCCAAAGAACAAGGCCAAAGAGCAGGTGCTAAATGAGAAGTGTCTCCAGAATGGAGGGAAGATGAGGGAGTAAGAAGAGGTTAGTGCTGCCCTTCCCCACCACTGGAAAACTCACCGAGAACATATATCAGATTCATAAAGAGTAAGAAGCGGGTGGGTCCCCACAGCTTGTACTCCAACACCCTGATTTTACAAAGGCAGGGACACATCCGGGTTAGATATGTATCTTACCTAGGGTCACAGAGCTGGTTTAAGACAGGGCAGAACCACACCCCATGTTTCCTGAGTCCAGTGTCGATGCATGAAGCTGGCTGGACAAACCTTCCGATGGGAAAGGGAAACCCCACATGTCTCCCTGGGATCCCCCACCAGAGTAGAGCCACTAGATAGCCCCTAACACCACCTACAGCCGTGTCTGTGCCTTGACTATGCCAGCAGCTCCTCATCTAGGATTCTAGCCTACACGCGCGTGCTCAGGCGTGCACGATTAGCCCCCGAAGCATCATTAAAAAAAAAAAAATGCAGGTCAAGCCCTGCATTGGGCTCTGTGCTGACACCATGGTGCCTGCTTGGGATTCTCCCTCTCTCCCTCTCTCCCTCTCTCCCTCTCTCTCTCTCTCTCTCTCTCTCTCTCTCAAAAAAAAAAATAATAATAAAATTATTTTAATTATTTTAATAATAAAATAAAAAATAATAAAAAAGAAGAAATTTCTTCATTTTTTAGGAGAAAAAATGTTATTATATATCTCTGCATTTCTTTTGTATCTAGAGAAACAAATGACATTTTCCAAGATAAGTAACAAAAGAAACCAGCAGAGCTGTTTCACAAATCTGAACACGGGGTCCTCAGCCAAGGTTGATCTGAACTGTAACAAGAGCTAGAAGTTCGGGGAGTAGGTGGCTGTTCTGTCCGCACAATGACTGGCGAGGTGCTTAACCCCTGTTCAGGAGTGGAGGGAAGGAGGTGACAAGGCTCCCATCTCCTTCCTGCCTTCAGGGAGATTAAAGAGCTAAAGGGACTTCAGGCTAAGCTTTGAACTCCTGGGACCCTCAGCACCCTTCCACTGTCCCTGCATACATGTCAGGACAGAGGGATTTTCTCTGCCCTTCCAGAAAGTAGCCCTTCAGAAGCATAGGACTGTCTGAGGGCTCCCCCATCTGACTGAGAGTAAGAAGGCCTGGGTCTGGCCCTGCTCTGGCCCCCCTTCCATGTGGGGAAGCAAACAAGTAGGTGAACTGTCTTTTCCATCAGCATTCCCCTAACACCTGCCTCTCTGGCCTCACAGGGATAGGGTAAGGCTCACAAAGGAAAATATGAAGCAGCCAGGCCCTGACTGGCTTCTGGGGAGCACCAGTGTTCCCATAAGGGAATCAGTGGCTCTGTGGCCAAAATAGTCTGGAAAAGGCTGGATAAATAGAGTTAGACTGGTTCCTTCACAGCAGACCTTCTCAGAGCCTTGAACATCTAGGTGCATTGTGATGTGTCAGGTGTGGCTATGGTATTTATCATTTCCCAAACTTGTCTGACCATAGGACCACTTTGGAGAAAAACATCTACTAAAAATCTGGAATAAAGGTGATCCATGGAACAACGGTTTGAGAAACACGCCAACTGGATGAATGTGGGGTAAACACAAAACATCGTTCAAAGGCACAATGGTAGAGGTAGTGATTGCAGCGTAAATTCCGTCATTAACACCTCCTGCTCGGTTTCCCTGGCCCTTCTCACCAGGCTGGAGGTTTTTTAAACTGCGGATCATAAACCATTAGCGGTTAGTGAAATCAATTCAGCTGGTCACGACCAGCTTTAAAACGAATTTGGCTAGAATGAAAAACAAGAGTGCACTGCATTCAGTACAGGTAGGTATTGTTTTCTGAAACATATACACGCAAGTCTGTGCTGGGTCGTGACAGAAAATGTATTTCTTACCGAGGTTTGTAGTCAGAAAGTTTGGAAAACGCTGCTGTGAGCCCTCCTTCCAGAAAGAAGGGCCACTACCAAGGGAAGGTTACCCTCGTCTTCCGACTGAGCCTGTGTGAGGGCTTGGGGGACAGGGGCCTCTCCCTGGCCGGGTGGTTGTGGGATAGATTTTAGGATTAGCAGTGTCACCTTGCCGGACCCAGAGAACGACAGAGGCCCCCTTTGTTATTCACTGTGTTCCAGAAATGCAACTGATCTTTCATTCTTTTTTCAAATGCTACTTTTCCTCTCCAACCAGAAAGCACCTTTCCACCTGGGAAAACAGGCTTGCGGAGGCTCTAGCTTCTTGGTTCACCTTAGACATTCAGGATGCAACTTAAAACACTAAGATTCATTTTGACCCCCTCTGCTGGATTTGTCTTTTTTTTTTTTTTTAATGTTGTGCCTTGACTTAAGTCATTTCCTCATTTCTGGGTCTACATTCTGTGACAGGTGAGCATTGTTTAAAACGTTGGGGTGTTTCACATCAACCAGTTAGAGAAAATATTCCGTGGATCTTTATTTATTCCTCAGTTAAGGGGCAGATGATCTGCTCCCTCTGTGCCTCTGTCTTCTCATCCGTCCAATGGGAGTAATGAAATCTGCCTCAGAGGGAAGTTACGGGGAATAAATAAGACCGTCTCTCTTAGACACTTGACCACAGTCCTGTCGCACAGGAAGAGCTCAATTAAGAAGGAATTTGGTTGCCATTCCTTCTACGGCGTCATAGAGTGTAATTCATCTGTTTACTTGAAACTTGAGGTGATCTGGTCCAGCCCTCTGTCTTTCAATGGACCTTTCAAAGTTTGCGAAAGAGGCCAGAGTATTCAGAAGTGGGTCCCAAACCTCCAGACTCCCCAGCTATCTTTCACCTCCTGTCTGCTGGAGACAGAGTCTGGTGTCTTGAAGGATTCTTCTGTGCCTCAGAGAAGCTCTCAGGTCCTTCCGAAGATGACCTCAACCTGCCCTCCCTGTAGGGTCTGCCCAGGACTTTCACTGAAAGTGAAACCCCCCTCATCCCTGGCAAACTGGTGGGTTAGTCACCCTACCTGGCAGGTTCCCCGCCACTGTGGCCTCTCACTCGGAACCACCTCCCTCCCCCACACCCTCTTTCCTGCCCCCTGGGCTGTGCTCTGTGCTCCCACAGTCCCCTGGTTTCAATGTCCCAAGTTCATTGACATTTCTCGCTTGGCTTGTCCACCTTCTCAACTAGACTCTGGGTCCCTTGAGGCCAGGAACCATGTCTTGCCCTATCAAATTCAGTCTTGCATCCCCCAGCAGCTCGCAAAGCTCAGAGCAGAGACTCAGGAGAGGCTGGGTGAAGGCCGGTAAGTGGAGGCAGGGGAGAGGGGAAGGACAGGCCACTGCTCAGAATCAGGGAGGAGCAGGTGTAAAGAAGTCCCAGGGACTCCCTCTCCTTTCGTCCTGCTCAGGATCCAAGCCCAGGAGCCCCTGCCCTGTGCCTCTGGGATTCCACACCTGTGCCTCTGCCCCAGGCACGCATAGAATTCACCGAGAGTCCTTCTCTGGATTACAACTGTGGGCTGGGCGGATAATGTGGACTCTGACCTTGGTCAGCCTTTGTCAATGGGCCTTTATTAAACTCCTGAGGCCTAAAAAGAATGAAATCTTGCCACTTGCAACAACGTGGATGGAACTAGAGGGTATTACGCTAAGTGAAATAAGTCAGTCCGAGAAAGACAAGTATCATATGATTTCACTCATATGTGGAATTTAAGAAACAAAACAGATGAACATAAGGAAAGGAAAAGAAAAATGAGATAAAAACAGAGAGGCAGGCAAACCATAAGAGACTCTTAAATACAGAGAACAAACTGAGGGTTGCTGGAGGGGTGTTGGGTGGCTAGGCTGAATGGGGGAGGGGTATTAAGGAGAATACTTACTGTGATGAGCACTGGGTGTCCTATATAAGTGAAGGATCACTAAATTCTACTCCTGAAACACTTATTACACTATGTTAACTAATTTGAATTTAAATAAAATTTTAAAAAAAGAAAATTTAAAAAAACCCACCTCAGACACATTTAATCAGAATCCTTGGAGGTGGGTCCCAGCGATCGGCTCTTGAACAGGTGATTGTGATGTAAACAAAAATTGCAGACACCTGTGATCTAGTTGCAGTATTTCCTCCACCTGCTGCACTCCCAGATACCCACCCCCCCCCCACCACATCCTGGACCGGACCCCTGGATCACATCTTACCAGAAAGGTAAATACAAGCCCAGTAACTTCAGGGCAAGGGACCAGGGAGGAGACGGAGCTGCCCAATGGCATGGTCATTCAGAAAGCAAAGCATAGCAGGACATGACCTCTCCCCAGCCTTGGGGGAGACCCCAGAATCTAGAATCAGCAAAGGGGCAAAGGCAAGCTTCAGAGCAGCCTGGCCAAAGGCCCTAGGCCTTCACTCCCGTCTTCCAGTACATGGTCTTCCTGGAAGCATAAAGCCAAATCGTTGAGTTTTTATTTTTTTTAAGTGTTTTGGTCTTTTTTTGAGAGAGAGACAGAGCATGAGGGAGGGAGGGGCAGAGAGAGAGAGGGAGACACAGAATCCCAAGCAGGCTCCAGGCTCCGAGCTGTCAGCACAGAGCCCCACATGGGGCTCAAAATCACGAACAGTGAGATCGTGACCTGAGCCAAAGTCAGACGCTTAACCGACGGAGCCACCCAGGCGCCCAAGTTTTGATTTTTTTTTAAATTGATCCTTGGGTATTGTTAACCTAGAGCCAGACCCCAAAAGAGGATTTCAGGAGAGCCCCAAATTCCCTGTGTAGAGGGTTGGGGGCTGGCAAAGTCCGTACTTCTCTGGAATAAGGCAGTGTAGAATAATGGTTAATAGTGTGAACTTCAGAGTCAAACACTGAGGTTGAAACTTGGTTATACCAGTTTACAGCTTTTGGCACAAGTTACTCAACCTTTTCAAGGCTCTGTTTTCTCATCTGCTAAATGGGGATAATGATAATACCCTGTAGGGTTGTTGCCAGGACTAAATGGATCAGTACATGTAAAGCACGCAGAGCAGGATTAGGTAAATAATGAATATCATTGATCATTAGCTGTGAGGACAAAATAATAGCTTTGGGCACATTGTCAACAAAAGTCAATAATACAAAATGAAGTTGAGAATCACTAGGGGTGCCTGGGTGGCTCAGTCGGTTGCGTGTCTGACTCTTGATTTTGGCTCAGGTCATGATCCCAGGGTCGTGGGATCGAGCCCCATATGGGGCTCCGTGTCGGGCTCTGCACAGAGCATAGAGCCTGCTTGAGATTCATTCTCTCTCTCTCTCTCTCTCTCTCTCTCTCTCTCTCTCCCCCCCCCCCCGCCCCCTCTGCTCTTCTCCCCCTCTCTCTCCCTCTCAAAAGAAAAAAAATAAATAAACACTGAAGTCCTCTGGGAGGTGGTTGGAGTGTGGCCTCACCATTGAGGAGATCTGAAGGCTCTGCTAGTCAATGTGGGGCTGGAGACAAGTAACCTCACTTCCTAAGTGACTCCCTTATTAACTCTTCTGGCAAATGGCAGCAGTGGCCGTGCTCCTGGGACTTTCGTGAGGATGGCTTGAGAGGCCGCATGCAGGGACTCAGCACAGTGCCCGACACGGAAGAAGCATGGGCACTCCTGAAGGCTCCACAACCACTCCCACCGTTTGGGACCAGTGGGGGGTCCCTACAGCATCTCCTCTACCCTTTCCCCAAAAGCCACCTTCCATCCCCCCAAAGCAGTGGGGGAAATGGCCCATGGAAACCTCCTTCTGTCCGTCCATACTCTCTGATAAGGGATAACTTTTCTGCAAGGAAGGGCGGTAACAAAGACCAGCCTCCCAGCTGTTGGCCTCCGGGTGGAGAGGATCAGCCATTGCCCCTCAGAAATGAAAGGCTTTCTTCACCTCATTTAGTCCCCTCCCATTCAGCGAATGTGGCTTCCCTCTACTGCCTCCTGCCCCCCCCCCCCCCCCCCCCCCCCCCCCCGGGCTCTTCCCAGCCCTGCTCCACACACATATCTCTGGAGCATCAGGGCAGCTCTGAAGACAGCTCAGGTGCCCTGGAGCCATCAGAAGGTGCCAGAAAGTCTGACACATCGATTCAGGAAAGACCTGCCCTAAAAATAGAATCACAGAATCTCAGGCCACACAGAAGTTGGGAACCCTGAGAGGACATCTGGTCCAGCCTCCTTTCAGGGAAGGACTCCCGTAAAGCCAGCTTCTACGTTCCCAAACACAGGCTCTGGGGCCCTCCCCAGAGATTCCGCTGTGGTTCTGGGGTGAGGCCTGGGCCGCTGGAGCATCTCGGGTGACTCCTGTGATCAGGCAAGTGACAGCATCCCTTGCATACCTCTGGGAATGGGGAGCTCACCAATCCTTCTCAAGGGTGGGGGAGAGGATGCACTTAATGGTTAAGAGTGTGGACTTTGCAGCCAGATGTGGGCAGGAACCTCAGCTCTCCCACATGCTAACTCAGCCACATTCAACCAGTTACTTAACTCTGCTGAGCCTAATTTCTCATCTGTGGTGTCGGGACACTAATTAACTGCAGGCATCTACTCCCCAGGTGGTCAGGAGGTTTACTTTAGCCCATGGACAGGAGAGCGCATGGCATCATGCTTGACCCCATCCTCGGGAAACCCCTGTGAGAAAATTAATAACAGCAACAACAAGAAAACAGTCTTCCGTGCTTTCCTAGCTTACGCGGACGTGCGCCTGCCTGGGGAGTGTATCCAGGCCCTCTCCCTGCGTCCCCAGTCCCACTCTCTAATCTCTTGTTTGGGATCGCTCTCCAGGAAGATGCCACTTTTTTTCCTTCCGGCTTTATTGAGATACGATTGACAAATGTGAACTGTAGATATCGCAGGGGTACAGCTCGATGTTTTGATACACATGCGCACTGTGAAATGACAACCACAATCAAGCCAATTAACGTACCCATCACCTCACACGCTTCTCTCTGTGCGGGGGTGTGGTGAGACCTCCTGAGCTCTGCTCTCTTAGCACATTTCAAATACAGGATTTGGAATTATCAACTCTAATCGCCACGCTGTACGTTAGGTCTCCAGAACATATCCATTTTATAGCTGAAAGTCTGTACCTTTTGACTAACCTCCCCCCTCTCCTGTGCCTGCTCCAGCCCTGGTAACCACCAGCCTACTCTCTGTTACTAGGGGTTTGGCTTTTTTTAAGATTCCACATGTCAGTGAGACCATGGACTCTTTGTCTTTCTCTGTCTGGCTTATTTCAGTTTAGCATAATGTCCTCCAGATTCATCCATGTTGTCTCAAAAAGCAGGATTTCCTTCTTTTTGAAGGCTGAATAATATTCCATTCTGTATGTGTGTGTGTGTGCTTATATACAAACAATATATATAATAACTATGAATATATAATATACATATGTATATGTACATATATGCATTATATCTGTATAGATACATATATACATTGTATACATTATATATACATATATATATACATTGTATACATTGTATATATATGTATATACACATACACTGTATACCTTATATATGTATAGATACATATATACATTGTAGACATTATATATATGTATCTATACATATATACATTATATATGTGTATATATACACATTATATATATATAAACTATATATGTGTACATATACACATATATAATGTATATATGTGTGTGTATATATATATATATATATAATACATGCACACACAAAATACAACACATTTTCTTTATCTACTCTGTCTACGACTCTTGGGTTGTTTCCATATCTTGGCCACAACCCACAAGGTTTTTTTCTGCCCCTTGAATATGAGGATCCCCAGGCTGGGTGGCAACCTGCAGGGTTCAATCTGAGATCTTCCCTCAGACCTCCTGTGGTGCCACAAATCCCCAACACTTCACATCTTTACTTCTAAAAGGCCCCGTGAAAATGTGACTGAAAGGAGGAAACAGGGGACTTAGGGGCAGCCAACAGCCCATTAGAACACTTAGCTCAGAATTAGTTGCAGGAGGAGAGCAAGTTGCCAAGGGAAAGGCCCGGGACCTACGCTCTGAGTGGGATCAGCATCCAGGGGTCTACAGAGGCTGCCAAGCCAAGGTGGCTGGATCCCAAGTGGCCTCCTGGTGCTAAACATGTGTTCTCCCCTCCCCCACCCAGTCCAGCTCTCCCCGCCCACCCCCCCCATTAACATGTGCCCCGTGATTTCTGGAGTAACTGCTTCCTCTTTTCCCAAGAGGGAGAGGACCCCTGAACACTTTGCACCGGCTGGTCATCGTCGGATGGAAGGCGTGATGGATTTTTCCTAACTCTGGGAGGAGCCCAGGATCTGCCCCTTGGTGGGTGGTCCAGAGCCCAGGCTCAGGAGCCAAATGGCCTTGGTGCTGATCGTGCACTTACTATGCTAAGCCTCAGCTTGTTCATCTGTAAAAAAGGAATAATAACGGGTATCCACCACACCGGGTTACTTTAAGAAATAAATAAGACAACTCATATAAAAGTGTCTAGCAAGCCTTTGCTCCTGTTACTAATAGAAGCCAAAGCTCTCCTGACCTGTATGGAGAATCGGACGAATGTGCTTTGCTTTGCGTCTTGTGGTTTGAGAATAGGCAGAGCTGGTCTGCCTATTTCCACAGGTGGGAAATATTTGGTCTAAAACACTTGGTCATTCTGGGTGTCAAAGCATCACACAGTGTCCCCTAGAGCTGGTAGGCTGGCTGGGAAGACTGGACAAATAACTATGGTCCAAAGGCTAGGGCTCGGCCACCAGTGTTTCCCCCCCCCCCCCCCCCACCTGCAGAGCTCATGTGCAGCACCCAAGCGGTAACACCTCTATTACTGGAGGTTAACTGTTACTGGGGCTGTTGCTGGAGTGGCCCCCTGGAGCCCTTTGTGACCCTGGGCTCTGTCCATGGCTGCCCCCCCAGGAAGGGGATGATCAGTCTCCACGTCCTTTGCTCTGTGCTTGTGGTAGGACACTCTGGGAGCCCATGAGCAGCCCTGTTCCTGGGGTGGGATTTGGGCACGGCTTTGCGGCAGGAGAGGATTTCTGGTGACCTGTTAGCTTCCAGGGACATGACGGGGTGTCTTTTCTCTTCCCAACAGCCTTGAGCCAGGGATTTGACACCACCCAGGGATGATTTTCCTTGTGTTTGCATTTACGCTATGGGAGGTTAAGCCTGATGTGTGGTCCTCCCGGGGCTTCCCCGAGAGGACCCCCGCCTTGCTGTCTTCCTCCCGGCCCATTTATTTTGTGACCACCCTGGGCTGCTGGGGCCACCAGTGGCCAAAAAGAAGATCTTTTAACTGCTAATAAAGAAGACATCCTCTATCCCACACTGCACTGAGGAGCAGTAAATTTTCTAACAGAGATGGGAGATCAGGAGTCAAAGCATGAAATCAGAAAGAGAAATACCCTGTTTCCCTGGGACTCGCTAAAGTATTCCCAACTTTGGAATGGCCATGCTCACCTCCTGTTGAGGTCTGAGAGTCATAGCTCAAAAGCCTGGCGGGGCATAGGGGGTTTCCCGTCTCGTGATGACAGGTCCTGGGAAGGCAAATGGCTCTCTCAGAATGCAGGATCCTCCTTTCTTTCAGGAAGGTGATTCTGCACATGAGATCTTTGTTCGCCCTTCCCTGCTCTGGGCTGGGGAGGAGATCTGTACCACACAGGGGGCCCAACCCTGCTTTCACGGGTGAGGAACCTGAGGGGAAGTGACTCACCCAAGATTACAGCCAAATGAATCCTAGGGGGAAATCACACCTCGTATTTCAGAGTTGGACAGAGCTGCGTCCAAGTTGTGCTGTCCGATCCTGGATATACAACCGATCTTCCTGAGATCCACATTCATCTGTATAAAAAGAATACCTCCTTTTGCAACACTGTTGTGAAGATGAAATTACTGTTTACCATGTTGGTCTGTGGTAGGTCATCAACTAATCATCCTGCGAGCCCTCCCCTCCCCCTCCCCCCACACAGAGTTATTAGTCATTCATTCCCTTCTCTGCCTGGTTCCCACAATACTCGCATTACTCCTTTTGGGGCACTTTCCATTATTTTATTATAATAATTTGTAATATTAGACGAAGATGTCTCTTCATCTCTGTGAGCACCTTTAGGGTTAGATCAAAGAGGATCAAACCCCCATTCCATTTCTTTTCTCATCCCAGCCTGAGTCCCTAAACTCACACACAAGTGCCCATGCACACACACCCCCAATCCATTCTTAATAAGATGGCCAACATTGTACATCATTGGCCAATGGTGGCAGAGGTGGCATCAGTAAAGTTGGGTACAAAGCCCTTGGCCTTCTGGTGTTGACTTCTCCACTGGGGGAGGGGGACCTGCCCCCTCTTCCTCAGCATCCTGTGTTCTTCTGTTCTCTCTCCTCCCTCTCATTTCCCCACTAAAATAGGAAAATGGCCCATAAGCCTTCAAGGAGCCAAACAGGGTGGTAAGGGCTGGGTTCGGTTTTAAACTTTTAAATAAATTGAAGTGTTCGAGCTGAGTGCTTCTCAAAGTATGGTCCTAGGACCACACTCATTAGCATCACATAACAGGCTTGCTGACACACAGTTTGTGGTCTGAGTCAGAATCAGGTAGTGGGAACCTGGAATCTGCATATTTATGAATCCAAAGTACATCTCAGACTGAAGTTTGAGAACAGATGGATTGAGTGTCAGGCTCTACATTTTGGGGGACTAACCACAGGCTACAGAAAGAGTTAAGAGGGGATAGACGCACTGGCCTCCCTTTAATCCTCAGAAATGCCCCACAATGAACACACTGATAATGACTTTGCTTCTTTAAAGCAAATGGGATGTCCAGCTCACCCTTGTTCTTCTTCCTCATCGTTGTGTAGTGTTTGCTGTTTATATTTAAACACAAAACAAAACAAAGAACTTGAATGTAGCTTGAGGACCAGCCTTCTACATGATGCAGGTAAGTCACCGATGTGAACTCAAGGGCACCAAAGAGACCTCCCTGCCCTCCCAAACTCTCCCCCAACATGCTGGCCCCGTGTCTGAAATTCCATCGTAGGTACTGCTAATGTTCCTTGAGTATGGCTTCGTGTTTTGGGGGGTCCCCAGAAATGTTCCTAGGAGTGCCGGCTCAGCTGTGATCCATCGTTGAGCTACGCACAATGACGCCCACAGCTCTTCCTAACTCCCCCACTGCTGTGTACTGTTGGTGTTCTGCATAGTGTTCTGAAAGCCAGATGACGTGCCTGTCCCTCTCATGCTACTTTCTAGATTCTTCATTGTATAGTAAGCTAACATGACCAGAAAATTACAACCATGCCCATCTACCTTAAAACAACCATTTTTATTCTCTAGTGCTTTTCTACAGTCACTATCACTGTGCACCTAAGACTTTACACACATGCCACCAAGGCCTGCAAACTGTTTCTAGGTTCTTCCTTTACCTGATACTATTTCCTCTGCACATCTCTCCATGCATCCACTTAGACTTCACTATTATCCTTGTTGATGGTGAAGTAATGTCTCATTAGTTTGACAAAGCAAACTTTGCTTAACTGACCCTGTTTGGTTGGGCATGTGGGCAATTTCCAGATTTTCATCATTCTGAATCACACTGCTATAAATATCTTTATACAAATGGCTTTTTAACTTTTGACCAATTTCCTGGAGACAGCTTCCCCAGAAGGGCATTTCCCAGGACCCTATTGGATTTTGAGCTCCTGGAAATCAAGAGCTGCACTTACTCTTTCCCTGACATTTTGTATCTCCTATGCCTACTTTTCAACCCCCTATCTCACCCAGGACAGAAATGTGTCCATCTGCATCTGCTGAGGAGGTTTCTGCATCTGCTGTCTGAAATTGCGGGGAAGAAAGAGAGTAGCCCTATCTTTCCTACTGTCCTTCTAGAAAGGAACTGATCATCTTTATTCAAGAAATACATGAATCCTTGAAGGACTCAATGGCTGGGACATTGTCCGATGGTGGTTGGGAGGCCACTTCCAGCAACTGCTGAAGGAAGGACCCTCAGTGCAGTAGGCTGGCTGCCCACGTGTCAGCCTCAGAGTTTAACTTGGTTAGTTTTCCTTGAGAACCGTTGTGGGTCCTTTTATTTCCTAGAAGTAAGTGATGAGGACAAGGAGAGGTTTTTCACCCCAGAAAAAAAAGGCTCCTGGACTGAAAGAGCCCAAGACCCCAGCGTTGAGCAAAGGTGAGGTCTGAGTTATTTCTAGGAGATCAGGAACATTTCATTTTAAGCTATATGCATTCAATAAACAGATTATCAGGAATTAATTTCCCATTAGTGGGACTCCTCATGGGTCATAAGTGCTGTAACAGCTCGCATATTGGGGACAACATGGGCCCTTGGAGTCCCAGCCTTGCCACTCACCCACTGTGTATCAAAAGATAAATCACTGACCTCAACAATTTCCTTGGAAGCTATGCAGTGGGAACAGTGCTGGTCCTCAGGGGTTCTACAGAGTCACTGTGAGGTTCAACCATGTATGCATGAACGTGCTTCATAAACACTAAGCAAATGGCATGGATTTCTGTTGTTTACTAGTATTTGGATTACTACCTTTGGCTAATTGGAGAATACTTCTCTTGTGCTTTTGAATGGGTCTATGACCTGTGTCTTTGCTTAGAGCATCAGGTAATTGAGTTTAACAGCTCAACCTAGTCAAGAAAAGTATTATTTCAATCATCATGTATTGAATGTTACTTTATTCATAAGACACTGAACTTCCTCAGGAAAGAGGAGAGTCTGGGTACCAGACTCTTCCCCATCCATTACTTTATCCATATTACATCCTGTATGATAGAAAGTATTATTCCCAAGTAATGGAACAGAAATGACTTGCAAAATGTCCTATCTCTATACATGCCAGGGCTGAGATTTGAACTTTGTTTGTCTTTCTCCAGGGCCTATCCCCTTGCCCCAATATCTTGCTCTCTACCTGTCCATGGGGTCTTTAGTCTAGATAATAATGGATCAAGGCATATAGATAGTAAGTATGGGAGGAAGGAGAAAGTACAATAATAGTTTGCTACATGCATCGGTTAGTTGTTGCTGCATAACAAACGACCCCAAAATTTAGTGGCTTAAAATAATAAGCATGTATTTAGCTCTTAAGTCTGTGGGTTGGCTAAGTGGTTCTTCTGGTCTATGATGGCCTCACTCATGCTCCTGTGGTTAGTTGTGGGTTGCCTGTGGGTTGACTCATTGATCATGGTTGGGCTTTCTCACATGTCTGGGGCCTCAGCTAGAACAATAAGGCTAACTCAGCTCTGCTTCATTTAGTCTCTTATCCAGTAGGCAAGACTGGGCTTGTTCTAATGGCAGAGGCAGGATTCCAACAGGACAGAAGTAAGACTACTTGGGGCGTAGGCTCAAAAGTGGCCCACTGTCATTTCTGCTGGCCAAACAAAGAAAGAAGCTGGCTCTGTTTCAAGGAGTGGGAGAGTAGATTCTTATTCCTGATGGGAGCCCCTACAAAGCCACATTGCAAAGGGCCTGATGCAGAGAGGACGTTAACTGAGGCCGTCAATGCAATAAGTCTACAGTCCAATAGTTCTGTTCTACATATCTTATCTACATTTAGGTATGTAATCCTCATAACACCTGTATGAAATGGGAACTTCTGGTAGCCTTACTTTACAGGTGGGGACATTGAGATACAAACGAATTCAGCAAATTTACCCAGAGTGGTACAGCTGCTAAGCGACAGAGGCAAGATGAGAACCCAGAACGCACTCTCTTAGCCATTCATGTCTCATAGTCAGGTGTGTTCACGGCACAGTCCTTCCCTGGGGAGGGACAGAAACCAAAGCTATCAAGGGAGACTGGACAGGCTACACATCCCTCAATGCCTGATTGTGCAGCTCTAGCAGGTGGTCAGCTTGGCCAACTTACGTAACCAGGCTCTCCTGAGGAGGCGCTGAGGGAAGAGAGGTAAGCAGTCCTGGAGGGATAGCACAGCTCAGCCTGGAGCATCGACCCCCAGATCACTGAAAGTGCTTGTTTTGTTGCATTTAACTTTTTAGAAAGGTCCCCTGCCTGGGACTTCCCGTGTCTGGCTCCGTCTGCGAGCTGTTTGTCTGGGAAGAGCTGGGAAGCCCTTGGACCTCAGAGGCCCGGACTGCCACGTCAGCTCAGTATTGTCACAAAAATAGCCCTTCTCAGGGAAGGCAGGTACTTCCTCTGGCTGTGTTTCCACCCCACCCCCCCACCCCACCCCCACCCCGCCCCCTGCAGCCCCGCCTGGCCCTCAGAAGAAAAGAGACAAGAAGCACAAGCAATGGGGCCGGGGGTGAGGGGGCTTTATGGGGACTCAGCAGTAACAAAAGGAGGAAATGAATATGCAGTATTAGTAATTACACTGTACACATCCCAATTTGTATTTCAATATGTCATTTCCATAATAAAACTGCCAAAGCAGTAGCTAATGACACGGACTCATGTCAGGGAGTTGGCAGAGGAAGGGAGGACAGGGGCTTTCTTTTCCCTAATAACAAAATTGCCTTCAGTGAGAAACTCTTTCATGGCAGACGGCTGTTTCCAAGGTAGATGTATTCCAGGAGAAGAGGCTGCAACCCAAGCCTTCTATGGAAAAGGAGCCACGGTTGGCTGGCCAGCTGTTGGGAGCTCCTGGAGTGCCATAACCGTATGGAGTTGTATTCCAGGGAACAGAGGCAGTCTGCGGGACCCTCAGGCCAGAGAAGAACAAACTGAGATGGGCTTTGGGCTTTGGAAAGCCCATAAGATAAAAGTATGAGCTCGCAACAGCCTTGCGAATCTGCCCATGTGATCCAACCCTCCCCAACCCACCCTATGGCTGAAAACCTCTGCACCATTGCACCTGCTGTTTCTTCCACGTGAAGTGCCCTTTCCCCTTTGCCTACCTGCTTGTTTGTTTGAATTCAGTGTATGGTCACCTCCCTAAAAGCCAGCCCCGACCACCAGTCCTCAGCGTCAGATTCGTGTTCTGGAGGGATCTGCTCTCCCTCTCCCAGATTCAGACATCTGCAGCACTTGCCCAATCCATGCAATTGTCACTTCTCTTTCCCCCCTGTCCCCCTGGACTGTAAGCCCCTGGAGGGCAGAGAGCCCCGGGGTGGGGGGGGGGGGTTGATGCAGGAGTTGCAGGGCCCTTCTGAGAAAGGAGTTGGGGAGCAATTGCCACAACTTTCTTTCTCCACCTCCCCTGATGGTCAGGTGAGACTTACCTGGCTTTGCCCCAAACTCATTTCCTCACTTAGAGATGGGATAGAGTGTGATATTCAGGAAAAATAACAGAATAAGTGTCTGGGCATGAAAAAATTAATAGTGCCCATAATTGTATGGTGCTTTCCCAATTACAGAGCTCTTTGTGGACGATTTCAACTGATTCTCTCATAACAACACTGTGAGGTAAGCAGGCATGTGTTATAATTATTCTTGTTTCACAGGGAGGAAGCCAAGGCTACAAGAATAAGTGATCTATCCAAGGTCACAAAGGTGTGTGTGTGGAGCTAAGACCTGAGCCTGGGTCTTCAATTCCAATTCCAGAGCTCTTCCCACCAGTATGAAATGTGTCTGAGGTGGTTTCATAAAGTAAACTGGTCATCCAGCTCTGATGTTATCATAGCATTGGAACCAGAGGGCTCCAGTTACCGTTAGCTCATATTTTTTGAAGAAACCGATACAAAAAGATTTGAAATAATATCTATAAGAAGAACTTGCTTTTTCTCAACTCAATATTGGGCGAATGCTCTTTAGAAATACCCTCTCCTGAATTTGTTATCTTAGAGCCAGAAGTTTTGGCCAGAATAAAAGAAAACAAAGGAGGTTCTCTAGCTGAGAGTCTCCTCAAACACTAGCTTTTTTTTTTTTAATTTTTTTTTCAACATTTATTTATTTTTGGGACAGAGAGAGACAGAGCATGAACGGGGGAGGGGCAGAGAGAGAGGGAGACACAGAATCGGAAACAGGCTCCAGGCTCTGAGCCATCAGCCCAGAGCCTGACGCGGGGCTCGAACTCACGGACCGCGAGATCGTGACCTGGCTGAAGTCGGACGCTTAACCGACTGCGCCACCCAGGTGCCCCCTTTTTTTTTTTTAATGTTTTATTTATTCTTTTTTTTTTTAATTTTTTTTTCAACGTTTTTTATTTATTTTTGGGACAGACAGAGACAGAGCATGAACAGGGGAGGGGCAGAGAGAGAGGGAGACACAGAATCGGAAACAGGCTCCAGGCTCCGAGCCATCAGCCCAGAGCCTGACGCGGGGCTTGAACTCACGGACCGCGAGATGGTGACCTGGCTGAAGTCGGACGCTTAACCGACTGCGCCACCCAGGCGCCCCAAACACTAGCTTTTTAAGTGAAAGAAGTACATAATCTTCGTTCAATCTTTAATCCCTCAAGATCTCCCTTTTCATCCATTGTCTTGTCCCCTCCAAGCAAAATCACACCGAAGCCCTTTATTTTATTATAAAAGATAAAGCAAAATCAACCAATAAGCAAATAAGAAACATGTCCCTTCCACTCCATTTTCCTTTTCTGTTCTGCCCTAGACTTCTAGAAAGGTCTTTCTCCAGGTATCCACATCTTTCTCAAGTCCACTTGTCTGCTCCATCTGCAAAACCACCTGCTTCATTTGAACCTCTTCTTCTCCATCCTGGACTATCAGCCTCTGGAGGGGTTTCCCATCTTTAGGCTCTCTCTGATGCTCACAAGATAAGACACCCCCAGCCCCCATGTTACAAACAGTCCCTGCCCATGACTCAGCCAGGTCCAAGTTTCTAACATGGTTTAATTAACAGGCCTGCAGTGGGCAGAAAAAGGGCTACATCCTAAAATGTCTGTCCCCTAATCCTTGGGACCTGTGAATAAATTACCTCTACATCTACTTTGCAGATGTGATTAAGCTAGGGATCTTGAGCTAGGGGGATTACCCTGGATTATCTAAGTGGGCCCAATATAACCTCAAGGGTCCTTATAAGTGAAAAGGGGAGGCAAGAGAGAGAAAGATAGGTTTGAAGACAGTACATTGCTGGCTTTGAAGATGGAGAAAAGGGACTACAGATAGACCAAGAAATGCAGGCAGCCTCTAGAAGCTGGAAGAGGCAAGAAAAAGGATTTTTCCCTAAAGTCTCTAGAAGGAACATAGCCCTTTGGGTACCTTGGTTTTAGCCTGGTAAGGTCATTTCTGACCTCCATAAATAGAAGATGATAATTTTCATTGTTTTAAGCACTAAGTTTGTAGTAATTTGTTACAACTGCAATAGGAAACTAATACAAGGCCTTTCATCATTTTTCCCTGACTTACCCTTGCCAACCTCGTCTCCTGCCAACCTCGTCAGCCTCTCAGCCCTTCAGTCACTCAGACTGCCCTTAAGTACACCATTCTCTTTCACACCTTTGTGCCTTTGCAAAGGCTGTTCTCTCTGACTCAATGCTCTTCCCCTTTTGGCTGCCTCTGAATTCCTCTTGGTTCTTCAAGACTGATCTCAAGGGTCATTTCTATGGGAAGCTGTTTCTGCCCCTTTAGCTGATCTAGCTGTCTCAGCCACTATGTGTCTCTCTTTATTTGAGCCCCTGAGATAGACTCTATGCATTCTTTTTGTCCATTTTTTTAATTGATGAATCCTTTATGCCTGTTGTAGACACTCAACAAATATATGTTGAATGGCTGTGTCTTTCTTTCCTAATCGAATAGAGGATCCTGGCACCTAAACTTTTCCTACTTTGTGTATTAAGCATCTAGCCCAATGCCTGGCCCCTGGTAACTCTTCAAATATATTCTTGATTGATTGATAGCAGTAAACCATGGCTTGAAAATAGATTGCTCTGAAGTCTCATCGGCTTTCAGAAAAGTAAAACTTAGATTTCTGCCCTACTTTCTGGGAAAACTGGCATCCCCCAGGCCGGGGCAGTACTCAGAGCAGCTTGCTCAACACCCCATCACCTGTTCCAACTGATGGTGCACTTACCACGTGTCTGTTGCTTCCACACACATTGCCCCATAGTTTCTGCAGAATGACCCTGAGTGGTGCACGTGATTACCACCACCCACCTGCCCTTTGCCTATAAGGCAACTAGGAAGTCAGCCTTAGAGGCGGGAATCCAATCCACGTATCCTTATGCCAAAGCTGGGATTCTTTCCACCCAGTCTTACTGCTTTGGGGCTGATGGGCACTCGCGGGGACAGTTATCTCTCTCCCTCAAAGCTTTGCCCCCTGACAATTTACATGGGTATAGGAGAGGGAGGGAAGAAGATGGTGAGGGGCTGTATTTAAGTCACAGACCGTATTGAAAGATATGCTTGCCTGTGCCCAGAATATATCCAGAAGGATACACAGGAAACCAGGGTGGTGGTTGTCCAGGAGTGGGAAAGAGATACCCTTTGTTTATTGGGTCACTATGTGTCAGGCACTGTTTAAGGCACTGGGGATACACCAGTGGATGAAACAGGCACAATATATACCCCTTTGTACTGTTTGGCACTTTCAGTGTATATATTCTCCTTAAAAAAAAAAAAATTCTAAGGGGGCGCCTGGGTGGCTCAGTCGGCTGAGCGTCCGACTTTGGCTCAGGTCATGATCTCGGGGCCCGTGAGTTCGAGCCCCGCGTTGGGCTCTGTGCATACTGCTCGGAACCTGGAGCCTGTTTCGGGTTGTATGTCTCCCTCTCTCTCTGACCCTCCCCCGTTCATGCTCTGTCTCTCCCTGTCTCAAAAATGAATAAAACGTTAAAAAAAAATTTTTTTTAATTAAAAAAAAATTTTTTTTAATTAAAAAAAAATTCTAATAAATAGACGGGGGGTGGGAAATCACATTCATACTATGAATACTATTTCCTTATTCAAAAGAATACCCCAGTATATTGCTGCGTGGAAAAGAGTCACAATTTATACCATATTATTTTTTGTGCATAAACAGGTATACATCTACAAAATTCCATATGTTTATGTTTGCAAAGACGAATGCAAATATATGAGGAAAAACCTGGTAGGATTGTGGTGAGTGATCTGAGGAGGTGTGGCAAGATGAACGAGAACTGTACTTTTTACACCACTCATTTCTGTATCGTTTCAAACGTGTTTGTGTGTAAACACATATAACTTTCAGGTTAAAAAAAGACTCCGAGACCCTGAGGCCATAGCTGGTCTAGAACACGAATCCTGGTGAAAGAGCTCCATCCACCCTTGAAGGCTGCTTCACCTCCAGGTTTGGACTGGCCATCGCAAATCAAGTCAGGGCTGAAAAGCTCTCCCCCCTCTTTTCTGGAAATAAAGAAAGCCGGCTGGCTTTGAAAACTGATAATGCTGTACCTGAAGATAAGGCCAGAGCCCTCAGGAAGCCTGGAGGGGGTGGGAGGGCCCTGGGCGCTGCAAGAACCACATTGTTGATGGTGTCACCCAGGCCCCTGCTCCAGGAAACAACAATGAAAAGATATTGGCAACTTTGACATAGAGGAAATTGCTTTCTTCGGTAGAAAAGAAGAGTTCTGTTTTGAGGACAAAAAGCCACTTGCCCTGACAAAATGCTTAATTAGGAGATAAGCCAGGGAGCAGTGGGAGGGGTGTTGTTTGCCAGGGGTCCTGGGGAGTGAGAACACAGATGCTGTCCTGGCGCCCCACTGTCACCGCTGATCAGGGCTTTGCTGGCCGCTGGAGAAGCGGTGTGTGAGCAATTATGGTCAAGGTTCTCCTGGCCCTGGGACAAGCCATCAAATCTGTTTCAGGACCTCAGTTTACTCATCTGTAAACTAGTGACTGTGATCAGCGAGACTGCCTTCCAGTGAAGACACCGAGTTTATCTGCTCAGTGGCTTGTGGCTCAGGCCACTGGGATTATTGCACAGGCAGTTCCACTCAGTGCCTAGAGCTTGGGCTCTGGAGCCCTGAGGCTCTGGGGGCAGACCACCTACGTCAGACTCCTGTGTCTTACCAGCTGTTCCCTCACTTACCAGCTGTGGGTACTTGGGTGATCTCTCGACCTCTACGTGCCTCAGTTTACTTACCAGTAAGTTGAGGGTAAGGCTGGGACTTAAACCTCATAGAATTGTTGCTAAGACTCAATGAGCTAATACCTGTTCAGCAATCTGTGCCTGGCCCGTGGTGGGCAGCGTGTGGTGCATATTAGGGGCCATTAACGGTGCAACGGTAATAAACACAAGGTAAGTGTATCCTGAGGGCTCAAAGTCCCTTTCTCACCATTCTCTGGTTGTCCAATCCTGTGAGCTTGGAAGACATATGGAACAGGACACCTCTTCTTCCTGCCGCCCGGTGAGATGAAACAGAGTGGGGGCGGGGGGGGGGGCTTGGCCTCCACATCCCCGGCTGCCCTGCTGGAGAGGGAGACCCAAGACCTCTGTTTCCCTGGTTTCAGGATCAACGTTTTCTCTAGATGTGGCTCTAAGGCGGCCCAGCCAAGGAGGCAGTGATGTGGAATGTGTGCCCACTTGCTGTGCTGCCTTGAAAAGTCCTCAAGAGAGTGAAGATGGCAAGTGTGGGGCCTCCTGCGTGGAACTGAAAACCGGAGATGACCTAGAATTGGGTGCTATGGCCGACTGAAGTTGGCGAAACTGGACGTCTGAGAAGGAATATGTGTCCGTCCTGGTGGGTGGGTGCCTTGAGGGACTTGGGCTTGGCTGTTTTTCATGGAATCACTCCTTCCCAAAAGGGGTAGGGAGAGGGGTGTTCCTGGCGAGCCACCCTCCAGTGTGGTGAGCAGTAGTTGGGGACACCCCAGAATACCTCCTCTGATCTCTGATTGCCAGCTGCAGATGTTACAAAGGTGTGGCCCATTATAGAGGGCACACTACCCACACCACCCTCCTCAGACACCACGTTTAGAGTATAAATTGCCACAGGAAGGGTCCAAACATGTGTCATCAGCCTAAACTCCTTTTGCATCACTTAAGAGCTAATGAGGAATTAGGTGGCAGCTTCTTGAAAATTAGAATGGCACCCAAGTGATGGGGACACTGCGTGTGTTGGAGAGAGGGGGCAGGACGTCTTTAGACACAGCTAGCTAGTGGGAGCAAACTAAGTGCAGGACAATTTGACAAAACCTTTTTATAACCTTAAAAATGTGCAAACGTATACCCAGCTATTCCCTTCCAGGAATGTATCCTAAGGAAATAATTAAGGACTTGGAGCAAAGATTTTGCTACCGGATGTTTATTGTAACATTGTTTACAGCAGCAAAAAATATTTGGAAACAATTTAAATGTCTACCATTGGGAGGCTGGTTAAATAAATGATGGTACAGTCATACAATAGAATACTGTGCAGTCATTAAAATATTGTAAGAGCATATTTATTGACCTGGAAAGATGTTCATGATTCATTATTGAGTGAAAAAAAAAAAAAGAGGTTACAAAACAGCCTGTACAGAATGACCTCATTTTTTGGTTAAAAAATACATATAAATATAAATATATAAAAATATATTCATATATATAATATAGCTAGGGAGAACTTTTTTTTTCTTTCTTTTTTTTAGGGAAGACTGCTAAAGGCACATGTAATACAGGGCCTTATACAGAATGTTTCTGGATTATGGTAATAAAGCTCTTCACTGAACATTTTTGACTTTACCCTGGAGGGGAAGGTGGTACAAATTAGGGGCCTGAAGTGGGAAAAGTAGGTGTGTTTGTGTGTATATATCCACCAAAATGTTATCAGTAGCAGCTGGGACTTGGGTAAATTTTTATTATCCTATTTTTTCTTCTCTGTATTTCTGTGATGATTACTTACTTATTTTTTTAAAAATTAAGCTATTAAAAAAAAAGACTAAAGGAAATCCAAGCTAGATGGCTGGAGGACCAGGAAAGCTGGGGGTGGAGGGGAGGGGGCTGAGAGAACAAAAAGGCAATCTCCATTTGCTTCAGCCTCTCATCCAGTCTTTGAGGGACAACGTCCATGACCTTACCTGGGACACGTGTCACCACACCAGGCCCTGTTTTCTGCAGCCATGTCTCCTCAGACACAATCCTGCGGACTCATGCTAGATTACACATCCGGGCAGACTGTGGGTCTCCTTGGCCTGACTCTGCCATGTGGCTACCTCAGGCTTGGAAAGGAGAAAAAATGAAACCAAAACTGCTGGGTGCAGGCGAGCTCTCCCAGGACACATGAAACAGAGAATTCCAACCCAAGGACCAGGATAACATTCAGAAAAGAGAGCTTCCTGCCTGGTAATATCTTGCAAGCACACATATGTTTATATATGCATACAGTGAGTCTTTTGTCCCAGCTTTTCTGAGATATAATTGATCTGTAACATTGTACAGATTTAAGGTATACAGTGTGATGATTTGATACACATATATATTGTGAAGTCGTCATCAGAAGAAAGTTAACACACCATCACGTCACAGTTGCCTTTGTGTGTGTGTTGTGAGTACTTCTAAGATCTATTCTTTTGGCAACTTTCAAGTACACGACACAGTATTGTTAACTGTAGTCACCCTCCTCTACGTGAGATCCCCAGAACTTTGTACCTGGAGATTTGTACTCTTTGACCACCTTCACCCATCTCTCCCACCACCCAACCCCCACCCCGGCAACCACCAATCTACTCTTTGTTTCTATGGATTCACTTTTCATTGTTATTGTTGTTGTTGTCTGGATCCCCCATATAAGTGAGATAATAGAATATTTGTCTTTCTCTGTCTCACTGATTTCACTTAACATAATACCCTCGAGTTAAGTTTCATCCATGTTGGTAGTTTCAGCCACAGATGGCAGGATTTCTTTCCTTTTAATGGCTAAATACTATTCTATTATCTACATGGATATATACCATGCTTTCTTGATCCACTCATCTGTGGATGGACACTTAGGCTGTTTCTGTGTTTTGGCTATTGTAAATAATGCTGCAGCGAGCATGGAGGTGCAGGTATCCTTGAGCTAGTGCTGTCATTTCCTTCTGACATGTACCCAGAAGTGAGACTGCTGGATCATGTGTATGATAGTTCAAATTTTAATTTCTTGGGGAAACTTCATACTATTTTTTATAGTGGCTGCATCCATTTCCTGTCTCACCAACTGTGCACAAAGCTTCCCTTTTCTGCATGTCCTCACTGGCACTTGTCATCTTTCTGATAAACCATATTAACAGGTGTGAGGTGATATCTCATCATGGTTTTTGACTTGCATTTCTCCTATGATTGGTGATGTTGAGCATCTTTACGTGTACCTGTTGGCCGTCTGCATATCTTCTTTGGAAAAATGTCTATTTACGTTCTTTCTCCATTTTTAATTGGATTATTTGAGGGGGGGTTGCTATTAATTTGCCTGAGTTCCTCATATTTAAAAAAAATTAATGTTTTTATTTATTTTTGAGAGAAAGAGAGAGAGAGAGAGAGAGAGACAGACAGACAGCATGAGCTGGGGAGGGGAAGAGGGAGACAGAGACACAGAATCTGAAACAGGCTCCAGGCTCTGAGAAGTCAGCACAGAGCCCAATGCGGGGCTCGAGCCCACAAACCGCGAGATCATGACCTGAGCCAAAGTCAGACACTCAACTGACTGAGCCACCCAGGTGCCCCCTCATATATTTTAGATATTAGCCCCTTATCATACATATGACCTGCAAATATCTTCTCCCATTCCATGGACTGCTTTCTCATTTTGTTGATTTTTTTTCCTTTGCTGAGTAGAAGCTTTTTAATTTGACAAGTTCTACTTGTTTATTGTTGCTTTTGTTGCCTGTGCTATCAGTGTCATGTGCAAAAGACCATTGCCAAGACAAAGAGTCAATGAACTTTCTCCTTACGTTTTTTCTAAGAGTTTTACAGTTTCAGCTTTTACACTTAAGTCTTTAATCTATTTCAAGTTAATTTTTGCGAGTGGTGTGAGATTGGGTTTATACAAAGTCTTGAAATCAAGCAGATTGAGTCCTTTCACTTTATTCTTCTTTTCCAAAATTGTTTTAGCTATTTTAATTCATTTTCTTTTCCACATAAACTTTAGAACAATCTTGTTTATATCTGCCTTTTCCCCTGTTTTCAAGATTTCTTTGTCTTTAATTTTTAGACATTGTATTACAATGTGTCTTGTCATAGATTTGTTTGGATTTATCTTGTCTGGTATTCCCTCGCCTTCTTAAAACTACAGTTTACAGGTGCCCAGGTGGCTCAGTCAGCTGAGCATCTGGCTCTTGATTTTGGCTCAGGTCATGATCCCAGGGTCATGGGATCAAGCTCCATGTCGGGCTTTGCACCGACTGCACAGAGCCTGCTTGGGATCCCTGCACTCATTCTCTCTCTCTCTTTCTCCCTCTCTCTCTGTCAAAAACAAAAACAAAAACAAAAACAAAAACAAAAACAAAACAGGGTTTTTTTTGTAGTTATGTCTCAGCAAATTTCAGAGGTTCTCAATCATTATTTTTTCAAGTATTTTTTCAGTCTTTTTTCCCTCTCCTTCTGGGACTCCGGTGAGATGAACATTAGATTTATTGCTATAGTCCTATGTGTTCTTGAGGAGCTGTTTTTGGCTTTTCAGTCTCTTTTCTCTCAGTTGTTCAGACTGGGTAGTTTCTATTGCTCTGCCTTCAGTCCATGTATTATTTCTTCTGTCCCCTCCATTCTGCTGTAAAGCCCATCCACTAAGTTTTTTATTTTGATTATTGTACTTTTCAGTTCTAAATCTCCCATTTGGTTTTTCTTTAGATCTTTCATTTCTTTGCGGAGACTTTCTGTTTTTTCATTTGTTTCAGACATGTTTGTAATTGTTGACAGAAACATATTTCCATCATATCTAGGTGTTGGCATTCATTGCCTTTTTTCATTTGATTTGAGATCTTCCTGTTTCTCGAAATGATTTTCTACTGAAACCTGGACACTTTCATATTACATTATAAGACTCTGCACCTTATTTAAACCATCTGTTTCATGTGGCTTCCAGTGACTATGGCAGGAGAAGAGAGGTGCTGCCTTGTTACTGGTAGGTAGAGATAGAGTCCAGGTATCCCTCTTAGCCTCCACTGGCACCTGAGGAGAAGGGCACATTGTTAAGCTGTGCAAGGGTGAGAGTTCCCTATGTGGTCTGCACTAAGACTGCAGGACTTTCATTAACGCCCGTAGGGATGACGTCCCTAGCTCCATACTCCGTCTTCTCTGACATCACTCTGGAAGTGGGTATCGGGGAGCCTTGTTACAACATGGCTGGAGTAAAAGTTTATTCTCCCCATTTGGCCTTTACTTGTGTGGGTGTGTGTGGGTTACAGTTTTACTGTGGTATTTGGCTGAAGCAGAGTGGTTATTACCTAAAAGTTTTTTGTCTTGCCAGGATGCCCTTTTCCTGGTCCTTTGGTTCCAGAGAACAGACTTTTGTTTGGCCTTTTTCTATGTGCACCCGGTGTTCCAGGTTGCTGCCTTCTTTAGCTCCAAGACTAAGGTAAATAAAGTAAAACTAAAGCCCAGAGAGCTCACCACGGTGTTGTTCCTTGAATCCTGAGATGCCTAGCCATTGTGCCTTTCTCTCTCCTCCTCTAAGAATTGTCTTATGTTTGTTTTATATATAATGTTCAAGGTTCTTTGTTGTGCTTAGTAGAAAGAATAAAGTATGTCTACCCCATCTTCCTAGAAGTGGAAGTTCTTTCCCCCACCCCAAGTTCTTACTTGTACCTCCTAACCAAAGCAAAAACCCATTGAAATTTCAGTATCATGCTAACTTTTGGCTTAACTCACCGGCATTTTTAGGTGATCAGAGTCCTTTGCTAATGGAATACCTCCATGACATATTTTGGGCCCATCTTTCCAGAGAGATAATTGTGCCTAAACCATGTAAGGATCCTCTCTAGGTAAATCTGTCATCACAGTAATATTAACCCCATCAAAGGGTGTTAAATCTTGATAGTTCAAAGAGGGGGGAAGTGGAGATAGTTTTACATCCAAGATGGATGTCCTAAAACCCCCAACATGACTAGCTGTTGGGTCTTGCTTTACCATGCAAAAACTCTGGTGGCTGACAATGTGCCCCCCTCCAAATTAATTACCTGCAACCTCCTTCCCCCAACATTTTGGGTTTGATTTCTGAGAGATATTGACCAAATTTCCATTTTCTTTCTTTCTGCACAGCAAGTTACCAAAACCAAATTAGGAACAAATCTCTGAATATTATTAATAAAGGAGGAGTTTCCTTTGAACTAGAGTCTTTTTAACTGTGTTTCCCAGAGATTTCCTGTGCAGCTTCAAAAGGAGTTCATGACCACTTTGATTAGGACTTTATTTCAAGCCCTAATGGAAAGGGGCACATTCTCAGAATATCCATCAGTATGAGTGTTACCCAGCTATGTCCCCTTGTAAAAAAACAGCACAGCCCCTTCTTGGGATCCACACTAATAAAATGATTTTCTTCATTGGAGGTGACAGTCAGCTCTTTCTCCAGCGCTGAGCCCTAAGTGTGGCGGGAAAACTTCTGAAAACCAAAGAAGATTTTTCTATTGCTACTTGGTTTGCTCTTAGGTCCACCCTCATATTGAACACACATGGACAAAATGCTGTCTGTTGCAACTAGATTCTTTTATTGCACTGTTATTTCAGTCATTTAGGGGTTTGGAGGAAGATGGGGGGCACAATATGGCTAATGGAAACAGATGGTCAATGCAATTATCACTTGAAAAACAGGTTTGTCCTTCAAAAATGGCAACAGCGGTGGACTCTCAATGGCAGGTGAAATTTGGAAAAGGATTAAGAAAGGATTACCTTAGAGAAAAAGAACAGGTGTATCCAGGGTGTTCCAGTTTGGGGGTGGGAACCTTCAGCTTTTGAACGACACCCTCAAAATGGCCCCTTCACATTTCAATTGCATTTGCACCCAGGGATTATGGCAATGGTCAGTGTTGGTTACCTTAAATAAGGAAAAAAGACAAAGTGAAAGCAAAAGTTTCCTTCCATTCTTTGAAGGGAAAACATAACTTAAAGGGGAGGGTATGTTGCACTTTTTAGCAAAACAGAAGAGTATACTTACCTGAAGGGAAGATAGGAAACCCAAAAGTCTCAAAGCTCTCCACCCTGCATGAACACTGGTGTTCCACTTTATAGCCCTGGGAATAGGTGGAAAAAGAATCAATTCTCTGGGGAGAGCGTCTGTGGCGTCAAGGCCAGAATTTCTACAAGTGAGCTGATCACAGAGTATTATGAATAGAAGTGACCATCTGCCCTATATCCATTTTATAGGTAAAGAAATTTAGCCCAGAGAAGTGCAATGACCTGCCTAAGATCATGACCGGTTAGTGACAGAGTCACAACTGGAATTTAGTCCATTTCCTTTGTACTGAGTCATCCTACTTTACAAGACTTGGTCAAGGGCTCAAAGACAGAAAGGTGAGAACAAGGAGGTCTGAGCCCACGTTCTGTCCAACGGAGGGACTCTTTGGGGGGGGCTCCAGGTTGTACTGCTGCCCCACCCATCTTGTCTATTTTACTGCCAAGCCTTGGGAGAGGAAGATCTGCAGGGGGGATCTGGGAAAGGTAGCAGCGATGAAATACTAATAACAGCTACTTATTGAATGTGTCGTCCATGCTAGGCACCGTGCTAAGCTCTTTACAGGCATTAATCCATTGGATCCTCGTAATAACCTTGTGAAGTGAGTATTCCAGAGATTCTAATCTAATCGCACTTCATCTCCCAAACTAAAGTTGCCAGATAAATACAGGATGATCATTTAAATTTGAATAGCAGATGGACAACAAAAAATTTTTAGCCTAGGTACGTCCCAGATATTACAAGGGTCATACTTATACTAAAACATTATTCCTTGTTTACCTGAAATTCAAATTTAACTGGGCGTCTTGCATTTTCATTTGATAAATCTGGTGATCCCATCCCTAAGGGCACAGGCTGAGACCCTCTGTCTTGTGTGTCCAACAGTCTTTCCAAATGCACTACATGTTGTTCCCAGCTTCGCAACCTTGGCCAAGGCAGCAGATACATGTGGTTTCTCAGCACCTTCTGTGTGTCCTCTACCTCAGCCGTGGAGTTAATTGTGTAAAAGGAAGGACAGACCATGAGAGGCACTTGGTGTCAACGGTAGATTGGTGATGTCTGATAAATGACACGGAAGGTACTTTTCTATTTTCTGAGTTGGTCCCGAGTGCTGAGCTCCAGTTTTCAAACAATGTCTACTGAACAGGTTTTCTGGGCATGGCATTTGTTAGGCCCTGCTGGAGACACCACGGAGGCTCTGGAAGAACTCACAGCCTGGGTAGGGAGGACCCAAGTTTCCTCTATTGGAGAAATTTTCAGTCTATAATCGAATAAGGAATTGGAACAAGCACCCTTGTAATGCACGTAAACCCAATTAGCAAGACCGCATAAACTCATACCCTCCAAACGTGTGGCTGGGCCGAACTGAATGAAGGTAAGCGGGTTATGAACAGGAGGAAGGGATGTTCCGCTGTGCCAGGCTGGAGGCCTTGGAGTGCCCAGCTCTGCCACTTGCTAGCTGTGCCATCTGGGGCAAGGCACTTATTTTTCCCCAGCCTCCATGTCTTCACCTGTCACATGGGGGTGAGAATAATAGCTCGTGGAACGACTGCGAAGCTGAAATAAAATTGTGGTTGGAGAATGGGGCCTGGAATGTTACAAGCATTCTATGAATACTAGCTCTTGCGCCTACCGTGTTTCTAAGATACTCTGGGACTACATCACACGTTTTATAATAAACTCAAAAGCCCTCATGCCCAAAGGATGTAAAATTAAAACTAATGGGATGAGAAAACATTTCCCTTAACATCAATTCAGCCTAAGAATTGATAGAGCCCAGTTCTTCCAAGGCTTTAAAAAGTACACAGGAAATGCCTGGGTGGCTCGGTCAGTGAAACGTCCGACTTCACCTCAGGTCATGGTCTCCCGTGTCGTGGGTTTGAGCCCCGCGTCAGGTTCTGTGCTGACGGCTGGAAGCCCTTCTTCAGATTTTGTGTCTCCCTCTCTCTCTGCCCCTCCCCCACTCACGTTCTGTCTCTCTCTCCCTCTCTCAAAAATAAAATAAATATTAAAAAAAAATTTTTAAGGACACAGGAAATGCAGACCAATTTCCCAATTCCAGTGTTTCTGCTGGGGATATTCTACTCAATTCAACTTTAACAATGATGCAATTAAGTATCAAAAGTCTAAGACAGATTCTGGCAACTGTATACCAACATGTCATTCTCCTGTGCTGGCCTGTCTGGGATGGGTGTTTTTAGGGTGTAGTTATATGGAAATAGCCTCTGATTACATTTCTGACTTTTCCAGGTAGGTTATAATTTTAGACAGCTGTTTTGACGTGACTCTTTGGCAGGCCACACATATCTGCGAGAGCTTCAGAACTCTGAAATAGGATGACATAAAATTAAAAAAAAATTTAACTCTTCTGAGACATAATGCAGTATTCTTACTATGTGGAAACATGCAAAGGTTCATTTGTACGCAAACAAAAATGAATGTCCAACGTAAGCAAGAAGCTAGAGAAAGGGAGATATGAAGGTAAACCCGTCCTCACTCTCGTTTACGACTGTTTCTTTGATGTGTAAGAGGATGTAATAGTCTCTCGGTATGAATCCCATATTCTGGCTCCACCTTAAGGTTTACATTTCATTTTCTGAAAGACACAGGAGTAAAGAGGCCTGTCTCTGTGTGCATGTATGTGACTATATGTATATCTGTATATGTACGACTGGTCCTATGTCTTCTATATTTATACCTGGGGTAAGAGATGAGTCCCGTGTGGGTAGAGGTTTTGGCCCTTTCCTCACTGCTGAGTCCCTATAACCAGAACAAGCCTGACATATGGAAGACTATGTCTTCTGATGGAATGAATTAATCTGCATGTTAAGTATGTGCTCATATATCCATTATCCCTGATAAATGTACCCACTCCTTTGCTCATCAACCTTTTCACCCATGAGAACTGAGTTCTGGAGCAGGAAAGAGAGAGGGCAACTTGCAAGCCTCAGATAGGAGAGATGGAAAAGGGAGAAAGAGAAAATAGGTTTCAGAAGGAAAGAAGGGGTGAGTAGTGGGCAGGTATCCGGGCAGAAGTTCAGAAACTAAAAGCAGCACCATTCTGGGCTGCTTCCTTCTGTAGATCTTGTATCTTCTTCAGTGTGGGGGGTGGAGGGGGGGGCTGCCTCCCTGGTTACTGAGTCCAGTGTTTTCACAGACCGGGGTCCTGGGCTTTCAGACCTCATTGAAAACAGAAAGGGGCTCCTCTGACTTTTTGTTGATTTGTTTTCAAAACAAAAAACAAAGCAAACAAAAAAACAAGAAACAAAAAACAGTGGGAAGCAGGCTTTTCTCAGAGATAAGGCGGATTGGGATATCCAAGATTCCAGTTTCTTTGCTTTGGGCTAGAATTTTACTAGCTTAGTGTGGTCATACTTGTTCTCCCCTGCTGACCCAAACAGGCAGTAGCATCCCAGTAGATCCCAGTAGCATCCCAGTAGCATCCCAGCATTAGTGAACCTGGAGGAGATGAATTAATGATGCTTCTTGGAATGGGGAAGAGCGGAAGACGGTGCCACAGAACTCACCCTTCAGAGGAGAGGACACAGATGCTGCAAATGATGGGATTTTTATCCAAAATTACCTGGTCATGCAGCGGAAGAGCTGGCCCAAAACCCTGGGCTTGTATCTCTTTCTCCCATCTTTTTGTCACTGGTTTTGTTTTCCCTGAAAATCTTCCAGGACCCTTGAGACTAATACTATGCTGACATGTGCACAGCACCTAACAGTTTCCAAAGTCCCTTTATATATATCCCATCAGCAAGGTAAACATTGTTCTTCCCATTGAGCACGTGAAAATACTGAGGTTCTAAAAAGTTAAGCAAATTACACAAGTTCAACCAGCTAATAATCAGAAGGAAGATCCTTTTTGGTACCTTAATGTACGTGAATTTTGAATCTTTGCTGAATGCATTTTTTATTTTTTTTTTTTTATTTTTTTTTTAACGTTTATTTATTTTTGGGACAGAGAGAGACAGAGCATGAACGGGGGAGGGGCAGAGAGAGAGGGAGACACAGAATGGGAAGCAGGCTCCAGGCTCTGAGCCATCAGCCCAGAGCCCCACGCAGGGCTCGAACTCATCGACCGCGAGATCGTGACCTGAGCTGAAGTCTGACGCTTAACCGACTGAGCCACCCAGGTGCCCCTGAATGCATTTTTTAAAATATGGGGATGTTAAAGAAAATAGGGGCCGGAAGGACTGCTCTCAGCTAGTAGAAACCCTACAATGAGAATACAATGAAAAAAAAAAAAAAGCTCCATGTGACTCCCACTTTGGTCTCAGGCCATTGCTTTCATCATCTGGTAATACTTCCATCAGAAGCATCTTATTACAGGGAAGGCCCATCTTGTCACAAGAGATATAGAGCAGTAAGGACAGGGGAAAGGGTGATTGAACCTCTGCACTTTTGGGGAAGGGAACCTCAACCATCTGGCTCAATGGGTTTCTGGCTTCTTGACAGACAGTATTTTGATATTTAAACTTTAATACGAGTGACTCAGGAATAGTTTTGCAGACAGTGTCAAATGCCTCTTCTTGCCATGCTGGAGCAAGGAAGCCATGAAGGGCCAGCACCAAGGTTCCAGCCGGGCAGGAAGGAGCATTCATGACTTTGACCCTCATGCCTTAAGTCCCTGTCATGTGCCGTGTATGTGCTGTGCTAGGTGCCACGGGCTGGGGATGCCAGGGGGAGCAAGGCATGCTCCGTGCCCTTAATGAGCTCATAATCTAATGAACCCTGTAAGTACTGGGCGTTGCATAGGAGAAGCCCAGGAGTTGGTTGAGACAGGAAGAGCCTGGCAGCTTGGAGGTCCAGCAGAAGGGAGGGCAGAGTCCAGAAGAGCAGAGATAATGCCCCAGGAGCAGGTGACACCCGGGTGAGCTCCAATGTAGGGTGGAGGCTATTTATCCTCTGTCCTTGTCTACACCCACTGGTGAATGTGTGGGTGGGGGTGGGGGTATGGGGAGTGGTTGATGGAGGCCTGGTCAGCACTTTTAAGGCTGTTCCAGGAGCCAGTGGGAGAGGTAGTCACACAGTTCTCCTTGTTCCTGTCATTCTGCTTGCATCTAACCAGTCTGTAAACCTCTACTCCTGGGCTTTCCTTGAAGCCAGTTCTCCCTCCTAGTAGATGAAGGCTCCTCCCTTCATCTCCCTTCATCACCTCCTAGTAGGTGAGGGCTCCCAAGGAAAGAAGTCAACTCCTCAGGTCTTTGCTGGACAATCCCTTTCCAAAGGGAAAGGTGCTCAGGAAAAACTTGGCTAGGAAAGCTCTGGGGAATTAGGACTCGAGTGACAATATTGGGGACAGGAGATCTCTTGATGGTGTTTATCAAGCCTAAGTACAAAGACCACAGGTCAAAGAACAGGGAAGAACCTGATCTGGCCATGCTGGCAAGGTCCAAGGAAAAGCTAGATGGTGGAGTAGTGGACTTAGGCAGAAAGGTCTAGGGAGGGAAGGATGGATAAAGAGGAAGAGTGGGGCTAAGGAACCTAGGAGAACCAAAATGGCCCAGGACAGGAAAGGGCATCCCATCCACATGTAGAATGGGGAGCTCAGGGCGGGGGGGGGGGGGGTGGGGGGGCACTCTCCTTGGGTCTTAGTAATTAACTGGCCTCTGTGTACCTGAAGACATAATTAACAAGCAAAACAAACTCCTTTGATGTGAGAATGTAGAATGTCTGGGGGGGAAAGGGGGCAAATACATGAGAGAGTGATCTGGCTTTAAAATGCAAACAAGGTTGACAGAAAAATATTACCAACAGGCAAATAGGCCAAACAAAGAAACAGAAATTTGGGGAAACAAGACCCTGACTGAATAGGCATCCAAGGTATCTTGGGCCTTTGGGAACATCTTGGCTGGCCTCACTGGGCACTGCAAAAAGTCACTACTTTTCTTTCAAAGGGTTCACATGTTTTTATCAGGCCAGCTGCCTTCTCATCCACTACCTGTTCTCTGCAAAAATTGCCAGCAAGTTTCCAAAGAAGCCGTTTATTTATGGAGTCAAAGCCCCGGAGAAAGTGAGGTGCAAAGGGCTTGAATAGCTCCTCCTGGGAAGCAAAGCTAATCGGGAATGGAGCTGAGCTTGTAACCCAGCATCCTGGATGCCTGTCCTGTGATATAACCCCTGAAACACCACTCTTTCTGTGGGGGCCAATGTTATTAGAGGAGTCTGTGAATTGGGGGATAGTGTGGGAGGAGGGAGAGAGCAGTATGATGCTCTCAATTTAACACTTGATGGGCTGGGGGGGGGGGGAATAAGGAAGGGGCTTGGAGCTTTAGGTTGGCACATTCATCATTCCACACACATGTTACCAAAATGCATACATGCAACTGTACTATATGTGGGCTAGAGTCTGGGGCACAATAGCACAGACTTTGTGAAACAAAAAGGCATTTCTCCTGCCTCCACTGTGTCTCTTGTGGTGCCATTGTCTGATGCTAAGAACTCACATAATAACAAAAAACAATGCCCCTATGAAGGGGGGGAAACTTGATTTGGCACCAGCAGTGGTGTTTTCCATGGGAATGATGGTGGGGGCTGTGGCGGACTGTGGGAATAGTGCAAATCAGCACTTTTTTGTAGATTTTCTTCAAGCCATTGTTTATTTTGGCTTTGGTCAGATCCGTGGCCCAGCTTGAAGATTCCCACTGGGCTTTCTGAAGCTCGCAGACCTATGAGAGATGAAACAGGGATAAATAAATAATTACAAAACACCCTACCCCCGCCCAGGCACTCATGTGTGGGGTGTGCCTACCTCGGTGGGTGTGGGTAGACAGACATGTAGGTCACAGCACTGCATATGTACGCATTTGGCACCCACTGGGGAATTAGAGACTAAGGTTTTCTTGGGGCTTAGCTGGTTCATTGTCTCACTATCATCTTTCAACTGGGGCAAGGGAGATCGGGGCTGTCTTACACACGTGCCAGGTTTTGCAAAATGGCATTAGATAAAAGCTGTTTGAAAATATACCTTCCTAAAGTCCTCAGACACTTAGGGACTTTTAAACATGAGAGACTCAGGTTGTGGTCCCAGCAGGAACAAAAAGTCAGTAGTCAGTCTGATCATGGAAGGTGAACTTTTATTTCACAGCTCCTAGGAGCTTCTACTCTCCCCTAGCTAAAGGATGCAAAGACCAATCATGCAAAATTTGTCACAGGATGAAAAATGAACGGACAGTATGTGTAGTATGATTGTATCCAAATGTGAATTGGAAATGTGAATACGTTTGCTTTAAAATGCCAATTACCGGGGCGCCTGAGTGGCTCGGTCAGTTAAATGCCCCACTTCAGCTCAAGTCATAATCTGTGGTTTGTGGGTTCGAGCGCCCGTCAGGGTCTGTGCTGACAGCTCAGAGCCTGGAGCCTGCTTCAGATCCTGTGTCTCCCTCTCTCTCCATGCCCCTCCCCCGCTCACGGTCTGTCTCTCTCAAAAATGAATCAACGTTAGAAAAAATTAAAATGCCACTGATGGGTGCCGTCATCTCAGCAGCAGGTTATTATATTCTAAAAGTACACAAGACTTTAGCGAATGTTTTACCAAGAAATGTACTTTCTCTCCTTTTTTAAAAAAAGTTTCCATTTCCAGTAAGAGTCTTCTGGACAAATGTGTGTGAGGCCACTCTGAGTTTTAGGGTGGCTGGGTTGCTCAACTGCAGGGGCAGTATTCCATGTGTCTTCTGCCTAAGTGGTTCCCTGGCAGCGGGTGGGGGGGCTGGAGGGGGGGGATTTCCAGTTGGCTTTGCAAGGTGACAATATTTGGATGGGTTTGTTGCAGAGATGTTTTCCAACAAAGTGCAGAACAGTCTTGTTTCCTGTAGCTTGTTCCCTCCACCTCTTAGATACAAGTAGGGGACCCAGGTTCTCATCTGGGTCTGGATTGAAAGAAAAAGATCTTACTAGGGGCCAGGTAGTGTGCTAAGTGCAGATATGATTTAATCAGCACAAGAATCTTATTGGAGTTTCATGGATGGGGAATAGGCCAAGAGAGGTTGGGGGACTTGCCCAAACTCACACAGTCTATGTGCTTCAGAGCTGGACTTGAACTCTTCTCTGTGACACTCCCCAATGGCCTTCAACTATCCCTCTGACTCCCACTGTACCTCCCAGGCCTGGAAAGCATCCATGGTTCCGGCAGACCCTGAGTGGGTGGGTGACAGCAGCAGCAGCAGCAAAGACAACATCTTCGACTTCGACTTCAGTCTTCAGAGCCAAAAGGTGGAGTTCAGCTGGAGTGGGGTGGGGGTCGGTCCTGGGCTGCCATTTTTCTGCGGCTCTGTCAAATAAAAGGGTGCCAGGTGTGGAGGCACCCTAGTGTGAGCTTTGCACAGCTGGACCAAGGCCGGGAAGAGGAGTGTGGAGAGAGATGCTTACATCTCCTCCCCTTCCTGGAAAATAGCTTTGCATTTGAAGGGAGAAAGAACGTGTTGAGTAAATTTGTAACTGGGATTTGGTGGCTTGGGGATTTCATTTGACCCGGTGAAGGCACATGCCTATGCCTGTCTGTGTGTAGGGGTGTGTGAACTGGGGGGAGGAAACTCCAGGCTACATATGATGGGTTTTTTGGATTGGGCTTTTATTTTTTAAAAAAGTCATACCAGCTGCCATTCATTGGGGATCCACTCACTATGTGCGAGGCATTGTCCTGGACCCTTTACCAGGTATTATTTTTATGTGAAGAAAAAAAATAGCTCACTAGTTTGTTTTCCTGCAGGTGCACTCGGAGGCATCGAGTATTTTTTCCATTTGTGTTAAAATACAGTGCTCTGCTCTGAGGTAAGATTTGGGGAGAGGCGGGGAAGGGTGCAGGGACGGGCAGAGGGCGTCCCTGTCTCGCTTTTCTCCACCTTTTATTTTGACCGGTCCGATGGTGACAGGCTCGCACTAGGACCCAGGCGCCAGAGCGCCTCCGTCTGTCCTGTAGGTTCATTCAATCTCCCATACACACAGACCCACTGCGAGACAGACACACACTCACACACACTCACACACACAACTGCACGCAGCGAGGCTCGGGAAGTCAGGTCGCCTCCTCGCCTCGGCGCCTCCTCCGCTCCGGCCAGCCGGGTCTTCTCCAGGGACCGGAGCTCGGCGGGGCCGCGCAGCCCCAAAAGAGGACGAGCTCGGCGGACCCCGGTTCCTCCATGGGCAAACGCGGGCGGCCGCGCAAGGAAGCGCGCTGTGAGGGCGCGGGGCTGGCCCCCGCCGCGCCCCCGGCGGTGGCCTCGCCCCAGCCCCCGGCCCAGCCCGAGGAGCCCGCGGGGGCCAAGCTCAGGTGCCCCTTCTCGGACATTTTCAACACCAGCGAGAACTCGATGGAGAAGCACATCAACACTTTTCTGCAGAACGTGCAGATTCTGCTCGAGGCCGCCAGCTACCTGGAGCAGATCGAGAAAGAAAACAAAAGTAAGTTTAGGGGCCCCTGCTCCTCCTCGGCGCCCGGCTCTTTCTTCCTCAACCACTTGGGCGACCCCTGTCGCCTGCTCGGCCCGCGCCCCCCTTCCCCCAACACACATCCAGCCCTCGGCAGTAAAGCCGATGACACCGGAGAAAGGACACGCACGCACAAAGCTGCTAAAGATGTAACAAAGACGAGCGGGGGCGGGGGGTGGATGGCGAGGGGGGCCTGTCGGTGCGTCCGTCTGTCCGTCTCCGGGAGGCTGGGAGGACCGCCGGATGGACAAGCGGGGGAGTGTTGTTTGCTGACAACTGAGCCGAGAGCTCATCTCTTCGAGGTCGCCTTTCTTCCTTTTTCTCCCCCCCCCCCCCCCCCCGGAGCCTTCTCGGGCAGACAAGTGTTGTTTTTCTGTCGCTCGTTCCTGGGTGGGGTGGGGATTAGAAGCCGAAAGTTGGAAATCGTAGGCAGAGCTCAGCGGCTGGAGAAAAAAACACACGCAGACACACACGACAACAATAACAACAACAACCAAACAGCCCTCCACGGCATGGGCTTGGTCTGGCTGGCTCGGCTCTGCTTCTCCCTTCTGTCTACTGTGGTTCTTCCTCCCCTCTCGTAGCAGGGCTCAGGCCATCGCGTCCACGGATACAGTCCCCCAGCACCTCTGTTGCCCTGGGGTGCCACCCCCCCCTCCCTCCACCAAACAGGCCGGCTGGGCCGGGCAGCGCCAGCAGCTTGCCCCGGACCCGCCGTCCTGCGCCCGGGAAACTTGGCGAGGGGGACACAGCTAAAAGGAAACTTTGGGATCTCGCAGGAAACAATAGTTGGGGAAGAAGGTGTGGGCTGTTGTGTGAGGTTTCTTTATTTTCCGGGAGACGACTTACGAGTGAGCGCGCCTAGCCGGGAAGGCAAACGCCTGCCTTGTCGATTTCTACTGTCGTCCTCCTCTCCCCCCCCCCCCCGGCCGATTCAGGTGGAGAGCAGTGCTGGGGAGAGGGGTGCTGGGAGCCCCACCCCGGCCTGGCCTCCTTTTTGTATTTGTTTGTTTCATTTTTGCCTCTGCCTGCTGGGTCCCCCAGTCCTCCCAGGCAGTCGACTCAGCGTCCTAACGGGGGCACGCGTGTGCGGTGTCTCCAGCACAGTCCTCACAAATAATAGCTGCGAGAAGGGGGAAAGGGCCAAGGCAGAAAAACCGATAGACTAGGGAAAACCAGGCTGTTTAATCTGTCCGAACAAGTAGGAAGATCAATGAGACGAGAGAGCGAGGGGGAAAAAAAAAATGGTCCGATTGCAACGTGTCAGATCTTGCAACCTCCTCCCCCCAAAACACAACAACAACAGTCCTCAAACACAAAAACACCTTAGCTGACCAACACCCCAGGCCTCCGTGGTGAAAGTAACCGTGTGTTGCCAGCGCAATTGTGCAGTGGCTGAAGGCAAAAACAAGGATTTGTGTTGGGAGGACGGTTGTGTGCGTTCTTTTCTTTCTCTTCTCTCCTGTTTTCTCGGAGTGCCTGGGTTGCGAGAAAGGCGCATCGCTGGCTGTGTAGCCGAAGCAGTTTGCGATTATTCATCCGGGCGGGAGGGGGAGGGGGGCGAGGTGCATTTGTCAGGAGGGTAGTTTCTGAAAAGCTAGAGCTGGTAGGGAGCTGGGTGAAGACGTGGTTTTGTTTGGTGTGTTTGCTTTTGTTGGAGGGGGGAGGGGCGCGATTTCTTTAGCTACCCCCCACCCCTGTCCGGGGTTCTCTGGAGTCTGTCCCGTGGTACCGACTCTGGTGGGGGTGCACTAAAAGAGGGCACCTTGGCAGTGTGTGGCAAACCTGGGACCCCCACCCCCAGCACGGTGTACGAAGGCGTTTGGAGCTTCCACCGCGTCCCGCCCCCCCCCCCCTCACCCGCAGACAATCGGAGACCTCCGCCCCCCCTTGCCGCCTCCCCCACCCTCCCCCGCCGCCCTGGCCGCCGCCACCTCCTAGTTTACCCCGTGCCGGGGCTCCGGCGTGGCCACCAGTCACGTAAGCAGAGGGCCGGGCGCGCCGGGCCGGGCTACCCCTCACGGGGCGGGCCAGCGGCAGCCGACTGGGGCTCCTGTGGCGGAGGAAGCCAGGGGGCTTCCTTCTGGTCCCTCTCCCGAGCGTCCGCGCTGCAAGCCCAGCAGCCCCCGAAGATGGGTTCAGGAACCTCAGCGCCCCAGTCAAAGTCAACTTCGTGTGCGTAATCAGCCCCTCGGCCCCACTGCCCCCCCTCCGGCCGGCTCCCCGCGGGAGTATTTTTAGCTCTGTTGCCTCTATTTGCTGCCGCTGTTTGGCTCTGCATGACGTGATGCCAACGGCCCCCAGATTTCCCCGAGAGCGTGGGGGCGCTGCGCCTTGCCCAGCTTGGCTGCGGGGACCCTGCTCCAGGCCCTCGTCCCCTCCCCAACGGCTCACGCAGGCGAGGGTGACCTCCAGCAAACTAAGGGCTACCATCGCCAGGCCCTTTATTATGCCCCCTGCAAACAGGAGCGGCCCACGGGGGTTGTTTTATCCTCCCCACTTTCGACTCCCCCTCCAACCTCCCACTGGGGCTGGGTTTCCCAGTACGGAAAACGGCGGGCCCTACATCTGCCTCAATTTATTGGGGGCGCTTCTTCGCGCTGGCGGCGCTCGCCGTTGTTTTCTGTTCGCTGCACACAATGCCCGCGCGTCACGGCGGTCCGCGTGTGCACAGCAATAACGCGAGTTGGGGGGCGGGTCGTGCGTGCGCCGGGCTCGGGCACTGCGGGTCGCTCCGCGCGCGCGGGGCTTGTTTTGCTTCAGAGCCCCGCTTTCCGAAACGCTTACATCATTCAGTCGTTGGGGGAGGGAGGAGGATCTGGGCGTTCCGATAGGACTCCAGCATTTCTCAGGTCCCTGGTTTTTGGAAGGAAGCAGGGATCCTAGCTGTTTATGATGTTCATTATGATAGGAGGGGGCTCAAGTTTTGTTTGTTGGGCAAGTTTTGTTTTTTTTTTTTTTTTTCTCTTTTTAGGTCACTACTGCAAAGGGCACTGCTGGCCGGCTCAGGTGCACAACCTCCCCGCCTTCATTTCAGCCAGTTCCCCTGTAATCACTTGATCTCAGTTTCTCCGCCTCCTCCTCCTCCCCCTCCCAGCTAGAGACACATGGTTTCCACATGGAGACAAACTTCTTTCCTCTGACTGGACTTGACCTAGCTGCGTTGTTCAGCCTATCGGCAGCTTCAGCTTTCTCTGACATCACGCGTTGCTGAGGCCTGAAACTGGTGGGTGGAGCCAGGAGGCAAGCCAGGAAATCTCTGGGAGCTGTAGTGTGGCCAGCTGCTACAATCCCTTCTTAAAGGGACGCTCTTCTCCCCTGAGACGGGTGTCAGCTTTGATTCTTCATTTCGGGTTCGGTGAGACCTTCCCGAAAGGCTCCAGTAGACCCTGGTCACGAGTTCACACGTTTCGTTTTTACTGTTGTTTGCAAAGTACTTACTTGGCAGCCGCTTGCCTTATTTTCCATTGTTGCCAGAACTGCTTTTCATTGCCTCTTTGAGGTTTCCGTAGTAGGAGGAGTGCTCACCGAGTTGTGGCCACAATGTTGAATTATTCCCAGTAGGTATGGTGAGCCTCCTCAGGAGGAAGGGGTTCAAATTAAGTCACCCAGTATTGACTGTTCTGTGCAAGGCAAGGATTCCCAAGGATATGTGGGTACATTCTCCTGAAGTTCCAACTGATGCGAATCCTTAAGGATCTCAAATTAAAGGTCTCCAGAAATATTAATCATGGAGACTGTGACCCGTTATCACAAAATCAGAAGTTATATATAAATCATCTCTGGCATCACCTCTATCCATTTGGGGTACAGTGAAGGGGTGGCAATTTAGGACCGACTGATAATTAGAAAAATATTTACTTCCTGTTTTGGAAAAGGTTAAACTGAAAGGGAGGAAGAATGAGATTCACAAAGCAGTGTTATGTGCAGAAAAGCTGTTCCGTGGTCAAGTAAAAGCAACTGTAGTGTAACGTCTAGAGGGTTAGAAATGGGCGTCCCAGTGTCTGGGGAGGGTCACTTGGGGGGCAGTGCTTAGGATAGAGAAGAATGATTACATGGGAGTAGAAGCCATAGATCGCCCTCTGGAGTGGATTATCTGGGTTTAGAGTGAGGTGCTTTCCTGGACCAGGCATGGACAGGCCAAGGGGCAGCCTCTTCTTCCTGATGGAGAAAAGCTGCTGCTGTGTGCTTTCATGGGGCCCCACCCTGCCTTCCCCATGTAATCGCCTCTGCTCCCGTCCAGCAGGTCCACCAGCAAGCAGGCTTCGCAGTCATGCCTCTGTGCTTGACTCAGACTCTTCCTTCTGTCTAGAATGGCCTCATTCTCTTACTCCACTGGGGTTATCTGTTTCTTACTCACCCTTCAAGATCTAGGTAAGTTCCTACCTCCTCTAGGAAGCCTCCTCTGGCTATTTCTTAATTCAGGGTAGTTGAGAGAATGAAAACCTTACAGTTACCCAGAGTAGGGCCCAAATTCCTCTGTCGCTGCTTACTGGCTTTGTGACTGTATGTGCAAGTTACCTAACCTCTGAGGCTCCATTTCTTTTTTGTAAAATGAGGATAACAATAACACCAGCCTCACATCATTGCTGAACAACTAAATGAGGTACTCTATTTAAACATTTAAAGTACCTAGAATATAGTAGGTGCTCAATAAATAGTCTCTGAGCCTTGATAATCAGTACTATGCAATTTTCCACTTGCTTCCTATGTATTAGCTTTATCCTCACAGGGAGATGATTAGCATCCTAAGGGAAAAGATCACCAATAGTATTTCAGTATATGTCACCATTGCATATAGCATACCACTGGGCATATAGAAGACATTTAATGTACATTCTTTGATTGGTTGGATTTGTCATTTACTGGCTATGGCACAGTGATCAGGTTTGAAGGCCAGGGGACACAGAATAGACTTTCTGGAGACTTGGAGAAGAATTGGCAATACTGATCTCTTCCAAGGAGAGGGGAAGTTTCATGTAATCAACATAGAGTGCCCTCGGGCTACAAAGACTAGGGGCTGCAAAGAAATGGTAGTTCAGGCCTGGAGAGCTGAAAGTGCCCACTGTCATCAACTGTGACCCTGAAAATGAATGTTACTAGCTTAGAGAGCAGGAGACTAGGGCAAGTTATGCTAAAATTAAGAGGTTTGATGGCAACTAATGTTCAAGCAGGTCACATTTCTGCATAGCGGGCATCTTACAATTCATTCATTCATTCTGCAAATATGTATTGAACATGTACTATGTGCACTTGCTTTTTTCCTGAAAATCCTGTGGGTTCATTTATGGTGGGAGTGGAATGGGACATTTGGTTTTTGGGGAGTTGTGTAAAGAACACTTTTTTAATGTTTATTTATTTATTGTTGGGGGGGGCAGAGAGAGAGAGAGAGAGAGGGAGAGAGAGAGAATCCTGAGCAGGCTTCATGCTGTCAGCGCAGAGCCCAACATGGGCTCTCAAACTCACAAACTGTGAGATCCTGACCTGAGCTGAAATGAAGAGTCGGACACTTAACCAACTGAGCCACCCAGGCGCCCTGTGTAAAGAACATTCGTAAATCGAGTTTTTGTTTTTGCTGTATCCTAAATTATGTTTCTCAGATTCAGCTTTTTTCTTCCAGTTTTAAATATGATCTCTGCCCACTGGTAAATGCCAGAAGTCGACTTTGAGGATAGTTGTGGCTTTCAGAGTCCCAGAGCTCCCAGGGACTAGGCACCCTACAGAGGATGCCCAGGGAAAGGGAACAGAGCCTTCGAATTTCGGAGAAGTTGAATTGAACCATTCCTGGTTTGTGGGGGGAAAGGAAGTTCCTTCCGTCAGCTCCAAGGCAAGACAGCATGTTCACTGACCTTCCCTTGCTGATGAAAATGCTGTACCATTGACATACCCAGAAATGGGAATTTTCATCTGAGGATGGCTGGGCAAAAGTTTGGAGGCAAAACTGAGGGAAATGAAGAAGATTCTAGCATGTTGCAGCAGCAACTAATTGCATTACATACGGTGAATACTGGTTACCATTTTTTGAGCACTGACTGTATACCAAGTATGGGGCTAAACATGCATTATCTCCTCCAGTCTTCACAACAACGCCATGATGTGTGCAATTTTATTGCCCCATTTTATAGAGGGGGTAACCAAGGTGCAGGGATGTTGAGTAACTTGCCCAAAGGTCATATGGTTTAGTAAGTGGCAAAGCTAATTTTTGGAACCTAGGCCTCTGATTCCCGAATGAGCCTGCAGTCTTAACCATATATGCATGTACACGTTTTCCAGTCAAGGAATGAAGTCCAGAGAGGTAAAATGACTTGCCCAAGGTCACCCAGCAACCTAAAGCAGAGCTGGTATTTGAAACACTCTGTTGATTGTTCAAGGTCTTCCTGTACACACCCTGCTTAGAAAAGGCTTAGAAGTAAGGCCGAGGACAGAATAGCCAACCAGAGAGGGTTTTTTGTTTTGTTTTGTTTTTGTTTTTCAGACTTGTTCAACTCTCCTGGCCCTAACTCAAGTTTAGGCTCCTAGGAAACACCACCCCCTCCTGCTGCCTTTCCCAAGTCCGTCCTCTGGGCATATCAGAGGACTTGGGCTGTTGCTATGGTACTGGGGCCAACAGCAGGTTCATCAAAAGCCGGGTCTTTTGCCTTTAAAAAAAGCCTGGCCCTGCAGAAACGAATTGGCCACAAAGATTTGCATCAGTCATTGTGGCTTGTTCTGTTTTAGATCCCCCCTGCCTCCCTACCCCACCCCCTCCTCCCTACCACCACCACTTTCTATAAATACAGTTGGATAAATATTGATTTAAACTGGGTTTCTGGAGGAGAAGCACATGGCTGCCCTGGCCTGGTCTTCACTTAGATACCACCAGCATGCCAGGCCTGACACACCTAACCCCCGACAGCTCTGGCTTCCAAATGACCCGTTTTGGGGAGGTAAGTTGTGGTTTTGTGGCTTTGATTAAAAGAGAGAGAGAGAGAGAGAGAGAGAGAGAGAGAGAGAGGAGAGAGAGAGAGAAGGAGTGAAAAAGCAACAACCCAGCAAGAAATGGGAATCTTCTTGCAGAATGAAGAAAGCAATTCTCAGCAGGCAGAAATGGGGAGCGGGAGGCCGTATTGCAGACTGGCCTTCTGAACCATTCTCTTGCCTTTCCCATTCTTCCTTCCACTCCATTTTGGGTTTTGTTTTTAAAGGAGGCAGGAGGTAAGACAGAGTGTCAGGGCCAGAAGGAGCCCCAGAGGTCACAGAGCATCCATCATCCTATTACAGATGGGGAAGCTGAAGCCCAGAGAGGGACAGTGGCTTGCCCAAGATGACACAGCAGAAGCAGAACCAGATTCTTCTGAGCCTCTTGCCTGGTGTGAGAATGGGTTACAAGCAGAGCCCCAAACTGGGCTTTTGTTTTACAGGTCAGGTGCTTATAAAGTCAGCAATTCTCAAACCTGGTTTACTGATCCTAGGGTGTGGCCGGTTGGTTATTGCAAAGGCCATTGCAACATTCACAACAGTCTTTCAAAATGAAGCTAATTTGAATTTGCCATTTAGAAAAAAAAAATTTTTCTTTTACACTGGGGCTGGGGGAAGTAGGAGGAGTCCAAAGGCAGTGACAGTGACAGGATGGCTACCCAAGCCTTATCTGAGGAGGAGAAATACAAGTCTTCCCAGAGGGGCCTCCTCTGGGGGCGGTGGGTGGAGCTCTGGGCTCACACTGAAGAGTGGCTTCAATTCCACAGGGACAGACACCTGCTCTCTGGCTCTTCTGCTACTAAAGGGAAGTAATTGTCTCTGATATCATTGTCCCTGAGTGGCCTGGCTGGAGGTGTTAAAGCTGTCAACAGCTGACTTGATCTCTCTGGCCAAAAATAATGGGAATTTGCCACCATCCCCTCCAGAACTTGAGCCTCCTTCTCTGCTTCCTCATCTTTGCAGAGTTGCGCTAGTCCCCTTGCTTGTGAAACATTTTGAAAGTTCAGGTGACCCTTGTTTTGAGCAATAAATCTCCAGGAAATATATGTAAATAAGATCTCTTTTTTTAAAACAAATTTAAATTAGAGAAGCTCTCTTTAAAAGGCCCTTGTGGCAAATACTTTTATTTGGAATTATGTTTCTTGCCAGGGGTTCTCCCTAAATTTGTTCCCTGAATGTCTTCCTTCCTTCCTTCCTTCCCTCAGACTGATGTTTAAGGAGCACATACTGTTTTATGTCAGGCACTGTGCTAGGTCCTGGAGATAACAGTCCCTGCCCTCATGGAGTGTATACTCTCTTCCAGTGCCAGTTTTTAGAAATTCGTTTGCCTTAAACCCCAACAATGTAGAATTACACGTGACTTGGATTTTGTGTCTTCAGTTCTAGACATCATTACAGACAGAACAAAATTTATCCTCCTCTCCCTGCACCCCCTACCCCCACCTCCATGTTTAAAGTCTTTTGTGTTTGTCCTTGTAATTTTTCCAGATCTGACTTGTTGTTGTTGGTGTTGTTGTTGTTGTTTTACTACCTGAGCTTAGGAACTAAGTACCCCGTGAGCAGCCTTGTAAATAAACACATTCCACTCTCAGTTCTTTCCAGAACGGGGCATTCTGTACTTGGAGGACTGTCCATACCAGTGTTCCTACCAAGCACACCCTCCTATATAACATGCCCTTGGCCACATATCTCTAGTACCCAACTCCAGCATCTGCTAAGGAAATTTAAACACAGCAAAATTAGAAAGATAAACATAGTGTCCTGAGGGAGATTAGGAAATTCAAACTAAAGCCAATAAAAAGGGATTTGGATTACCTCCTATTTGAGATATTTTACTCTTGTGTGTTTAGGGCCATTAGCAAGAATACTTGAATAAAGATGATTTGGGACAGTTTTAATACTGTTGTATTAAAATGGAGGGCATGCCCAGGGCTGCTTTGTTCGTGGCCATGGGTGGCGAAGTGTGAGCTGGGATGGCCTTTGTTTTTCTTTCTACGGTGGCCCAGACTGCCTTATGGCATCCCTGTGTTATCTCCCTCTTACCTCCACCACACCTGACCTCCCATACCATATTTCTTGACTCTTTTAAGGCCCTGAGTGCCTTGCATATGACCCTCTTTCATTCTTTTCACCAGCTGTAAAATGTAGCTCAGTTCAACAGATAATTTCTAAGACCTGCCAGGAGCCAAGCACTGTGCTTGGTCCTTTCAAAGTGCAGGAGGTGTGGAACTGGAGAGTTCCAGCTCAGATTCCAGTGCAAATGATAGACAAATAAAGACCAATAAAGAATTCTTGTCTGTCTCCTAGGAGTCTGATAAGCTGTCCCCAAGGGGACTGCTGACAGGTGCAATGTTTTCTCTACTTTCCAGAGGAATAGTGATCATGACTCCCTTTACTGAGCAGTTACTATGTACGAGCACAATGCTAAGTGCTTTGTATTAAATCCTCACAACCATTGAATAGGAGGGTGCTAGGATTATCCTCATTATAAGTGAGGAAAGCCTTAGCCTTAGCAGGGCTAGCTAACTTTCCTAAAGTCACATGTTAACATAGAGCGGAGCTGAGACTCAAACCTAGGTTTTTCTTTCTTCCTAGGAGAACTTAGGCCTCAGGGGGCAAGAGGCAAGAGATGGAATCTGGACTGTTTGAATTCCGAGCTGAGGGTCCCCTTGGGGATGCCTCCCTGGAGTGACTTCCTTTACTTCCCACTCATCCTGGGACAGAGACAGGGCAGCCAAAACCTTCCAGGGCTCTTTGGGTATTGACAGTAAAGTCTGACTAGGGCCCTTTTCCTGAAGGGCAATGGTCTAGGGTGTTGCTACTTGCATGTGCAGCACCACCTTGCCCAGCACCCCCTGGGGAACTCACCCAACCAGTAGAGCTCCTGTGGTTCTGCACACTAGGGTGGCAAGGGTGTGAATCCATACACTATGAGGCTATACCAGGTTTCCTGAAGGCGTTCGAGCTTGTAGGGGAACTGGTCTGGCCATGCTTGGAGCCAAGGGCTTCTGCCACAGAAGCCAGAGGGGCGAGAGGCACGTGTGAGCTGCGGAGATGAGCTATAGACCCTGACTGCCACCGTGACAGTGTGGGCAGGCTGGTTCTGGTCAGTCGGCATAGGTCCAACCTCTTCTCCTCAGTGAAGATTGAGGAAGCAAGAGTGATCTTAAATATAACTGGGTTCATGTCACTTGTTTAAGCCTTTCAATAGTTTATCTCGCCCTGACTATGTAGAGTGAGTGTGGTCCAAGGATGGACAGCCTTGGCATCTGTTGAGACTTTGTCAGAAATGGGACTCCCAGGCTCCACCCCAGACCTGCTGGATCTGAATCTGTATTTTGCCACAATTTCCAGGTGATTGTTTTGCTCATTTAAGTTTGAGAAGCCAGCCTAGACAGCCCTTGTGATTGCCCTGATGCTTCTACCCACCTAAAGCAACCCCCCATTTATCACTTATCCTTTATCCTATTTATCACAATTTGCAATGATTTTACTTGTTTATCATCAGTCTCTCCAGCTAGAATACAAGCACCTGGAGCACAGGGACCATTAAGTAGTTTCGTTAATTATTCTATCTTCAGCATCTAGCTTAGTGCCCAACACATAATAGATGCTTAAGGAATATCTGTTGAATGAATGATGAGTTCTCTGTCTTTAATATTCTGACCTAGTGCTTCTCAACAAGGGAGCTACTGGTGAGGTAGTTCTTCTTGTGAAGATTAGTGTAGAATAATGCAGGTTGTAACCTCCGTGGTTCCCACTCAGTAAATGCCAACAGGACCCTCTAGTCATTGTGACACTCAAGAAAGCCACTCCTACTTATTTCCAAAACCTCCTGGGGGTTGGTATGACCCCTGGCTGAGACCATTGCCCTAACCAATTTTGTCTGTTTTGTCTGATTGAACATACCTTGATGAATGCTGTGGGGTCCCAGAATTAGAAAATCTAAGTTTGAATCCAGTCACTACCTAGGTGACATTGAGCAAATCCCTTAAGCTTTCTGGGCCTCATCTGTGAAACAGGGAATCTCAGAGGTGTGCTGAGAATTACATGAACTGACTGTATGAGCAGCAGTCATGTACACAGTTGGTTCTCATTTCATGCAAGCTGGTATGCAAATGGAGGCATAGTGTTCTAGGGTCTCTGGGGAATCCCAGAATCCCAGAATCAGAATGCTGGGGCTGGGAGAGAGGGTGAGATCACTGATGTCCTTGGGCAGGCAAGGGCCTGGTGTTTTTATTCTAAATGGTGCACCTGAGGCTGAGAACTCAGCCCCAAGAAAGCAGGCTAGGTGTGTGATTTAATTAATAGTGTCCAGGGCCTAGCTGAGCCTAAGAGTGACCTCTACAAGTTTCTGCTGCCTGGAAGGGAGTGGTGATGCCAATGGGTGGGGGCAGGGCAGCTCTAGCCAGACTCCTGGCAGAGGAGGGAGGGTTACCCAGGACTGTGGCAAGAATGTGGGGCATCCTCTTAGCAGCAAGGAAGGCCTCTGGCTATCTTTTTTTTTTAAGGCTTTAAAATCAAGTTGCATCTATGTTTGAAAGAACTGCTCATTGCATCCAAGACCTGATACATGCAACAAAAAAATAGTATATTCTTGCTTTTGAATACAGATACAAACATTCTAAAGAAAATATTAACTCATGGAATGAGTGCTGTTTCAAAAGAATAACATACTGTGGCTGACCAGGCTATATGCCAGGGATGGCTGAAACTCACAGCATCTACCAGTATAGATGATTACAACCACAAATGAAATGTCATTTGAAAAAAGTATTTGGGAGGCATTCCTGATGAAGAAAACTACTTGCATACAATAAAGATTATTTACCTGTGGTGGTCTTTTAATTATAGCGGTGTAATGAGGTTAGGCCCACGCCACGGCTCTGTGGTCATCACCAGCAAAGGAGTTGATTCTGAGGCCACCGCTTTCCTTAGAGAACAATGAACCTTAAACAGAAGACAAAAGCAGGCTGTGGATCCCTTTGGAATGTAACTTGATATTTAAAGGTTTGGGGCTCCACAAATTTAAAAGATCACAATACTTACATATTTATTTATTGTTAAGAACACGAATCAACCAAAAAAAAAAAAAAAAAAACCAAAAAAGAATATAAAGATGAGTTGAGAGCACAGGATGAGAGCCTGTACGTCTGAATCCTAATCCTTGCTCCATTGGATTAGATAGATAGCTCTGTGGCCTTGGGTAAGTTACCCTACCTCTCTGACCCCTCAGTTTTCTCATCTGAAAAATGGAAAATGGAGACTGGATTGAGGAATAAGCTTACTGATATAAACTTCTATGAAATAAACCATGAAATGATATTTGGGGGGGACATTAATGTGGCATGTCCCTGGCAAGATCCTGTTCCAAAATCCAGAAACTTGATCAGTTACACCCCAAGTGGGATGCTCCAGGGTCAGCAAGTGGCTTAGATGTGCATATTAACTGAGTCCTGCAATGCAGATTTCTTCTTGGATCCAAGTTAATGCAAAAAAGAAGAAAAAGCACATTCAAGAAATTAACGCATCCATTATAATCACCGAAATAGGCTGCTGTAATAAGGGCCATTTAATAAAATTGTAAAAAGCCCTTTTCTAAGGGGGAAGAGATAGGCCAGGATGGAAGTCAAGTGCAGCTGTTTGAGCCTCTGCCAGTGGCCTGATCTCACCAGAAAACTGAAGTTAAAAAACAACAAACTTCCAGATTCAGCGATCTCAGATGAGCACTGCCTCCCCCTACCGTTTCCTCCCACCCCCATGTCCTTTCTTTCCCTGTCTCCCCAGTTCAGGCACCTGGGTGGCTTGGTGCTTTTCCGTGTGGTTGGGATGTCAGCCGGCAGCCCTGGCGACTGGAGCCCTGGGAGGCGGCAGCTACCTCTCGGGTTTAGCATTACGTCATCCCTTCTAGACCCAAATTTATCTCGGCTGCACACAGACCCGCAGTTCTGAGCTGCCGCTGACTTGAGGAGAGCTTACGCATGAAGTTAGGCAAGGCTGACTCACTGGGCAGAAGGAAAGGTTTTCTGCTGCTCTTCACGTTTTTGGGCCCTGAGGGGAGAGGTAGGAAGGAGGCTGCGGTTGCCATTTCGGGGTGGAGGATGGAAAGATGTATAGCTATTACGGTTTTCATTTAAGAGCTCAGGACTCACCCTTCCTCCATCTTCAACCTTCATTATTTGAAAACCCCCCATCCTTAAAGATAATTGCAGAAAACAGTGCCCTTCACAGTAAGCATGTTGCACTTTCAGGGAAGTACTCTTATTAAGTGCCAGGCGTCACCAACACAGTGACTTTGGACTTGTAGCTTAACCTCATGGTCCCTTCCCTTCTTTCTATCTCTCCTGTCTGCAGAAAAGATATAATACAGACCAGCCCCCTCCATTGTTCATGAATCTGCAATAAGTCATTTGGAAATTTGCATTGAGTAAACTGTGATGGAAAGGACCCCAAAGAATGGAGAGCTTTGCCTGTTTACTCTGAAGGGCAGATTTCCCCCATCTGGGCCGTGTTTGTTACAGGTCTGGGGGATTCAGGGGGACTTTTTCCATCTTCAAATGAGGCTTCCCTTAGAGACATATTTTAGGGACAGGACAGAACCAGAGACTGTGGGTAAGATTCCAGGTTCTTTGGTCAGAAGGCAAAAGCCTGCTGGAAGCCTTGCTTTTCCTCAGTTTCCACATTTGCATTTGTAGTGCAAACTGGATTCATCTGAGCAAAAGAAAGGCCATGGCTGCCTTTGGGTTCCTCCAGGCTGGGACTGGTGCTGAGGGATGGTTTGTGGGGAGCATTACTCTCCTGAGGCTAGAGCCCCAAGCTTTGTGCTGTGGGAGGCCCTTGTGGCCAATGTCAAAGCAAGACCTCAGGGAGCCCGAGCAGGGAGAAGGAAATAGCACCTTCAATTGCTATTAGACAAGACTGAATATTCCTGCACATAAATCCATCCTTAACATTGCCCCACTGCCCACCATCACCATCACCTCTACTATTCTTTAACATATGCAGGTGGCCTTTTTGGTGACTCTTGCCCTACTTTCCATTTCCTCATCTCCCTCTTGGCCATGGCTCTAAAAGAAGGGCTGGTTAGTTCATCTGGAGGTCAACTGTGAAAGGTCAGGCACGTGCACCAAGTATCTTGCTTTCCCTTAATAACCTGCTAGGGCTTATGATCTATGGATTTAATCCCAAGTGCATTTTCAGTTGGTACTTTTTTTTCTTGACTGCATGTCACATGGTTTACCTCCCATTGGGGAGACTTTTATTGGTCATAAATTTACCTCTTTTAAATCCTGGAGTAGCCCTTAGCAATTTGGGATCTAAAGATTAAGAGTCTACAAGTGGTAGAAACTAACTTTCAACCAATAATTTTTGCCCTCAACCAACAGGTCTTCTTGTTGAATAGCTATTTTCTTTTAAATAATTCCATTCTTCCCCTTACCCAATGTATCCCTTGTTGAGAGTTATTGATACCCGGTGGGAAAGCCCGTATCTGAAGTGACCTAACCAACAGCAGAAGAAGCAAAGTCCCTGTTTCAAAGTCTTTGCAAAATTAACTCTCCTGTGGCTTGTGAACACCTTCACTTTTGGGTCTCCCTGCATTTGATGGAACACCTATTTGGGTCTTAAATGTGGTGCCAAATGTAATATTTAAAAGGGCCGACATAATTTTGCAGCTTTTGACCTCATTGGGAATCTTGTTCACTTTGAAAAAAAAGAGTGGAAGAGAGAGGACATTAAAATGCAGCATGAATCTCATAACATTTTTGAGAGTAAGATTTTCATTCTGAGATGATATTTTCTGCAGTAGCCACTGGAATGACCACAGGGAAGGGGAAATTCTCCCCTCACCAAGAGCTTCCTGTTATTTTGGATGTCCACAAGCAGGTTAAAATAATCAGGGTGGGAAAAAGTTATGGATGTTTACACAATTCCCAGCTTGCTCCTAGAGCATTCAACAGTTTTGACCCTCTTGCCCTTCCTCTCCCTAGACCAATGGTTCTCAACTGGAAGTGATTTTGGGCCCCGGCAGACATTTGGCAATGTCTGGAGACCTTTTTGGTTGGTAGTGTGCTACTGGCATCTAGTGGGTAGAGGCCAGGAATGCTGCTGAACATCCTACAAAGCACAAGTCCACCCCCGCCCCAACCCTCCTGAATTATTTGTCCAAAATGTGAATAATGCAGAGGTTGAGAAACTCTGGTCTAGACTTCGAGGGCTTGTTAGACTGAGGACTTGGAAAGAGAATGACAGTGAGGGTAGCCATTGGCAGTCCTTTATTATGGTACCTGCTCTCCTTAGCCACTGCTTTCAGTTCCCTCTCTATGGAGGAGAACAAGAGTGGAAACAGCCATCACAGCTTCCATTAATTGAGTATTATGTACTAAGTGCTGTAATTTTTTCATTGAATCTTCACAATAAGCCCTACTGGTTATAGACTCCTTGAGAGTAGGATCCATGTCTGTTTCTCTCCTTACACATTATGTCTAGTACAGTGCCTGGCACATGACAGGCCCTCAATGTTTGGATAAATGGAGTAACCGTATCCATTTTATACGAGTAAATGAGGCCTTAAGGGTCCAGGCAGCTAGTGTAAGTAGCAGAGTCAGGATCTGAACTGACTCTGCTATATCCTTCACTTGCAGCACCAGAGAGGCTTTCGGGCCTCTAAAGTCACTAGTGAGGGGCTTGAGGAGAAAGAAGTTTTTAAAAATAAGATTTAAAAAACCCATGAAAAACAAAACTACTGTGTGGAAACTAAGGGGGGAAGAAGGGCCTTATGGAAGCCCTCTCTGGCTCTGACGGGATCAGATCCCTTGTTTCTGAACAGTGATCTTGGTTTTTCAAATGCTTCTGTATGTGCTGGCCGAACAGCACATTTTGCGATGGGTAAACTGAGGCATGGAAGTTACTGGAAAAAGTAGTACTAGACAGAGGGCTGGAACATGGCACTTCAGATAAAGAATGCTTTAGCTTCTGGGCACCCGCTGGGAGTCGCTAAGAAAGAAGCTTCCTGGGACCTCGCTCAAATTCTTACTTCCCAGAAGTAAAGCCCCGATAACTTACACCCTGAAGACAGAGGCTAAGCGGGACTACATCTCCCAGCGGCCATTGCGGAATTCGGCAGGGCGCAGGCTCACTGAAGTGGTGGGCATACTACCACTCCCGGCGTGCAGTAAGAGGGGCGGGACTACATTTCCCAGGAGGCAGAGGAAGGGGCGGGACGGGGCGGGCCTCGATGCTGCGCCCGCCCCTCCCCCGTGCTCTCGCGGAGAGGTAAACAAACCGCGCGCGGGCTGCCGGCGGCGGCGGGCGAGGCGGGCGAGGCGGGCGAGGCGGGCGCGGCGGGGGCGGCAAGGGCGGCGGAGAGCGCGCCGAGCCGCGGCCGGGCTGGCCCGCCCGCCCGCCGCACATGTCCCGGGGCGGCACCGGCCTGTAGCCGCCCGCGGCGCCTCCTGTCGGCCGGGGAAGGGAACGCGGAGAGGCCCCGGTCGCCACCAGCGGTGCCCATGGAGCGGGTGCGGATGATCAACGTGCAGCGCCTGCTTGAGGCGGCCGAGTTTTTGGAGCGCCGGGACCGAGGTAACGGCTGGGCGCCGCCGCCGCCGCCTCCGCTACCAACCTGAGCCCGCGCTCTCCTCCGAGTGCGGTGCGGCGTGTGAGGGGAGGGAGGGTGCGTGTGTGAGGACCGGAGTCCGTGCGTGAGGAGTGGAGTGAGTGTGAGGGGAGAGGTGCGTGTGTGAGCAGGGATGTGTGAGGGGAGGAAGGGGTGCGTGTGTAAGGACGGGTGTGTGAGGAGGGGTGCGCGTGTGAGGGGAGGCGGGGGTGGGTGCGTGAGGGGTGCGTGTGAGGGGAGGCAGGGATGCGTGCGTAAGGGGAGACGGGTTAGAGTGAGGAGGGGTGCGTGCGTGAGGGGTGCGTGCGAGGGGAGGCAGGGGTGTGTGTGAGGAGGGGAGGGCGCGTGAGGGGAGGGAGAGGTGCGTGTGAGGGGAAGCAGGGGTGCGCGTGAGGAGGGGAGTGCCTGTGAGAGGAGGCAGGAGTGCATGTGAGGGGAGGCGAGGCAGGGGTGCGATGTGAGCAGGGGTGCGATGTGAGCAGGGGTGCGATGTGAGCAGGGGTGCGATGTGAGCAGGGGTGCGAGGGGAGGGTGCGGTGATGGTAGGCACCTGGAGCCCGTGAGGGGGCGGTGCGGGAGCGGCCGCGCGTGCGTGTGTGTGTGTGTGTGTGTGTGTGTGTGTGTGTGAGGGTGGCACGTGTGCGCGGGGAGGGTGAGGCGAGGCGGGTGAAGGGGATCTGGGGGCTGGGGGGGGTGGCGGGAGCAGCGGGAGGGTGTGTGCTGAGAGTGGGCGTGAACCCGAGGACTTGGGGAGGAGAGAGGGCAGAACGCACTGCAGGGAGGGGGCGGCAGCAGCGCGGGCAGGGGTAGGGGAGACCCGGCCCGGGGCGTCGCAAGGGAGGCCAACTGGAGAGCGAGTGGGGAGGAGGCTGGCCACCCGTGGGGGAGGGGCCCCTGAGAAGCTGGGGTTTGAGGAGATGGGACCCCATCAGGAACAGGTGTCAGGACACGGGGGAGCGAAGAGCAGGACCTCTGAAACTGGTGGCAGGAGAGAAAATGTCCTCTGAGACAAGGCGATCGAATTGTTTGAAGTACGTGAAAATGTGGCGCTTGGGGAGGAGACACCTAGAATGGGGAGAATTAAAGGGGGATTTTGAGGCCAGCGAGATAACTGAAGTGAATGGTAACTAGTCTCCCAAAGCAGCGTGTTTGAGTCAAGAATTCTTGGCGAAGAGGATTTTGGAGAGGATGGAGAATTTACTTGGTTGAGGAGGTGGTATCTGTACACCTTTCAGGTGACGGGCTGGGTCTGTAGATAATGCCACAGGTTTGGTGTCCCAGCAAGGACTGGGAATTTTATCTTCCAAAAAGTGGAAAAATTTTTACCTCTTTTCCTGCAGCTGCTTTCAGCAGTGTGTGACTGCAGGGACTTCCGATCTGTGGGTCCATGGATTTGGGTATGTTCCTGTTACATCTTTTTTTCTTGCTGTCTCTTTAGAGTGTGAACATGGCTATGCCTCAACGTTCCCCTCCATGCCGAGCCCGCGGCTGCAGCATTCGAAGCCCCCAAGGAGATTGACCCGGGCACAGAAACACAGCAACGGGAGCAGCAACACCAGCACTGCCAACAGGTAGCAAGCTGTGGGAGGAGGTTTAGAAAGGGTTGCTGGTGGGAGGGAGCACACTCTCAGGCAAAAATGCAGGCCCTGGTGACCTCAGTTCTCTAATACCAAGTCTAGAGCAGCACTGAATAATAGCCAAATGAGTTCCTTTGCGACCGTCCTTGGAGATTTGGCCCTTTTAAAATAATAAACTCTGGATGTCCTAACCTGACTTTGTGTGGAAGGGAAGAAGTGGAATCCGAAAGACCACTAAAGAGTTCTTGCTGGGATTAAGCCAGGAGGTCTGTGACGGATGGAGAGGGACAGTAAGTTGAGGGACTTCGCAGCATGTGTCCATGCATGCAACCGAGTGCTAAAAGTAATCTTGGGCCAGCCTTAAACTTGGATGATCCAAGAATTTCTAAAACCCAGAAATAGCTCATGCAGGATATAAAGCAGAATCAAGGGTTTTGTTAAAGGAATAAAAATATTTAGAGTAGGAAGTTAGTGGGCATGGTCTGTTTGTTGTTTATGGATGAAAGGGAAGACCATGCTATGAAAGTGTTGTCTCTTATTGGGTAAGATTGAATTGGTAAGGGAGATTTTAAATTAAAAACAACAAATGACACAAAGAATATGCTTATTTTTCAGTCCAAAGAGGTCCCTAGAAAATGCTTGTCTGGGTGTATTCAGACACAGTTGACTGACATTTTTTGAAAACTTTTGGTAGTGTCTGGCTGTCTCTTCAGTGTTTTGTCCCAGAGGGCCAGCAAATCCTAAGGATTCATCTCATAGGAAGTTTTCAAAAGGCCATCTTAAAATCAACAGATGTTGTCTTTTCCATCAGTAAGAGGAATTAAATGAGACCTTTTTTCCTGATTCCCAAAGAGAATACAAGCTTTTTTTTTTCTTTTTTTTTTTTAATTTTTTTTTTTAACATTTATTTATTTTTGAGACAGAGAGAGACAGAGCATGAACAGGGGAGGGGCAGAGAGAGAGGGAGACACAGAATCTGAAACAGGCTGCAGGCTCTGAGCGGTCAGCACAGAGCCCAACGCAGGGCTCGAACTCACCGACGGTGAGATCATGACCTGAGCCGAAGTCGGACGCTTAACCGACCAAGCCACCCAGGCGCCCCTACAAGCATTTTTTTTGGAGAGGTACAGAGCAATCTCCCAGTAACTAAGTTTGCTTGAAGAGTTTGGAGAACTCTGGACAAGTAGTTGGGTAGTCACTTGAAGAAGCAGGTTGGAAAGAGAGCAGGAGTAGGGGCTCTTACTAATTGATGCAGGAAACCTGAGGCTCCTATAGATAATAATTAAGCTTAAAAGGTTGGATCTTCCCACTCTGTATTTTTGACACTGCTGAGGCAAAACTAGGATTCACTCTTCTCCCTTTGACTAATCGTTAAAGCTGTGTTTTCTTTTTTGGCTTCGTCATTAAGACTATTTTGTATCTTTTAAACTTAATTTTTAAAATTGTAAAACTAATTACCCATGAACTTGATATGTTATATTTTTATGTGTGGGCCTAGAGGGTTTGCTATAGTATGATGGGTTTGGGATGAAAATATGTAACATGATGTACAGTATTAAAACAATAAATACAAATTTTCTTGTTCACAGTTTCTCTGGTTAATGTCTCAGCAATTAGGATCTATATTCAAGAATTCATGGGTTTTTCAACCCACGTGTAGGTTAAAAAAAATTTTTTTTTTTTTTAATTTAGAGATGTGCAGAGAGTACCAGATAGGAAACCAGGCCTGGGTTTTGTTATGCTACAAGTATTTATTGAGTTTTTCCTATTTTATAGAAATCAGGTAAATGATATCGTTACATTTTCTCTTCATCTCTGTTCTCATCTGTAAAATGAAGGGATGGTCCACGTACTCACCAAGGTCCCTACCTCCCCTGAAGTTCTATGACACTGATTTATTGATACTTTTAGAGATCAGTTACTATATTAGTTATTCAATATACCACTTCCATCATTGCAGATGTGACATTTTTACTAACAATTCAAGGATTATAGAGGCATTAATTAGACATTCATTTCTAGATTTTACCAGTTATGTTGCAGGTCATGAATAAGTCTTTGTCATCTGTTGACTTATACTTTGCTCAGCTTGGAGTTTTGACTCAGTGCTGTTTCTCTTTTGTGGTAGTGTTCCTTTTAGGATTCTGTGATTGTGTGTAGGACCACAGTGCTAATTACCATATGTTTTAACATAGCATATCAGAAAAATTTTAAAACTACAGGCATGCCATGTTGTTCTTACAGTACCCATGGGAAAATAATTGTGTATATACTGGACCACCCAAGGCTAAGGAAGATAATTTTTCATGGAAATGTAAGTAATAAGAAGGAAAGAGAAAGAAATAGAGTTCAGAATGTATTAAGGTCCACCCATGGGTAGGGTTTAGGCCGGGGCCTATAGATGAGAACTAGTATGTTAAGTGGAACATTAGAAATTATTTTTCCTTACATTCGTTTAAAATTTCTGCTTCATGGACTAGAGGAGCCAAGGATCAATTTCCAGTGCCAGGGTATGTGGAAATGGGGTTGTTAGTCCATTTGAAGGAGACCTTATAGACTTCTGTTAACCTTAAGCCTATTACTGGACTTAAAAGAAATTTTATTATATTGGTTACATAGAGCATATGTACATATATGCATATATACATATATACATAGAGAAAGAATACTTGTAAAAATTTCCACTTGTGGTCATCTTAAACAAGGAAAGGAATAGAGTTATGAGTATATTTGTTTTACTTTTGGGAACAAAAAGCACTTGTGTTGAGGTTGTTACTGTTATGCATCTTGGATGTTGGGTATGTTGTATGTCATACAATGACATTCATTTCTCTGACATTGTAGGATCTTTTAGATATAATGTTGGTTGATTTTTCCCCCCTAATATTGTCAGGTATAATATGGTCTTCCTGATATAAAATATTATTTTATAAATTTATGGGTGAATGTTAACTCCTAATATTATAAGTCTTGAAATCTTATTTTCACACAAGTACAAAGGAGAGAAAATAAGTGATGTAATGTGATATTACAAGCATGTACCTTGAAAATCTCAGTAATTTCATCTTTTGGTATCCTTCTAACTGACAATTCAGAAGTGGGATCTATAATATGTAATTATTTTTTAAATACCTGGTTGACTTTACTGTAGTCTTGGCCATGGCCTTCTGGCACATTTCCTGAAATTACCCTTCCTGAGATGTTACTGGTATTAGAAAACCTGGCTGCAATTGCTATCTGGCTCATTGAGGAGCATCAGATAAGCTTAAATTCCCAGCGTTTTAACTCTTTGGTCTCACAACTGAAAAATTTCAAGATCTGTCAGCTTTAGAACTCTACTACCACTAGTCTGCCTGGCTTCACTGTAATGCTGATATTGTCCTAAATACTTCATGAATTTACCTTCTTTTCTCTTATCTTCATTACGACCCTGCTGATGAGATACCATCCATCTCTCAACCTGGAGAACCATCATAACCTCCTAACTTGTATCTGTGCAACCACTCCTGCCCCATATACAATTCTGATTAATTATATTGGCTAGCTGCCTTTCAGTTCCTTCAGTACACCATGTTTCCTCCTGCTTCACCGTCTTTGCACATATTCTGTTCTTTCCCCTTTTGCCAAATTGTGTCTGTCTAATAACACTCATTTCCACTCAGTCATAACTTCTGGGAAGCTTTTCTTCATCTGCCAAAGTAGATAAGGTAGTCACGTACCTGATGGCACGTTTGTGAATATACAGTTTGTAGATACATACAGTTCTCTGACTGAAGAATTCATGTCTCATTCATTGGACTAGAAGCTATATGAAAGCAGAAATTGAATCTCTACTGCTTAAGGATTTATCCCCAGTAACTATTACAGTGCTTTGTACATCGTAGGTGTTTCTTAAAGAATGGAAGGTTTTCAAACTCCAGGTAGCCTGCCTTCTTTAGGAATTGAGTTTCTCTTTTGTGCTGAGTATCATATTCAACTGTGGAAGGAAAAATTATGCAATTCCTGCTTTGGCAAACTGAATACTTTTTTTTTTTTAAGTTATTTATTTATTTATTTTGAGAGAGATAGAGACAGCACAAGTAGGGGAGGGGGGAGAAAGAGAGAGAGAGGGAGGGAGGGAGGGAGGGAGGGAGAAACCGAATCCCAAGCAGGCTCCATGCTGCCAGCACAGAGCCCAATGCAGGGCTTGAACTCCCAAAGCCACAAAATCATGACCTGTTCTGAAACCAAGAGTCAGATGCTTAACCGACTGAGCCACCCAGGTACCCCTGATTACTTTGTATCCTAAAGGACGTTAACAATAATACATCTGGAAGGGAAAATAATATATAGTATTTGAAGAGTAAAAAACTCAAACTACTATAATATACTAAGTGTATATTATAGTATACTATAATATAGTCTATAAGTATATTATAGTAGACTGTAGAATGTTGCACTTAATTTTAAAGAACATTCATTGTCATCTTGTCACGAAAAATATTAAAACTTGTATATGTAAGAACCATAAGTCTATCAAATATTGGCAGTAAATGTTGGTATGAGCTTATGACACATAGCAATTGCATTGTTTTAAGATGATGTAGGAAGTGGTAGTAAGTACCAATTTATGCTTGAATTTTAAGTTGAGAAAAATTTATTCTATTTGGTATTTTTTGGATATTAAGGAATCTCACAATAACAGCTGTATTTCAGTTCCACCTGCTTAGGACTGAGGACATCGAAAAACAAAACAACTTTCCTTTTGCTTGTAAGGCTTTAGTTTAACTTTTCTTAAAACTACAGAATAATTAAATATGTTAGTCTTAGAGGGAATGATTGTAGTGTTATGTTTTCAGGTTTGTAGCCTTTTGAGCTGCCTTTGTGCATTATTAGTTTTTGGGGGGAATAGTGGTGAATTATTTTTTTAGGATAGTTGTAGAGGATTCTTTCCAGTAGAAGTAATTTGAAATTTGTTATATCTTCTGTTTTTATTTTTAAACATGTACCTATTTGTTCACTAAATAGTTGAATGAAACCATATAGTTATTGTGAAATTTCTTTTTACTATTCTGTGCTTTTCAAATTTTCTGTATCAAGAAATAGTTTCTGGGGCGCCTGGGTGGCTCAGTCGGTTGAGTGTCCGACTTCAGCTCAGGTCACGATCTCGCGGTCCGTGAGTTCAAGCCCCGCATCGGGCTCTGGGCTGATGGCTCAGAGCCTGGAGCCTGCTTCCGATTCTGTGTCTCCCTCTCTCTCTGCCCCTCCCCCGTTCATGCTCTGTCTCTCTCTCTCTGTCTCAAAATAAATAAATGTTAAAAAAAATAAAAAAAAAGAAATAGTTTCTGAGTCTCTGTCGAGTAGAAAATTCCCAAAGTTTCAGGACAAAAGTAGAGATTAGTAGCAGTTAAATTCTTTGTGATATTAGTATTGTTCTTCAGTATTTTCCAAACGTTGAGTGATTAACACAGCCTATGTAATGTTTTCTGTGATTTTCTTTGACTAAAACCAAGTTTAAATGAAAAATTCTCAAGAATTATTTATATGCCTCGCTCTAAACAAACTCAGACTTTCCATTAAATGCTTCATTGAAACAGAAGTTTACTGTTGCAGAGTTTCTAAAGGACATACTCCCTGTGGAAGTATTGTTTCAAGGAGACATGATGATCATGACTTATAAGTCAGTAGGACAGCTGCTTATGTTCCTAGCCTTTTGCCAGAATATTGAATACATGATGTAGAAGATCACAAATTTTAGAAAGGGAATTCAGGATTTCATTTGGTATAGTTCTCTGCTTTATGAAGGTAAGATATTAACACTCATTTTGTGATTAACACTCATGTGGCCTAGAGATGGTAAGAGATACCTATTTAACTATAAGTGGTGGTTGGTTTAAGATCAGTCTGGATTTTAAGCAGAATGTGCATCATTCTAACCAGATGAGACTGTTGGTCTGAAGAAAGCCTTTTCCTTCTAGATTTCTCCTTACAAATGAAACAGCGTTACCTCCTTTTGGGTATAGTATGATATCTTAAGTGAAGCTGTTTTCCAAACAGAAATCTAATCAAAGAAGAGGTTTGATGATATGGTTTGACCAAGTATATTTCTGGGTCCCAATTTTGATCAGTAATGCCAATGTAATTTAAGTGTGCATATTTTTTGTTAGATTATTTTTATTTTTCATTTTGGCTTCCTACATTTTAAAGTACTGGCAGCCTTCCCCCATCCCCGCGCTCCCCCCCCCCCACCCCCGGCTGTGTATGTGTGTGTACACACCATCTTCGTTACCATTTAATGAAGGAAACACATGTTGTCAAGTAAATATATAAATATATTATTTCAAACTGTGATGAGTTTAATATGAAGGAAATATAGGATTCCATGGGGGGCATAACAGAGGACCTGATTAAGTTTGATAGATGAAGGCAGGCATCTCAAGAATTGAACCTTTTGCAGTCTTGCTTTCTCTTATCTTGAATGTTTTTTCATGTTCATATACATCTGTTAAATCATTTTTAATTATAGTATGATACTCTGATTCATGTGTATACCATAATTCGTTAACCCAGTCATCCATTGATGACATTTAAGTTATTTTTAGATTATTTTTTTCATTTGAAACAGGACACTATGAACAGACAACTTTGTGCAGATACCTCTGTGCATTTGTCCACCTAGATCCTTCGGATAAACATGAAGAATTAGAATTGTTGGCTCAAAGAGTAGAATCCATCTTCAGTAATAATGAATAGTAACCCCTTACATTTAATATACTACTTATGCATAAATACCTGTAATGTACATTATTACCTCATTTGAATTTCATAACAGTTCTGTGAGGTAAAATGAAAATATTTTCCCTATTTTTTTGATGAGGAAACTGGACTGGCATGCAATGCAAGGTAACTTGCACAGGTAGAACTAGGAGATGAGACAGATCCATGGATTTGTTTCTCTAGGATCAGCAAATAATCCTCAGTAATAATTTACTTAAAGGGGTGCCTGAGTGGCTCAGTCTGTTAAGTGTCCGACTTCAGCTCAGGTCATGATCTTACAGTTTGTGAGTTCAAGCCCCGCGTCGGTCTCTGTGCTGACAGCTGACAGCCTGGAGCCTGCTTCAGATTCTGTGTCTCCCTCTCTCTCTGCCCCTCACCTGCTTGCTCGCTCGCTCTTTCTCTCTCTCTCTCAAAAATAAATAAAACATTAAAAAAAAAACAAAGACTCAGTGACTGTACCCTGAAATTTTTGTGTTAGCGCTCTCCTCTTCCGCTCTGCCAAATGCTTGAAACACGTGGTCAGCATCTGCTACTTTAATGCCTTCCCACCAATATTTTTCAACTTTTGTAATTTACTTCCTTTTTCACTATAGCTACTGAGACTGCTTTCTTAAAGGTAATTAGTAACCAAATGTATTGAACTGACACTATATATATATATATATATATAACTGTTGCTATACATGCTTCCCTACAATAGAGTTTATGGTATGTTTGGAAATATATGTATATAGTAAAATGGTAAATAATACAAGTCAGTAAGATGTCATAAACATGGCTGTTTTTATTTATCAGATGACAGTATACAGATTAAATTATTTAGATTTATAGAAAAGATTACAATAGGTTCTTGTAGAAATGCTGTAGACTCCTAGTATATACTTATTCATTGATTAACTTTAACATACATTCAGGGAGATATAGGGATTCCATAACTTAATGTAAGTGAAAATCCTTGCATTTTATCTAAGTAACTAATTTCTTAGAAAATATTTGGTTTGATAGATAATTTTGTTATTAACGTTGCTTCATACATTTCAGGGAAAAGTATTGTGGATTTTCTTTTTATTTAGTTTTATGACATTGGATAAAAGGGTTTCTGTGCGGTATTTATTTCCTTATGTTTGTTTATCATGGGAAATATTTTTGATAGTCTTTTGAGAACACTATGTAAACACCATTTGTGGAGGCCACATGATGAGAGCTTTGAAGCCATTTGAAATGGGCATTTTTAAATTATAGAAGAATATAATTTTAAATACAGAAGAACATAATTTTTAATATAGAACATAATTTTAATTATAGAAGAATATAATTTTAAATATAGAAGAACATAAATTTGTCACATATTTTGACAAAACAACTGATTTTCCTTTATTCTTATTTTGATTAATTAGACATGGACAATTTAGGATTCTCTTTGAGGAACTGTAAAGAACCTTTCTTTTTATGTAATGAGAGACTAGCAGGTAAAAGGTAAGTTTGTTTTGGTATTAGAGGAAGTGTAAATTTTGAGGTTCTAAGTTTTGATTACCATAGATTTGTGTGATAGTATATGTCTTCTATATGAATACCAGGAAAAAAGTGATTTTCAGACTCCACAAAACTCTGGGCGATATATTGTTTTTAATACGGAATGTGTTAGGATTGGTTTCTGTAGTCTTTGTTGGTAACAGTCCGCAGAAGTTACAATTTAAAATTTAAAACTAGTCTGGTTCTAAAACCATTTGATGTTCTTAACATTATCATTTTAACATGTTATCCAGTCCATTGTCCTTTGGAAGGCAGGCTACATTCCTGGAAATAGTACAGTATGCCAAAAAGAAGTATTTGAATCTCATTTTTCTATAGAATCATGGTTTTTTAGGGAGGTTACCAAAAACCCAAAGTCTAATATTTTTATGGAATTTATCACAAACACCACATTTCATCCATTTAAAGAAACAAAACAATTTATCTACATAAAAGTTAAACGTCTTTAAGTATATATAAATTAATTAAATAGAATTACATGGTGGTTACTTAACTATTGTAAGGATATAATGGCAAAGTCATAGTGTATGTTATATAGTTGTAATTTTTTTAATGAGTTATGCCTTATTTATTTATTTGCAAAAAGTGGGTGATGGAACGTGAGTTATACAAGGACAGAGACTTTGTAATTTTACAGTATTTATATTCCTAGTGTAGGTGCTACTCATTAAATACTAAATGAATAGCTGAATACTTTGAGCATGATCATGTAGATCTGAAGGTATTTTTGAATGAAATGTTCACATATTTTTGACAAGACTTTTAGAGAGACTTAGGCACAATTGATTGCTTTGTATGAAATATAGGGGTGTTTAATGTCATTATTCTCATTGTAATTTTGTGACAGGTATCCTTATTGCAGACAAAGTTATGTTTGTGTTTTTAACATTGAAGTTGAAGCCCATATTATCAGAATTGCTGAGTAACGTTTCTTTTATTCTTTAAACAAACATTTAAGTATTAGTAGGAATTTAATATTAACTTACTAAGTACCAGTAAGTGTTTCATACTGTTGGCCTTTTTCATAGATGTGGTAAATAACTTGGATGTTAATGATAGAGTGTAACAAGTGTGAAACACTGTCCTATGAGATGAAGGTCTCCTATTCTACATGTCCACAGGAATACTTGAGTGTGAATGGTCATAGCATTATTCATAATCACCAAAAACTGGAAACAAAATATCCATAAGCTGGTGAATGAATGGACAAACAAAATGCGGTATATTCATACAGTGGAAATACGTTGAGCAATAAAAATAAACTACTCATATGTATAACAAAGTGGATGAACCTCAAAAACATTAAATGAAGTCAGATACTTAATAGTACATATTTCACATGATTCCATCATGTGAAATTTATAAAAAAGGGAAAACTATAGAAATTAGAAAACAGATCAGTGGTGGTCTAGGAAATGGGAGTGGAAATTGGCTGCGAGTGGGCATGAGGAAACTTTAGGGGTGATAGAAGTGTCCTAAAACTAGGTTGTGATAAAGGTTATGCAACTGTATAAATTTACTGAATCTCACTGAACTGTATACTTAAAATGGGTGAATTTTATAGTATGCATATTATACCTCAGTAGAAGTGTAAAAGAAAAAGAAAATTGCCCATTCCTGTTTATTGCACTAAGATGAGTCTTGAACATGTGATAGATGCTAAAAAGAACTAAAGGTGTAGTGAATGAATGAATGAATGCATAAATATTAAGCAATGAAGCCTTCAAAACTTGAAATAAACCAATAAGCGGTTAGAAGTAGGGAGTGTAGCCAGTTGGAAAAAGGTACCTCAGTTCTCCTATAGCTACCAAAGCAAGGAGATTCAGCTGTCCTGCCAGCCTCTCTTCTACTACTCTCTTTGAGAATCACTTTTCTGTGTGATGTACTTCTCTTAGTAAGATTCTTTGAAATAGATGCATAACATCTAGTACTATAGAGAAGAATGTAATATATTAACAATAAAACTTAGGATCAATTTCAAAAAAAATGGGCTTTATATTATAAGTAATGCTGTTAATTATGGTTCCATTCATTTCTTTTCCCACCAAAGTAACTACTGAATGTCTATTTCATGCCCAACTCTATCCTAAAATATCAAATTACAATTTTGAAGTCAAGGGATTTAGGAAATCACCTATATTTTCTCCATTTTTTTTTAATTTTTTTTTTTTTTTTTTTTTTTTTACATTTATTTTTGAGAAACAGAGTGAGACAAAGCGTGAACGGGGGAGGGGCAGAGAGAGTAGGAGACACAGAATCTGAAGCAGGCTTCAGGCTCCGAGCAAGCGGTTAGCACAGAGCCTGATGCGGGGCTCGAACCCACAAACTGTGAGATCATGACCTGAACCGAAGTTGGACGCTCAACTGACTGAGCCACCCAGGTGCCCCTATTTTCTCGGTTTTTTAAATGTTTGTTTATTTTTGAGAAAGATAGAGCACAAGCAGGGGAGGGGCAGAGAGAGAGGGAGACACAGAATCTGAAGCAGACTCCAGGCTCTGAGCTGTCAGCACGGAGCCTGATGTGGGGCTTGAACTCCAGGACCATGAGATCATGACACAAGCCAAAATCAGATGCTTAACCGACAGAGCTACCCAAGCCCCCTGATATTTTCTCCATTTTTAAACATTTTTAGAATGTTGCTCTGTAATAGAATGTGTTATCACACATTAAATATCCTGTTTTAACTTTTGGAAGTATGCTTAAGAGCAATAATTTTAATTTCAAAATTCCCTGTGTTTCTTTTAAAAATTAAAACAAATTTTTTTTATTTTATTTTTGAGAGAAACAGATAAGAGTGTGAGTGGAGGAGGGGCAGAGAGAGAGACACACACAGAATCTGAAGCAGGATCCAGGCTCTGAGCATCAGCACAGAGCCTGAAGCAGGGTTTGAACCCATGAACTGTGAGATCATGATCTGAGCCCAAGTTGGACGCTTAGCCGACTAAGCCATCCAGGTGCTTCTGTCTGTAGTTTTTAATATTGCTCTCTCACCTAAGAAGTGATTATTTCATAAATAATGTGTAACTTTAGTATGTATTAGATACTTCTTAATTTCTGGCACTGCTAAGAATAGAAAGTGAGGTAGTTATCTTTTATTTTAAATTCATAACATGTTTAAAAAGTAATAGTTGTATATAGTAGCAGGAGTCCATTAATACCAAGTGGCTTATAAAGAAGAATAACATTTCCCTGCCTTATCTTTCCCCTTCCATTTTCTACTTCCTAGACGCTACCACTTCCAACGATATAACAATTTCTTCGGCTGTTTGCTTTCTTATTTATTTTTTTTTTTTAAGCTTTCATTTATTAAGTAATCTCTACTCCCAGTGTGGGGCTTGAACTAATAATCCCACGATCAAGAGTTGCATGCTCTTCCAACCAAACCAGCCAGGTGCCCCTGCTTTTTTATTTCTAAATAAGAAGCAGGGAGCCTAGGTGGCTTAGTCAATTAAGTATCTGACTCTTGACTTCGGGCTTAGGTCATGATCTCAGGGTTCATGAGATCAAACCCCCTTTTGGTTTCTGGGCTCTATGCTGACAGGGGCAGAGCTGGCTTGGGATTCTCTCTCTCCCTCTGTCTGCCACTCCCCTGTGCTATCTCTCAAAAATAAATAAATATTTAAATAAATAAACGAGAAGCTTGTCCTGCTTATTATCTATTGATTTCCTGTTACAGAAGATGAAGACTTGACTGTCTATACTCTTAACTAACAGCAGATTAATTGTATGCCAGAAATGAAAATTTTTTTAAGTGGACATAAATATAGATATTTCCCAAAGGAATGATGTTTTACTTTCTAGTAATTTATATTATTAGTCTCCCACAATAAGGAATTAATATTTTACTCTCATTTTTTAGTACTTTGTGGTACATTAGATTATTGCCTCAATTTCTGGATGAGGCTTACTACTTTTTTAAAAAATAAGTTTTGTTTGGATATAATTTCTATACAATAAAAACCCCCAGTTTTTAGTATATAATTCAGTGGCTTGACATATGTATACAATCATACAATCTCCAGCAAAATTATGATATAGAACATTTCATCACCTCAAAATATTACCTCATGCTTCTTGACAGTTTCCTATCTGTACCTCTTGTTCCTGGCAACTTCTGAACTGTTCTGTCACTGCAGTTTTGCCATTTTTACAGTTTTATATAAATAAAATAATATACATACTCTTTTGTGTCAGATTTCTTTCACTTAGCATAGGGTTTTGGGGTTTTTTTTTAATGTTTATTTTTGAGAGAGAGGAAGAGCACAAGTAGGGAAGAGGCAGAGAGAGAGAGAGGGAGACACAGAATTCAAAGCAGGCTCCAGGCTCTGAGTTGTCAGCGCAGAGTTCAAAGTGGGGCTTGAACCCATGAACCATGAGGTCATGACCTGAGCTGAAGTCGGACACTTAACTGAGCCACTCAGGCGCGCTTAACATAGTGTTCTTTGAGATTCATTCATGGTGTTCTGTATTTCAACAGTTCAGTTCTCTATATTGCTGAGTAATAGTCCATTGTATGAATCTACCACAATTTGTTTATCCATTCACCAGTTGATAGACATTTAGGTTGCATATAGTTTTTAGCTATTATACGTAAAGATGCCATGTACTTTCACGAACAGCTCTTTGTGTATATATGTACCTAGGAGTGACATTACTGAGTCATGCAGTAAGTGTATATTTAACTTTATAAAGAAATTGCCAAACCATTCTCCAAAGTGTCTGTACCCATTTTACATTCTGACTAGCAGCGTAAGAGACTTTTCAGTAGCTCCACAACCTGGATGGCCCTTGGTACTGTCAGTCTTTGTAAATTTTAGCCATTCTAGCGGGTGGGTCATGATAGCTTCTGGTTTACTTTGCATTTTCCTTATAACTGATAATCCTGGGCATCTTTATATATGCTTGTTTGGTATTGATATATCTTCTTTGGTGAAGCGTCTGATTATATTTTCTGCATTTCTTCTGTTGAGTTGTTTGTTTTCTTGTTGAGCTGTAAAGTATTCTTTGCAAATTCTGGATATAAGTTCTTTACTGTGTATGGGTTTTGCAAATGTTTTCTCCTACTCAGTGGTTTACCTTTATCATTTTTTTAAAATGCTTATTTATTTTTGAGAGAGAGACAGGGTGCCAGCAGGGAAGGGGCAGAGAGATGGAGACACAGAATCTGAAGCAGGCTCCAGGCTCTGAGCTGTCAGCACAGAGCCCAGTTCAGAGCACGAACTCATAATGAGATCATGACCTGAGTCAAAGTTGGACACTTAACCGACTAAGCCACCCAGGCGCCCCAGCCTTTATCATTTTCTTAACAGTGTCTTTTGAAGAATCAAAGTTGCATATTTTGATGAAGTCCAGTTGATATTTGTCATTTATTGTTCATGCTCCTTATGTCCTAAGAAATCTTTTCATAATCCAAGATCATGAGTATTTTCTCTTGTTTTCTTCTAGCAGTCTTACAGTTTTAGGTTTTACATTTAGATCTAAGCTTTATTTAGAGTTAATTTTTGTAGAAGGTATGAGGCAAGGGCTAAATACCATTTTTTGGCAAATAGACATCTGGTTGTTCTAGTACTATTTTTTGAAAAGACTATATTTTCTACATTGAATTACCTTAGCATCTTTGTAAAAAATCATTTGACCATATATGTGCAAATCTATGATTGGTCCATTGATCAAAATATTTATTTCAAAACCATAGTGTCTTCATTACTATAGTTTTTTTTTTTTTTAATAAGTCATGGAATCAGGTAGTGTAAGTCTTCCAATGTGCTCCTTTTTTCAAAAGTTCCTTTGACTACTTTAGGTCTTTTGCAATTTAAGATACATTATAAAATCTGCTTGTCAGTTTCTATAATAAAGCCTACTAGAATTTTGATGGGGATTGCATTGACTCTATAGGTTAATTTGGGGAGACCTGACACATGTGAACTATATTGTATCTTTCTATTAATGAATATGGTATGTCTCTTCATTTTGTCAATTATTTAGATGTTTTTTATGTTTTATTTTTTAAATGTTTATTTATTTTTGAGAGAGAGAGCACAAGTGAGAGAGGGGCAGAGAGACAGGGGGAGACACAGAATCCAAAGCAGGCTCCAAGCTCTGAGCTGTCGGCACAGAGCCTGATGCAAGGCTCAAACTCACGAACCATAGATCGTGACTTGAGCCGAAGTCAGGTGCCCCTAGATGTTTTTAAAGTTCAGCAATATTTTGTAGTTTTTCAGAATGTGAGTAACGTACGTATTTGTTAAATTTATCCTTAAGTATTTATTATTCTTTGATGCTATTATTGCAAATGGCAATTGAATTTGGCATATTTTAATAATTTGTATATTCCTTAGGGTTTTCTAAATAGATGATAAATGATGTTGTTTCCAGTAAAGATATTTTTACTTCTTCCTTTCCATTCTATATATTTCTTTTTCCTGCCTTATTTTACTGGTGAGGACCTCTAATACAGTGCTACATAGAAGTAGTGAGAGTGAACATCCTTACCTTGTTCCTCATCTTGAGAAAACATGCATCCTTTCACCATGGAGTATGATAATTTTTTGTAGATGCCTTTTCACAGGTTCAGGAAATTCTTAATTTATGAGGTGTGTGTGTGTGTGTGTGTCTATGTTTTAAATCTTTAATAGATGCTGAATTTTGTCAAATGCTTTTTCTTCACTTATTGAGATTATACTATACTGTATTTTTTTATTCTGTTAATGTGGTCAGTTACAGTGATTGATATTTTTGTTGAATCTTAAATCAGTCTTGCATTCCTGGAGTAAACTCTACTTGGTCATGGTGTAGTTTGCAATACTGATGCCAACACCCTGCAGTTAACACAGCGTCCACAAGTCTAAGGTGCAGTCCTCAGCATGACTGCCCTCACTACAGACGCCAGCTGTAAGTTCAGGAGTCTCTAGGCCACCTACCCTTCTGACTATCTGGCTACCAATTTGGGGGTTCTCACAATCCCCTCAAGTTTGTTAATTCACTAGAACTACTCACAGAACTCAGGAGAGCACTATACTTATTACAGATTTTATTATAAATGATACAAATCAAGACTAGCCAAATGAAGAGATATATAGGGCAAAGTTTGGGAGAGTTGGGAACATGGAGCTTTTGTGTTTTTTCTCTGTAGAATCAAGATGCATTGCCTTCCTGGCACATGGATGTATTTACCAACCAAGAAGCTCACCTGAGCCTCAGATTTCAGAGTTTTTCATTATGTAGTCATAATTGATTGAATCATTGGCCACATGATTGAACTCAATCTCTAGTGACCATTCTCTCCCTGGAGGTTAGGAGGTCAGGTGATATCAGTGTCTTACAGCCTCAACCCTCTAATCACACAGTTCATCTTTCTGGCAAGACCAGCCCCCGATTTGAGTCATCTCTTCAGCATAAATTCAAGCGTGGTCCAAGGCTCCACCATGAATAATGTAGACACTCCTATAACTTGAAAATTCCAAGGTTTCAGGAAGTCAGAACAAAGGCCAGACAAATTTTTTTTATTGTAAAACTCATACTTTCTATTTGCTGTTGGATTCAGTTCGCTAAGAATTTTTGTGTCTATGTTCATAAAGGATAGTAATCTGGTTTTTAGGTTTTTTCCCCCCAGTGTAATTTCTTTGTCAGAGTTTGCTATCAGGATAATACTGGCCTCAAAATGAGTTGGGAAGTATTTCTTCTTCCTTTATTTTTTGAAAGATTTTATGCTTAGTAACATTTGCCAATGAAAACTTCTGGGCCTAGACTTTTCTTTGTGGGAAGATTTTTGATTATGGATTCAGTTTCTTTAATAGATGCAAGAATATTCAGGGTTTATAATTATTCTTGAGTCAGTTTTGATAATTTTTATCTTTCAAGAAATTTATCCATTTTATCTAAGTTGTTTGAATATATTGGCATAAAGTTGTTCATCATATTCTCTTACCATTCTTGTAATGTGTGTCATCCATAGTGATGTGTGCTCTTTCATCCTGGTGGCTTTTTTTTTTTTTTTTTTATTGGTAGTTTCTGTCTCTTTCATCAGTCTTAGAAGTTTATCAGTTTTGCTGACCTTTTTAAAGTCAGCTTTTAGTTTTGTTTTGTTTTTTTCCCCCCCTAAGTTTATTTATGTTGAGAGAGAGAGCAAGAATCCCAAGCAGGCTCTCTGCACTGTCAGTGCAGAGTCTAATGTGAGATTTGAACTCACCATTCGTGAGATAATGAAATCAAGAGTTTGGGCCACCCAGGTGCCCCTGTCAGCTTTTGATTTTATGGCTATTCTCCGTTGTTTCCTGTTTCTTATTTTGGTCATTCTTGTTCTTGTCTTTATTTTTTTCCTGTACTTCATAGTTTATCAGCCTCAGCACTTGACAATTTGGGCCAGATAATTCTGTTTTGAGCATCATAAGATGTTTAGCAGCATCCCTGACCTCTCCTTACCAAATGCCAGTGGATCTCCCTAGTTGTAATAACAGAATGTCTCCAGACATTGCCAAATATCTTCTGGTGAGCAAAATAGCCCACACTTGACAACCATTGCCCAACTTCTTTCAGTTTAGTGTGCTTCTTTTTCTAGCTTCTAAATGTGGAATCTCAAATCATTGATTTTGGACTCCACCCCCAACAAAAATATTTAAAGCTAAACATTTGTCTCAAAGCACTGCTTTAGCTGTATTGAGCAAATTTTGATTATGTTGCATTTTCTTTATTATCCAGTTGAAGGTGTGTGTGTGTGTGTGTGTATATATATATATATATACATGTATACATATACATATACATATATATATATACACACACACACACACACACACATATATATATACACACACACACACCTTCAAGTGGATATATATATATACACACACATACACACATACACACACACACACACACACACACATATATATATATATATATATATATATATTTTAAAGATTTTATTTTTTTAAGTAACGTGGGACTCAAACTTACAGCCCTGAGATCAAGTGTTGCATGCTCTACCAACTGAGCCAGCTGGGCACCCTTATTTTCTAATTTCTTTGTGATTTGTTCTTTAACCTGTAACTTCTTATTTCCTTCCTCTATTTCTTTGAGTTTAATTTGCTCTTCTTTTCATAGCTTCTTAAGGTAAAAGAATTTACTCTGTATAATTTTAGTAGTGAAAATTATACTTTACAAAGTGTATAACTTAGGGATATTTATGTAGTGAGCCAGAAGATTTATCGGAGGCTTAAATTAGGGTGTTTGCTATATTTGAAATAAGAATTGCTTTTTACTGAATTAATTTCATATGTAATTAAAATTTTTCCCTGTTTATTGAAAGTGAACATGCAGAAAAACAAATCCTAAGTGTACAGTTTGATGAATTTTCACAAAGGTAAAGAAATAAAATATTACAGACTCTCTTCGAAGCCCTTCCCTTTGACTCTTTCCAGTGAGTGTCACCCTCTCCCTGAGGCAACCACTATTCTAACTTTTGATACTTTAATTTGGCCAGGTTTGAGCTTGTATGGGTGGAGTTATACAGTATATGTTTTTGTGTCTGCCTTTTTTCATCCAACATTATGTTGAAATTAGAAGATTCATCCATGTTATTGAATAAAAGGTGTTCATTTTCAATGCTCTGTAGTATTACATTGTATGAGTATTTCACAATTTGTTTATTCTACTATTGATGGACATTTGTTTCTAATTTTTGGCTAGTATGAAAAGAATAAGCGTTGCTTTGTATGTTCTTTGATGAACATATATATTATTTTGGTATATGCCTATGTGTGGAGATGCTGAGTCCATGTAAGGATTGCATATATTCAGCTTTCATATGTAAGTTTTAAGGGAAATTTAATTGATTGTAGTTATTGTTACACATCCTTTTTAGACACTTGCTTTTTTTGTGACCTTAGTTATTACGGTAGTTACGCTTTTGTCATTGTTAAGGAAGAAGCAATATGTTTCTTACAAGGCATTTTTCCTAAAAGCCTGCAATATTCAAGTTTTAGTGTTTTTATGGTTTTTAAAATGTAACTTTGATAGGAACAAATATACAAAATTACCTTCTTGAAAGAATTACTTTAATAAATAAGTCCTGGAGGTAAAAAGTATGACATAGGGAATATAGTCCATAAAATTGTAATAACATTGTTTGGTGACAGATGGTGACTACACTTACTAAGTGAGCACTGAGTAATGTATGGAATTGTTGAATCATTATGTTGTGTACCTGAAACTAGTTTAATACTGTATGTTAATTATACTTCAATAAAATTTAATTTAAAAAAGGAATAATTACTTTATTGCCAGTTAGCATGGTTTTCTTCTTTTACAGTGTTTTTCAAACTATCTCAGCACTAATGTGGCTGAAGTTTTCTGTTTTTCTTCTCCTTTAAATATATGTATATGAAATTACAAACTTTAAGATACAATTAGTAGATATTTGTTTAGCTTCAGAGAATGTGTTCTTTTCATTGTGTGGAGGGTAACATCCATAAGACATTTTAGGATTACAAAGCAAATAAAACAAAAATGTTAACAAATTTGGGGTTGGCTCATCAGTTCAACAAAGGTGGTGAGATCTTTCCTTTTGTTAAAAGAGAATATTAATTCTGGGAATAGCTGCTTTTATTTTTTTCCACGGTGGCACTACTCGAGCCAAACTGTTTTGTTCAGTTTCAGTCCTGTGCTTCACTTCATTGACTGCCACCAAACTACAATCTAAAGAATTAAAAGTTTATGTATTAGAGCTCTGTTGTAGTCAATGAAAAGTCACAGATCTGGTTGAGATAATGATTCCCATTCAGACAGGGAATTCATTAGCATGTCTCTCTTAAAGGGATATTATTTGTGAAAAAGATTACCTGTGATTCAATGATAGAATGATAGAAATGTCTTTTCTCTGTCCTTGAAAGTTAAGCATTCAGAGTAAGGGTATCCGAAAGGCATACAATTCATTAGTGTTTGCTTTCAGAGGTGCATTTTATTTGGAGAAGAGAAGTGGGCTAACCCGATGGATTATTAGAACATCTCAGTTTTATAGAGAATTTATCATAATTGAGTATTTCAGTGGCACATTATTGGTAGGGTTTGTTTGGACACATAGGCTCAGAGAAGCAAAAAGAGGTTGTTCCTAGTATGTGATACTCATTTCTTGCCAACAGTATTTAGATCATTATTTTTTCTGTGTACACATAATTAGTCATCTTTCTCTCTGTCATAACCTAAACCTTGTACTATCTTCACAGCTGACTAAATGACCAAAATACTTATATTTTCTTTCAGTTTCTTTTTTCATCATTATGGTTGTTTATTTCCAGGCTCATTCTGAGTATATTGAGAACTTATTGATTTATTGCCCCATGTAGTATACTCAGTTGTTTTAGGTAGTATATTCTTAGTTTTGTTAAAAATAATAAGTAGTTGCAATGGCTGACATTTACTGAATATTTATTATGGTTACATGCTTTTACATATTTTTCTCTAATTCTCACAGTAACCCAGCCAAGCCACGTGTTATTATTCCAGTTTTACAAATGAGGAAACTTAATCAGAGAGGTTAAATAATTTGTTTAAAGTTACACAGCTAGTGTGAGTGATGGAGTTAATAGACTCAGGACTTTTGTCCTGTAACACCACAGGTCTTTATGACCTATTAGTTGCTGTTCTCTGGTTTTGCTTTGGACATTACAGCTCTGCTTATTTTATTTTTTTATTTTTATTTTTATTTTTTCTTCCAAGTTCTTATTTAAATTCCAGTTAACATACAGTGTAATACTAGTTTCTGGTGTAGGATTTAGTGATTTATCACTTACATACAACACCCAGTGCTCATCACAAGTGCCCTCTTTAATGCCCATCACCCATTTAACCCTCCCCCTGCCATCTTCCCTCCAGCAACCCTCAGTTCTCTATGGTTATGAATCTGTTTTATGGTTTGTGTGTCTGTCTTCACACCGCCCCATACTCATTGTTTTGTTTTTTCCAGTTCCACATATGAGTGAAATCATACAGTATTTGTCTTTCTCTGGCTTATTTCACTTAGCGTAATACTCTCTAGCTCCATCCATGTCACTGCAAATGGCAAGATTTCATTCTTTTTTATTGTTGAGTAATGGTCCATTATATTACATACGACAACTTCTTTATCCATTCATCAGTGGATGGACATTTGGACTCTTTCCATACTTTGGCTATTGTTGGTGAGGCTGCTATAACATCGGGGTGCATGTATCTCTTCAAATTAGTATTTTTGTATCCTTTGGGTAAGTACCTAGTAGTATAAATTGCTGGATCATAGAATAGTTCTATTTTTAACTTTCTGAGAAACCTCCATACTGTTTTCCAGAGTGGATGCACCAGTTTGCATTCCTATCAGCAGTATAAGAGGGTTCCTCTTTCTTTCTCCACATCCTTGCCAACATCTATTGTTTCCTGTGTTGTTAATTTTAGCCATTCTGACAGGTGTGAGGTGATACCTCACTGTAGTTTTGATTTGTATTTCCCTGATGATGAGTGATGTTGAGCATCTTTTCATGTATGTGTTAGCCATCTGTATGTCTTTTTTGGAAAAAATGTTTATTCATTGCTTCTTGGCCTTTTGGCTAAGATCAAGTGTGGAAAAATGTTTATTTATGTCTTCTGCCCATTTTTAACTGGATTATTTGGGGGTTTTTTTGGGTGTTGAATTTTATAAGTTCCTTATATATTTTAAGTTACTAACGCTTTATCAGATATGCCATTTACAAATATCTTCTCCCATTCTGAAGGTTGCCTTTTAGTTTTATTGATTGTTGCCTTGCTCTGCAGAAGCTTTTTATCTTGATGAAGTCCCAATAGTTTATTTTTGCTTTTGTTTCCCTTGCCTCAGGAGACGTAAGAAGTTGCTACGGCCAATGCCGGAGAGGTTTTCCTCTAGGATTATGATGGTTTCCTATCTCACATTTATTTTGAATTTTGAATCCATTTTGAATTTATTTTTGTGTGTGGTATAAAACAGTGGTCTAGTTCCATTCTTTTGCATGTTGCTGTCCAGTTTTCCCAACACCATTTCTTGAAGAAACTCTTTCCTTGGATATTCTTTCCTGCTTTGTTGAAGATTAGTTGGCCATATAGTTGTGGGACAGCTCTGCTTGTTTACTTATGCTCCTTTCCACTTGGTATGTCCTCTCCCTGTCAGGTCCAGCCTCTACTAGTAGCAAATAGTCCATCATTTAAGATCCATACCAAATGCCACGTTTTTCTGAAGTTTACCCTGATAGCCGTATTTGGGAAGTAAATTCTGCCTTGTTTGTTTGTGTTTGTTTATTTTGGTGGGGGAGGGTCAGAAGGAGAGGGAGAATCTCAAGCAGACTCCATGCCCAGCACAGCCTGACACAGGACTCCATCTCACAATCATGAGATCATAACCTGAGCCAAAATCAAGAATCAGATGTTTAACCGACAGAGCCACCCAGGCGCCTCAAATCTGCCTACTTTAAACTCCCATAACACTTTGTACGTTTCTTTATGTATTTATTTCGCCTTGAGTTATAATTATTAGTATACATGTCTTAAATTTACCAGAGACGGTCTTTGATTCCCTGTAGTCTAAGACAGTCTTAAAGATACACATTATTTGTTTACTTGATATTACAGGCAAAAAAGCCATGAAAACAGAAGTACTACTGATAGATTTTTTTTAAAAAGTGTAAGAACATGACAGTATGGTAAAGATTAGTTCACACACAATCATTTTTGTTTCTTTATATTTGGAAATATTGTTAAATGCTACTAGGGGTATAACTAGTATGATGTGCATTTCTTGGTTTGATGAAAAAGTTCATATTCTTAGCTGTCATTTTATATTTTTTTAGAAACAAGACAAATAAAAGTCTGAGAGAGGTGGGAAGAACCTGCTGTTTTAATTTTGTTCACAGCAGTGGGTCAGATTATGTTCTTTTGGTGCTAGCTTTGATAATAGGTTCAATGCAATATTGGAATTCAACAATTGGTTATCTTTGGGTATATATTATTTTGCATTTATGGCCATATGTGGGATCTCTAGACTGTTTAGATTAAGTTTATGGTAAGTAATCTACTTCTGTCTAAATAGGTTGTTTCCATTTATTATTTACTATTTCATTGTTTTTATTTTACTTGTTCTAGGTTTTCTTCTCAGATAAAGGCAGTTAAACCAAAACTTACTACAAGGGGGTGGGGAATTTCATTATTGATTACCCATTCAAATTTTGAACAAATTTTTTGTTTTAAATCTCTCTAAAATATGTCTTATTCCTCTTTTGACTTACTGATTCACTTTGACAAAAAAGAACTTAAAACTTTTTGTAAATGCTTATTGTAGTGATAGAGATTTGGCTGTAATTTACTTGTTGGGTTTTGAACTCTTAAGTCTGTTAAACGAAAGGTTCTATGTTTTTACAATTTCTTCCATCTGAATTGTACGTATCCTTGCTGTTAATTTGACTGAACTCTTGAAGCATCTTAAGATTTTTTTTTTAACCTCTTTTGAAGGAGAAGTCCTCTTATTAAGATAATCTTTTGAAAATGAACATTAGTCTTTTTTATCCTGTGTCACTTGGACCTTGTGATACTGCTAAGAAAGCAGAGGGTGGACAGGAGACAGTAACTCAAAAAAACCTTTGGCTCTTGAACTAAGACAGTGGGTAAAATTTCTACAAATTGAGATTGATGACAACACTCCTATTGTTTATTTGTTTTATTATTTAGTTAAAAAATTTTTTAACATTTATTCATTTTTGAGAGACAGCATGAGCAGGGGAGGAACAGAGGAAGAGGAAGACAGAGAATCCCAAGCAGGCTCCGTGCTATCCTGTCAGCGCAGAGCCTGATGTGGAGCTTGAACCCATGAACCATGAGATCACGACCCAAGCTGAAATCAAGAGTTGGACGCTTAACCGACTGAGCTAGCCAGATGCCCCTAAAGTTTAGAAATGTAATTGTTAAATATCCATTGGAATGACAAATCAGATTAAGGTAATCAGTAATATTCTGAAAACAGTTGACATTAACCAGAATATATTAAATGATTAAAGTATTAGTTTCTGTGACAGGAACTTGAACTCTACTTTATAAAATTCTTGTTATTGCTAATGTTAAATTATTGTAAAAGTAATATATATTCATTCAAGAGAACTAGTATAACATAATTCTAATAATAGCTATCTTCAGAGTTTGTTATATTTTGCTATTCAGTGTAAACTATTTATTCCTCCTAACAATCACATGAGGCAAGTACTGTTACTTTTCCTATTTCATAGATGAGGAAACTGAGCACAGAGAAATGAAGACTTTAACTAGACCAAACAGTACTTGAACCCAGGAGATCTGGCCTAGAGTCTGGCCCTTAACCTCTCTTTCCAGGTAGTTAAGAACTTGAGTTTTGGGATAAGAAAGACCTGGGCTTAAATCCTGGTTACTACTTACACTCTTGGGACAAGAGCGTGTCTCTTGACCTGAGGTTCAGTATTCTTGTTTATAAAACAAGGGTATTTGGGGGAGAAAATGAAATAATATATGGACTGCTTAGCACACTGTTTAGCAGACACTGTACTTGTTCAGTAGATGGTAAGTATTATAACAAATATTGGTAAGCAAAATGAAAAAAAAGGCCCAAAAAGAAAACAACCATTGTTAGCATTTTGGGGTATATCCTCCCAGTCTTTTAAAAGTGTGTTTCTTGGGGCACCTAGTGGCTCAGCTGGTTAAGCATCTTACTTTGGCTCAGGTCATGATCTCAGGGTTTGTGAGTTCAAGCCCCTCATCATACTCACTGCTGTCTGCCCAGAGCCTGCTTCACATCCTCTGTCCCCCTCTCTCTGCCCCTCCCCACTCCCTCAAAAATGAATAAACTCTTGAAAAAATAAAATCACTTAGCAGTAAGGCAAACCTTATTCAGCTTCTGTGCTAGCCAAAACATTTTTTCTCTCTGTGTTTAGGAGTGACTAAGTGGAGATGGAAGAGGACATAGAAATACATTTTTCTTTTTAAACAAAAATGGATTATATGTGAATTAAAAATCTACAGATCAGGGCTCCTAGGTGGCTTAGTTAAGTGTCTGTCTCTTGATTTTGGCTCAGGTCATCACCTCAGGGTTCGAGGACCCTGTGTCAGCTGTGCTGTCAGCCTTGAGTCTGCTTGGGATTCTCTCTTTACCCCCCTCTTTCTGCCCCTCCCCCTGACTCATGCACATGCACATTCTCTCTGTCTCAAATAAATAAACTTAAAAAAAAATTTTTTTTAATCTACAAATCAACAAAATGTAGGATAGGGGTAGGCAAGAAAACATGTGCTAGCATTAATTTTATTAAGATAACAGTGAGGGGCGCCTGGGTAGCTCAGTCAGTTAAGCATTTGATTTAGGTTGAGGTCATAATCTCACGTTCTAGAATTTGAGCCCCACATGGGGCTCACTGCTGTCAGTGCATAGCCCACTTTGGAGTCTCTGTATCCCTCTCTCTCTGCTCCTTCCCTGCTCACACTCTCTCTCCTCTCTCAAAAATAAATGAACATTAAAAAAAAGTAACAGTGAAACACCAGTTTCAGAATATTTAGTTGTTAACTGAAGACACTATATCTGAATGAATAATTCTAACGAACGTAGGCTATTTCTTCTTGATGAGTGTGATTGTAGAAGTCTGACTATGTATTGCATTGTTAAAGAAATTCTCTGGGTGTGGTACAGCAGTAACTAATCCCCCTTTCCATAACCTTAGCAACAAATGGCTAATGGTCTTTTTTGTTTTCCTTTTAGGTCTACACACAATGAGCTGGAAAAGAACCGGTGAGTCAGTGATGAGCGCAGCTTTCATTTTTGTTAAAAAGCAAACTCAGTGTTTTATCTGTGAAAATAATGTAATAGTACATATGTAGTTATAATTTTAAAATGTATAGCATATCATGAATCTGATATGTATGTATTCTTTCCAAAAAAAATGACCTTTAGTAGTAAATTTATACCATCTAAACTGGAGGACCTCAGTAAATTTTTAAGCTCATTTGAATTTTGAGTTTATGGTGTAGCCTTCTTTCTTTCTGTTTCTAAAAACAGGTTAATTGTAATAGGCTATGGCTTAAATATGGTCATGCTATAGGATTAGGTTTCTGTAGTGTAGCTAACAAATATTATGACAAATCATAGGCCATTGAATTTCTCTTTTTTTGCAGTTTGTTTATTTGTTCATTTATTCATGCATTCAGCAATCTTTATCAAGCATGAACTATATGTCAGTGCCAGGCAGGCATAATGCTTTAGATAGAAAATATAAGAATGTGTGAGATAGTTTTTGTCTTTAAAGAACTTACAGCTTTCTGAGGGAAACAGGTAATTAAAATACTGTATAGTGTGGTAAGTATAGTAATGGAGTAGAGCATACTGAAAAATCATTTTGGAAAGTCATCTGATTTTCTTTTGAGGGAGTCTTAGAAGGCTCTAGAGACGATGGTGAGTGAGTACTTTGTGTTGAAGAAACTATAAGAGGTTCAGTATGAGTACTGTATAAAAGATTATAGCAAGAGGCAAGCCAGGCTAGTTATTGACACCTATGCTAAAGAGTTTGGGTGTCTTCTGAGAGCAGTAGGGAGCAGTTGGATGATTTTAAGGTGAGTTGTCATGTGATCAGATTTGTGTTTTGGAAAATCACTTTGGCCATAGTGTGAAGAACTGGTTGATTGGAAGAAGGGATCTCAGACAAGAAAACTCTTTTGGAAGCTGTTGGAAGCTTCCAATGTAGGAGATAGAAGTAGCCAGAGTAAAGAGACTATATGGAGTAGAATCAGTAGAAATTGGTGGTTTGTTGACTATGGAAGTATTACTATTTACCAAGAAAAAGAAAGCAGGACGAGGAATTGTTTGGGAGAGAAGATGAGATTGTATGAGCAAAATATTGTTTTTGATACAGAGACTAGATTAATAACAACAAACTGGAATAATCTGCATCAGCCATTTCTGACAAATAAGATTTCCATGACCTTCAACTTTTTGTCCTTTTTTTTTTGTAAGTTTTTAAAAATGTTTTTATTTATATTTGACAGAGAGAGAGAGAGAGAGACAGAGCATGAGTGGGGGTGGGGAGCAGAGCGAGGGAGACAGAATCCGAAGCAGGCTCCAGGCTCTGAGCTGTCAGCACAGAGCTCGATGCAGGACTAGAACTCATGAACCATGAGATCATGACCGGAGCTGAAGTCTGATGCTTTACCAACTGAGCCACCCAGGCACCCCTTGGTCCTTTTTTTTAAATAGAAGGGGCTTTATAGATTGACTAACCTAACTGCCTCATTGTAGATGAATTTAAATGTCAAATCCTCTTGAACAGGCTTAGCATAGTCCTCCAGGCTGACTTAGTGGCTTTTACCACTTTGCACAATGCTCTGTTCGTATCTCCTATTGTAAAACTTAATCAGGTAGTATTGTAATTACCTGTTCATGTCTCTTTCTGCCAAATGACTACAACTGCCTCAAAGGCAGGGATTCTGTTTTGTTCAATTTTGTAACCTCAGTACTTAGTATTTGATGCATTTATAGTAAGTGATGGCTTTAATATTGATGGATAAAACTGGAGCAAAGTTCAGTGGTCTAGTCCAAAACTGCTTTGTGGGAAAGATTTATGGCTAGATTAAACATGACAAAAACACCAAGAAATGACAGCTCTGAGGATTCTAAAATTAAAAACTTACATTGTACTTTAAATTAGAGCATCAAGACTGTATTTTGGATCACATTTTAAAATACTGGTAAACACCTAGGGACATCTCGGTGGTTCAGTCGGTTAAGTGTCCAACTCTTGATCTCGGCTCAGGTCATGATCTCAGGGTTTGTGAGTTCGAGTCCCGCATTGGGCTCTGCACTGCTCAGAGCCTGCTTGGGATTCTCTTTCTTTCTCTCTCTCTCTCTTTTTCCCCCATTTGTACTCTCTCTCAAAATAAATAAACTTAACAAAATTAAAAAATAGAATAGTGGTAAGCATCCAAATGTAGTCCTTGGGAGACCTTCATTGGAAACCTGGTAAAAGCCTTTAACACTGAAGTGAAGAGACTCTTTAGTAAACTATTTGAAATGGAGCTTTTTAAACCTTTGAGTAAATTTTGTTTAATGCATTTCATGTACCAGTTCTGACTTATTGATAACTTTATCACCCATATTATTACTTTGATTTGTCCTAAAGTTGTTTAATCTAGTATCTGTCTGTGGCACTGGTGTAACATGTGTAGCTTTTGATTACCTGGTCCTTATGTGATCTCCAGTATCTCCAGTGAAGGTTTTTGTTTTCATTTTATTTACTTAGGCCTAAGACTCTCTAGCTGATTTCCTACCCTACCTCACTTAAGACATGATTCCTCATCCTCTATTGTCTTCTTCTTCCTCCCTTCTCTCCTTTTCTTTCTCCTTTCCTCTCTTCCCTGAGGCTTAATTGAAAGGTAATATAAACTTAACCTTTCCAAGATGTATTTGTTCTTTTTTTTTAATTTTTTAAACTTTATTTATTTTTGAGAGAGAGACGAGCATGAGCAGGGGAGGGGCAGAGAGAGAGAGAGAGAGAGAGAGAGAGAGAGAGAGAGAGACAGAATCTGAAGCAGGCTCCAGGCTCTGAGCTGTCAGCACAGAGCCTGACGCGGGGCTCGAACCCACAAACCGTGAGATCATGACCTGAGCCAAAGTCAGACGCTTAACTGACTGAGCCACCCAGGTGCCCCTGTATTTGGTTTTTTAAAAAATATTTATTTTTGAGAGAGAAAGAGAGCTGACAAGCAAAGGAGGGGCAGAGAGAGAGGGAGACAGAGGATCTGAAACAGGCTCCGTGCTGTCAGTGCAGAGCCCAACACAGGGCTTGAACCCATGAAGCATGAGATCATGACCTGAGCTGAAGTCAGATGCCCAACTGACTGAGCAACCCAGGCACCCCAAGATGTATTTGTTTTTAAAAGGGGTAGTTATCAATATAAATAAATCTCAAATTTAATGGTGAGTAACAAAGAAGAATCCGTTTTAATAATCAATCCATTTTAATTATACTCCATTTACGAAAAGTTAGAGGCTTGCAATCTAGTGAAAACCAAAAATATTGGTAAGCACAGGATAATTTAAAGGGAGAGAGGTATTTTAGCCAAATAGCAACAAGGCAAGAATATTTTTAAAATCTAAGCCTGTTTTGTTACTAAGTTTTTAAGCCCTTGCTCATTTTATTTAACAGCTCTTTCTTTTCCCCAAGGCACCATTTTTATTTGATACATTAAAGAAAAAAAGTTAACCTAGCTTTGACTTCCTTTAAAATAAATAGAATTTTGACTTTGCCTTTCATTTGCTTTTGAGTGTGATTTTACATGAGGAAAGTAATTCACTATCAAAAGGGTAATTTGATTTTGTCTTCATTCTGAGAAGATGTTCCTAAAGTAATTCATATTCTTGAAATTTTTCCACTTTACATGTGATATATTTATGTCTTTATTTATACTTTACATGTGATATATTTATGTCAGGAATGTTTTTTTTTTAACGTGGTTTAAAATCTTGCATATAAAGCTGCTCTGAGTCTTTTTTTTTTTTTTTTTTTTTTTTACTGGGGCAAAGCAGTGAGAATTAATGTAGATGATTTTGAAGTGTTAGCGAATAACAGAGGAATTCCAGATGGCTATCTTGAAGCCCTAAGATTGTTGAAGCTCTGGGTCTGGCCTTGAGGAGACAGTAGCCAGCAAATGTTGATTTTCATACTCCCATATCTCAGAGGAAAGCCTAATGGTTGACATTTGGAGTCTGGCAGGCCCTGTGTAGTTTGCTCTGACCTGCAGTTACCCCAATATACGGAGCTTGAAGTAGTTTCAAGACTGATAAAGGGATTCAGGTTTTCTGGATAGGTCCTGGGGGCTTATTTCTGCCTAAAACCTGATGGTTACACTGAGCCTACTCTAGACGGTTCAGAGCATTTATTACTTGTATCCTTACCTTGTCCCCCTAGACCTATACATTTATTATTTGTATCCTTACCTTATCCCCCTAGACCTATAATAACTTGTAACTGGCTCCAGAGGTGGAAGTAAAAGGGAAGCAAAGTACCTTTAGATGTAGATGTTCTACATTCTTCAGGAATCTATGTGAATCCTCTCATGGTAAAATTAATGAATCTTTGAGATTTAAGAATTAAGAAGTTCACGTCGTCCATTGGCTTATCTTATGAGTTGTAGCCTTAGCAGAGAAAAAAACCCCATCCCGTGCAGATGTTAGATCACTTCATTGCTTTTTCATTTTCTTAATTCAGATTATTGATGATGTTTTTGAAAGCATCATGGGGCGCTTGGGTGGCTCAGTCGATTGAGCATCTGGCTTTGGCTCAGGTCATGATCTTGCAGTTTGTGGGTTCGAGCCCCGCATCGGGCTCTGTGCTGACAGCTCAGAGCCTGGAGCCTGTTTCTGATTCCATGTTTCCTCCTCTCTCTACCCGCCACCCGCCCCTCCCCCCCCCCCCCCATGCTCATGCTCATGCTCTGTCTCTCAATAATAAATAAATGTTAAAAAAAAATTTAAAAAAAAAGTGTCAACAACTTTAACAGGACTTTAATGGTCAAGAACCTTAGAAGAGGCCATTCAACCCTGATAGCTGTTATTCCTTTGAAACAAAAGGCTTATCTTTATTGCAATTTTGGCATAGCCTAGTAGGGCCAAATGAGGATACTGGCAGAGCAGAAGTGCCTGAGTATTTGGGATAAAAGAGAAGCAGGTCCAATGAATGGTAATAGGTGTCTTCCATATAGAGACTTCCTCATATTTCTGAGGGAAAGATAAAAATGACATTTATGGAGTACTTACTGTATTCCCCCACTATGCAAGACTGTTATGTAATCTTGTATGGTAGGAAGGCAGAAAGTGTAGGTCAAATTGTTATTGAAAACTAGCCATTTTGACCATCATAACTACAATTTGAAACAAGATGATGGAAACACAAAAACAGTCATAACCATGATTCTATGTGATCATAAATATGTTAGCTGTATTTAATATAAATATTCAGTAATGATTAATAAATATTCTTTGTGGCATTGTGGTGGATAAAATGAAGTATAAGATCGTGACTCTATCCTATCTTTAAGATTTAGGTCATTATAGTTTGGTAATTATGGGTTTCATCTTTCAGTACCAGGATCTAGTTTAGTTATCAGTGAATGTCTAGAAAGGTGCATTAAAGGTGTTTTTGAAGTTGAAGGTTGAAACCCCCTAGTAGTCTTAGGCAATCATTTAGTGAGTCATTTTGAAAAAGAAATAGAAAAGACTAGAAAATACCAAAGTGGGTTGCTTGAAGTAAAGTTACATGTAGAATTATGAGACTTGTGTATACTGGGTTATGATATAAAATATTGTGGTCATAGTCAAAAAGCCACTGCTCTGGATAGTGAAGGAGAATGTATGCTGAGACATGAAGAAAGACATAGAATTTGAATCTATGGAAAAAAATAGGGAAAGAGGTCAGTGTAAGTAGAGCCATGGAAGCCATGGAAGGTGACATCATAAAGGAAAGACTGAGTAGACCATATTGAATGGAAGAGCAGAGTCTATCGAAATGGGAAATGAAGCTAGAAAGGTGTTTTAGTATTCAATTGTGGAATGTTATTGAATGTTACGGAATTTGGATTTTATTTTGTTGGTAGTAGTGAGTTTTTGAGGCTTTTGAAGGAAAATGATAGGTATGATCAAAGTGTTTATAAAAAAAAAAAGTATAGACTAGTTTGGATGCTTTTGAAGGACCTCATCTAGTAGTAGGATATAGGAACCAGCACTCAGGTAATGGAATTGGGAACAGAAAGGAAGACAGAGGACTAAGCAACACCATAAAGAAAGAATATTATTTTCTGTTAACTGCTACCATTCATTTTTCCTTATATTGCATTATTTGCATAGCAACAGTGATGTTCCTAAAGGGCATATCAAATCATGTCATTTCTGCTTGAGTCCTCCACAGCTTCCTTTTGCAATTAGGTAAAATCTATGACCTACAAAGTCCTACTACCCTATCTCTTGTCTCCTGTGGTCCAGCTAACACTGCTTTCTTTTCCACATGATAATTTTCATCTTACGGCTTTTGCACTTCTTTCCTCTGCTTGGAAAACCCTTGCTCTACTAGCTCTTGTTATTATTTAGTTGTCAGGTCATCTCCTTAGAGAACAGTAATTGCTCCCCAGTCACTCTCTATCCTATTGCCTTTTCTGTCATCTTAACATTCAATCTGTCTGAATTATTTATGTTTGAGTTATGGGACTTCTTTTATAGAATGTAAGTTTCAGAAAGGCAGGGACTTTGCTTTATTTACCCTTAGCACATAGCAGTCATTCAGTAAATATTCATTGAATGAAAAAATGATTATATGTGTTATTGAGTATACCCATCACAAACAATATATGCACTTGAATTATAATGGCTTCAGCGAAAAATGACGATACAAAATACTCGAGTTCAACAGACATATTATCATAATAAAATAATTTTATAGGATATATATGGAAAACTTAATGAATTCTTAAAACGTAAATAAATTATATGAAAAAGCTTCATAATTGGGAACATCTTAAAAGGTTTTTACCATGAAGGACATTATCTTGCTTATAAGAAGAGAATCAGCAACTAATTGATTCTTTCAGTTCATTAGGATATCATATAGTGCACTAAGACAAAGGTAATTTTGTAGAGAAATAGTTTATCTGATGGAATTCATGCTCCACTTGTGAGATCTTCATTTCTTTTTCATTCTATGAGTTGAAAATGGCAAGCATTTTTACAAGGTAAAGATTTATATATACTTGGAGACTAGAATATCATAAATAGTTTCAACTTTTTTGTGTTAGAATTTTTGATGTATTAGTTATCTTTATCCCAATGATTTTTACATGATAAAGAATACAATATTTTTTTCTAGACTATCAACATAGCCAGTCTCCATTTGACATAGACATTTTGACAGAGTGATTATTTTGGTCTACTTTATCTTAGAACAAAACAGAAGACTAAATCTTGGTGACCATGGGTTAAGGCAGTGGTATCTTAGTATATTACCTGACTATTTAGGATTCCTTGGAAGGAGGAGCATATCTTTATTGGTTTTAGCTGCCTGTTTTGGGTGCTTGTATAACATTTGTTTAAAAAGAATATGCACTTTTTAAAAAATATTTTATTTTTTAAGTAATATGTACACCCAAAATGGGGCTTGAACTCACAACTCTGAGATCAAGGGTTACATGTTCCACTGACTGAGCCAGCCAGGCTCCCCAAGAACATGCATTTTTTTTTTAATGTTTCAGGTTTATTTATTTACTTTGAGAGAGACAGAGACAGCACAAGTGGGGAAGGAGCAGAGAGAGAAGGAGAGAGAGAATCCCAAGCAGGCTCCCTGCTGCCAGCACAGAGCCCAATGTGCAGCTCAAACTCACAAAACCATGAGATCATGACCTGAGCTGAACCAAGAGTCAGAGGCTTAACAAACTGAGCCACCCAGGCACCCCAAGAATGTACATTTTTATATATAGTGTGCACATTTTAGAAAAAAATGTATATTTGTTAGGAGGAAAAAATAAATTACAAGATTGGTTTGGCAGAACTTTCACTGAAACTTTTACCTCAACTAATAGCACTCAAAAGATACTTGCTTGCATTAAAGACAAGTTATGGGATTAGTGAAACTAAACTTTCATTGTAGGTTTGAAATATATGACTGTAGCTGGATCAGAAGTCCACAGTTTGGGATTGTTTAATCCAATAATTTTGGGAAGTTTAATCAAAAGCTCTTCCTAGCCTTGGTTCATTACTAAGATGTAAATCTCAGTATGAAAATACCTTATAGTAACTTCCTTAGCCTGATAAAGGGCATTTCTGAAAAATCCACAATTAACATCATACTTAATGGTGAAACACTAAATGCTTTCCCCTAAAATCAAGAATAAGACAAGGATGTCTGTTCTTATGGCTTCTATTCAACATTGTTCTAGAGGCTCTAGCCAGGGAAATTAGGTGAGAGAAAAATAAAAGGCATCAAGATTGGAAGGCAAGAGGAACCATTTTTACTTGCAGATATTATAGTCTTATGTATAGAAAATCCTTACGAATCCACATATACAAAAAAAAAACCCTATTAGAGCTTGTAAACAAATTTAGCAAAGTTGCAGAGTTCAAGATTGACACACAAAAACTAGTTGTATTTCTGTACACTAGTCTGAAAATGAATTTATGACAATAATTCCACTTCTATTGGCATCCAAAAGAATAAAATACCAGGAATAAATTTAACCAAGGAGGCAAAATATTTGAATATTGGAAAGTACTACTTAACATTGTTCAAGTGATAGTACTCTCTATATTGATGTACAGATTCAATGCAAGGCCTGTTAAAATCCCAGCTTCTTTTTTAACAGGAATTGACAACTGACTTTAAAGTTCATATGGAAATGCAAGGTACCCAGATAAGCAAAACAATCTTGAAAAAAAAAATTGAAAGACTCTTACTTCCTAATTTCAAAACTTACTACCAAGCTACATAATCAAGGTAATGTGGTATTGGCCAAAGAATAGACTTACAGATTAATAGAATGAAGTCCAGAGATAATCACTCACATTTGTGTTGTGCCAAAGACATTTTTTCAACAAAGATATCAAGACAGTTCAGTGTCTTTTCAACAAGTGGTAGCTGATACAACTGGATATCTACAATGAAAAATAATGAAGTTAGATTGTTACCTCACACCACATATAATAATTATCTTAAATGGATCGTAGACCTGAATTTAAAAGGAAAACTATAAAATTCTTAGAACATTAGAGTAAATCTTTATGAATTTGTGCTAGGCAATCGTTTCTTACCATATGACACCAAAAGTACAAGCAACAAAATAAAAAATTAGATACATTGAACTTTATCAAAATTAAAAACATTTGTGCTTCACAGGATACCATTAAGAAAATGAAGACAAATTACAGAATGGGAGAAAATACTTGTAACATGTATCCACTAATAGCCCTGTATTCAGAATATAGAAAGAACTCTTAGAACTAAACAATAAAAAGACAACCCAATATAAAAACAGGCAAAAGATTTGAATATCTATTTCTCCAAAGAAAATATACAAATAGCACATGAAAAGATGTTCAACATCAGTGGTCATTAGGGAAATGCAAATCAAAACTATGTGATATTACCTCACACTCACTAATGGCTAACTTAAAAAAACTCACCAACTTTTGTGGTCATCCATTCATTGTATCAGTCACTATTGATTGGTAGAAAGGTCCTAAAAAGTTGACTGACTCATAGTTTGGCAGTTAAAAAGTAGTGATGCCATCATCATCTGATGACACTACTCAAATGACTCAACACTTTATAGTTACTTAAGACCTGTAATTAAACACAGATAAGTTTCCAATATAATATATAGTGCTACTACCTAATATGGCTTGAGTACTTGATAATGAGTAAAGTTTGAGCTCAGTCGCATGTAAGAAGGGTATATTTAAGGGTCTTTAATAACCTCTAATTAACAGTGAAATCTAACAGAATTAAGACCATAATGCATAATACATTGAAAGGTTGTACTAATTGTGCAAGTTTCTCTTAAGGTGTAATAAAATACAGCCTGATTGTATTTGTTAGGACTTGAACAACAAAGTTTAAAAGTGTAGTTGTGGAGGGAAGGAGAAATATCATTGTCCAGAGACCAGGAAAGAACCACCAATCTAATTTTCTGGTTCAGCAAATAAAATGAAGCTACTTCCCTTTTTTAGTCTGAAGATGGAGAACTGACACCTTTATTTTTAATTCATGTAAAAGTCCTGAATAAGATAATTTTATTCTTTGTACTTCTTTAGATAATAGGAGTCCAGTTACAGTACTGAGTTACTGAGAGTAACTATAGACAACAAAAAAGTATTTATGCATTGGAAAGTAGAGGATACTTATTTAACAGAGTTTTTCTATTTATAAAGCTATAGAACCAGATAAATGTAGATGCTAACATTATCAAACAGTATGTAGAGTACCATGTTGTTTGTCATGGAGACATATATCTGATACATTTATTCTTGTATGCAAGAAAATGAATACTTTAACTGTATTTTTGTAAAGGGATAGGAATGCTGAAAACTGCAGACAAACTAAAAATAACTGTCAGAGTGCAGAGATGGGCACCTGTTAGAATTAAATGTTATATGAGATAGAGATGAAGTAATTGGTGGGTTTTGAAGATAAAATTTATGGTTAATAAAGGAAGCATAGCCAAGATAAAATTACACATCTAAAATGCAGTCTATGCAGTGAAGTCATTGCATTGCTATTTAGATAGATTCACAGTTTCTGAATTGACCTTTGTCAGAAATAGCTCATTAAGGTTAAGCTTTCTACTCCCAGACCCAGGCTGCAAGGTGACAGAGGCAGACTTAGACAAGAATTACATGCTAGAAATCAAGTGTTCTCAGAACTATAGCTGTACAGTTCCTAAAGTTGAAATCACTTCTACAACCAATAAGATGGGAGGAGAGGAGAACAGTAGGTCTTAAAAATAGCCCAGAAATGTTAAACTTGAAACTCTAAAATTTTGTCTAGAAAAAAATAATTGTTAAGACTTTAAATAATTGACATGGTGAATATCTTAACATGGTGAAGGTGTAGTATCTTTTTATCCAAGTGATTGCAGAGTGTGTATTTCTGTGTAGCTATAACTTGGTTAAGAAAACACTTCCTCTCAAACTGTGAATTTGTAATTTTAAAAAGGGAATAGTTTAATTACTAGACTTTTCTGATACATTTTAGATGATACAGATGATACTGTATCACTTTTTACTTTATATGCATCTTTGAGGAATATGTTTGATCCATAAAACTAGCCATACTTTTTATACTGATGCCCATAGTAATTATATAGCAGCAGGATTCTACTAGACTTTTTTAAAAATGTTTATTTATTTTGAGAGAGAGCGCACGCGCGCGCGCGCGAGAGAGAGAGCACATGCAGGGGCAGGGCAGAGAGAGAGGGAGAGAGAGAGAGAGAATCCCAAGCAGGATCCATGCTCCTAGCACAGAATCTGAGGCAGGGCTCAAACTCATGAACCACACTGTGAGATCAAGACCTAAGCATAAATCAAGAGCCAGACACTGAACCAACTGAGCCAAGCTGGCACCCAGAATTCTAGACTTTAAGGGCAATATGCTATTTTGCTAAATTCCTTTGCCACATATAGTACTTAGTATAGTGTAAATGCTCTGATAAATATTGGTTTAATAATAATAACTGCAATTCAAGTACTTTTTCTTAAGCACCTTCTTCATTTAAAGAAATTTCTATTTTGGTAGAAATTTTGGCAATTAAAGCATGCATGCCAAGAGGTACATCAGTAAGAAATCTTTTTATTACATGAAGAGATTTCTTTGGTATCTTGCATTTTTTAACCTTTAAAAATGAAGAAATTCAGATATGTTTGATATATTTTAGCTTTTGCAGAGAAGAGAAGTTCTTTTGTACTTCTATTTTTCTATGTATTCTAGTGAATAATGCCAATTGAAAGTCCCATGGGTGTTACTAGTGGAAAAACCACAGATCTAAAGGAGAACTCAGTCATGAGAATAGAATTTTCTAATATAGTTACTTGCTAACCAGTTCTTGAAGACAAATTTGCTTAGAAAATAATTAACAGCCCTGGGATAAACACATGACATATTGCTTATACTCATATTTTCGAACTCAAGAAAAGTTGAAACTTAATAAGCTCATAAGTATATGATTTCCTTGTTTTGTTACTTTGGGGAAAGCTAATGGAGAAAGGTAGACTTTAATACTAAACATGGCTTGAGGGCTAAGTTGTTGAAAAGGATACCTGGAATCCAACACAGCTTCTTTGTGGATTCGTAATCTGTTAATGTGAGAATTGTACCAGAAGTCAGAAGATATTTTCTTTTCATCTCTACTACTGGTAGGCTGTGGATGTTATATAAATTATCTGGTTTCTTTGAGTCTTGCTTTTCCTTGGCAGTAAAAGGAAGAGACCTAGATGATTTCTGAATTCCCTTCCTACATGAAGTTTTAGAGTTCTGTGAAATTTAAGTTCAGTAATCATAGGCATATTAGAAACTTTATTCTTTTTAGAAACTTTATTATTCTGTTGTCTGCAAAGCATTTTCCTAATATAAATACATGTGCAACATATGTATTTACAAATACATACATAAATGCAAATGCATGCAACCCCTCCTCCCAACACACACACAAAATGAAAAAAACAGCTGGAAAAATGAGTTTAGAATCTCTCATCTTTTAAACTTTGGGACTTTGTAAAATATCTAAAGATTATTGTAATACATGGTGCCATAGTTACAATAATAAAAGCCTATTTTGTAAGTAGTTATTTTATAATGATAAAAAAGTACTTATTTTAAAATGATAATATTTTATAATTCTATAAAACTAGAATTTACCTTGGGAAGCATATGTGTCTGTGTGTATATAAATAATATAAACACATTCCTCAAAGCTGTATACACGCACACACACACACACACACACACACACACACACAGGTAGATATGAATTCTGAAATTTAAATACTGAGTATTTAGGACCTTGTACCTTTTGGAAAAATACTTACCACTGACTTCTAAGGAAATGTAACAAGTTAATCTGTAAACATTACTGTGCTAAATCCTAGTCACTTTTTTTTTTTAATTCTCTAACTAGTTTATATTTTCTTAGGCTCCAGAAATTCTGTTTTGTGATTGTAACTGTATTGCTGTATCAAATCAGTCATTTTAATAGGCCCCTGTGATCACTAGATGAGGTATGTCATACCAGGAGGGAAAAGCATGTTGCTGTTACACAGAACTTTAAGGAAGGATGGTTTAGCTTGCTTAAAACATTTTATCTATAAACAATCTGAAGAGAAAGTAGCTGTAGGTCAATGTATTAGAATCTTTCTTCCTTACCATTTGAAGAATCAAAGTAGCTCTTCAATAATGTCCTCATTACTTTGATAGTCTGCCAAGCCCTAATTTTGGGACATCTCCACTATCCCTTACCCCCACCCCATTTAGAGTTCTTAAGGGTTCTTGGAAACCAGAGTTGTGCTAAGTCCACTAGAATTTATACTGTCTAACTGAAACCTCCTTAGGAGTCAGTCATTCCCACTTATTGTCTCCCTATAGCATTTGGCATTCAGCACAGTGACTGTTCAACTTTTTTTTTAATCCCCCCCAGAGAGTGTGAGGCAAAATCACATTCTAGTTTATGGATACGGCTTCACTTTCTCTAAAATTAAGTATAGAATTGAATGATCCTCAAGATCTCTTCTAGTCCAGAAAATTCTGCGATTTCAAGTACCCAATCCCACTTTTTACTCTCAGATGCAGTTTTTGGACCAAGGGCTAGGACCCATTATCTCCTAACTCTTAAAGGCATTTCTAGTATATTATTATGACTTCCACTTCCTCATTTGCTGAAACTGTGGACACCAGGTTCAAACTTCATCTTCTCTATTTTCTGCTTTTATACTTTTGGCTCAAATTCTTTGACTCTTCCCACCCCAGCTTCTCTTTTGACCATCTAATGCACAGGATAGCATGAACAAGAATAACAAAAGTTTTTACAATAACCAAAATGAAGAAGTAACCTGAATTTCCACTGATAGGGGAATGGTGTAATATAGTCATAACTTGGCAGCAGGTAAAAAGAATGATACAGACTTCCATGTGTGTTTATGGAGAGATTTCCAGGCACATTAAGTAGAAAAGCAAATAGAAAAATAGTATTTTCAATATGACCTCATTATGTTAAAAAGTACCACAGTCATCTGTGTAAATACATTAGAAAATTTCTGGAAAGATAAATGTCAGATTGATACACTTGTTACCTCCAGGAAAGGGAGTGGGAGTCAAATAGAAACTATTATGTTGATTTTATTGTTAGAGTTTTTGTAATAAAAGTGTATATTGTGAATATTATATATATTGTGTATATTAAAAAGGTAATACATATCCTATTAATACATTTCCATAGATAATAAAGCTGGAAGGGGCCTTAGAAAATCATCTAGTCTGGGGGCGCCTGGGTGGCGCAGTCGGTTAAGCGTCCGACTTCAGCCAGGTCACGATCTCGCGGTCCGTGAGTTCGAGCCCCGCGTCAGGCTCTGGGCTGATGGCTCAGAGCCTGGAGCCTGTTTGCGATTCTGTGTCTCCCTCTCTCTCTGACCCTCCCCCGTTCATGCTCTGTCTCTCTGTGTCCCAAAAATAAATAAACGTTGAAAAAAAAAATTTAAAAAAAAAAAAAAAAAGAAAATTCTGGTATCCTTATTTTATGGATAAGGAAACCTAAGCCCATCTAAGTTATATTCTCCACCAAGTTGATTAATGACAAAGTCAAGATAAGAATCTAGATTTTCTGATACCCAAAACCAGAACTTTTTCCACACTGCCTTCTAGGTACAGCTAAAATAAATGTTTTTCATGAAGTGTTTCCTGATTGTACAAAGGGATATCTTCTCTAAATTCCTATCTGTACATTGCTTGTATCACTTACATGAATTTCACCTACACTACCTTATAATACAACGTCCTTCCCTTCTGGATCATATATATCACGTGAGGGAAAAAACTTTAACTTGCTCGTTTTTATATCTGACACACATTTTTTTGGATAACAGGTGCTCAGTGAATTAATAATTAATATTTTTGTTTGATTTTTGTGGCAAGCTGTGCACCTCATGTTAGATTAAGAAGGGAAAGTTAAATGCCAAACCAAATAAACAGCTGTGGGGATTTTTTTGTTTTTGTTTTTTGCTGTTTTGTGAAGCCAGCAACTTCAAGATAGAAAGTATTTTAGGAAGGCACATAGTGAGATATTTACTACCCTGCAAATATCTTCCCTTTCCAAGGAAAATACTTTGTTCTCCACTCGTGCTTCAGAGAGAACAGTTTGTCCCCATAGGATATTCTAGGTAATATGACCCACTTAGGAAATATGTGGTGATTGTGCTTCATAATGGGACCTCTGCTAAAGTTGTTGTACCATGGGAAAATGCCTCTTGAGTGTGATGGTTTTACAGATGAAAGTACATTTTTCTCTGTATTTGAATTGGTACAGCAGACCAAGAAACTCAATTATGACTTAAAGTTTTACTATAAATAGCATAGAAGATGTGATAGATCTTTTTGTTGTTGTGAAAACATTTCCTCAAAATGTTTGGGAGTTTATATAAGCATATTGCCCTTGATGTATTGTCACCCTGTTCTGTCTAAATAGCTCTATAACTTGATATTAGCATCTTACTAAATTTCAGCTTGCTTTTTGAGATATAGTCTTCTATGATTTTTATCTGCAGTTGTTTTGTTTTTGATTTTTTGGTAACTTGGTTTATTCTGTTAGCTGTTTAATTTGACATCATTAAAAGCCTGCAGAATTTTTTAAACAGATTCTCTCATTAAAGTTCCCATTATCAGCTAGAACATTGTGCTTGGGAAGATTCTTAGGAAGACTTTTTTTTTTTTTTTTGAAAGGCTAATGTTTCTCTTAGTTTAGAATTAATAACCTTAGGACAAAATCACAGAATGCTGAGTATTTCCATAAATGCTTCTAGCCAAAGAGATTGTTATTGAAAGGGCCGATTGGTGCTCATAGGTTTTCATCTAGTCATACTTACTATACCAGAATTCAAAAGCGTATTTGTGTGTGTGCACACGTGTGCCTGTAGTTTTATTTTAAAGTGCAGTTATGAGTTTGGCTCATTTGAAAACTATGAAGTAATTAAAATAGAGATAAGACTTTACTAAATAGTTACTAAATCTGTAACTAGTGAATTTCAAATATGGTATATTGAAACTTGTTCTTGCTTTGTTGAGCATTTTATTAGAAATTTTAAAAATTATGTTTAGCACATTTTGATCTGCTATGCTTGGAAGAAAAGATTTTAGAGGTTAGTTTTTCACTGTTCTTGTTCATAGATTTTTTTTAACTTTCATAGAAATAAAGATTGTAGATTAATTTACTCAGAAAATTAATAGGCCTTTGTCATTTTCTAAATTTTTAATTGGCTGTAGAATTTGCTATAAGAAAATTCCTTTTATTTTAAAATTGTAGTCAACAGTGTTTAGTTTAGTAATATTTGAATGGAATGGAAAAAATGATTTTTGTTTTTTAATTCAAGTATAATATATAGTGTTATATTAGTTTCAGGTGTACAATATAATGATTCAGCAATTATATATATTAGTGTTTATCATGACATATATACTCTTAACCCTTCACCTGTCTCGCCCATTCTCTCCCCACCCCCCTCTAGCAGCCACTAGTTTGTTCTCTATATTTAAACATCTGTTTTGAAAAAACAGATTTTTAAACATTAGCTTGAGGGCATTTTCTGGTTAGTGCTTTAATTTAAAAACAGTTTTTTTTCAAATGGTAGTTCTTTATGGAGAAACATTTTTAGAAATGATATAAAGAACTGTGTTCTATCTGTGATTTCATAGTTTAGGCATAGCAAAGCTGGAGCTCAAACAGGTGTTTGAACTTGGCAGCTTTAATTTGCAAAGTGGCTCTACCTCTCTTGGTAAATGAAGGTTAATTAGAGGTTTCTCAACCTATTTGATCGAGCTTTGAGTACTGTAGTACAGAGGGGTTGTATGCTAGTACAGGTCCAACAGACAGAGGTTAGAAATAAACAATTGTTAAGAATCATTCATCTTTTAGCTTTAGTTTTACTTTATCCACCAAAGTACAATTTGACCTCTTTCTCTCTACCCCCTTCCCACCCTTTGTACTTTTATGTGAGATAACTAGGAAATATGTTGGAAGTTTTGTTCTAGGAATTGTTTCAAATTTCCTTGATCCTTAAAATTTAGCATTTGTTTTGAACACCAATCTAAGATGACTTGAGTATCAGTCTAAGATGACTTCCGCCTGATGGTTAGATGTCTATGCTAATGTCTCTTTAAGAGTTTTATACACCATTAACCCCAACATCATGTTTTCTAATTTAAAATCTTTGGTGGAAATGAGAGTTCATTTGAAGTGGCTTCATTTCTGGCACTGACAAAGGACCCCTAAAGAGAATTACAAACAACTGATAAGCACTTACTTACTAGGTATTGACTGTGCTAGGTACTGGGGATAGGATAAAAGGAGAAGTCCTGGATTCTGCTTTTGAGGATTTATAGTCTAACTAGATAGAAGACAAAATATATATTATAAAGCCCCCATAAGCAATATAATAATTAAGTGCTGACTTCTGTGTATCCCAGATGGGAGTTGAGTTAACCTCATAGCAGCAGGTTATCATAGGCTAAAACTAGCATAAACAACTTAGTTACAAGTGCTTATTCTTGTGACTTGTGTGCTTCTGTCTAGGCATTTGCCAAAATTGGTTTTATCATATTTTCAATATGTTTGAAAGGGCTTTCAGGAAAAATGCTGCATCTGAAGCTTTTTTGCTCTTTTAATCATTAAAATATAGTTTGTCACTTATTCTGGAGTGAAAGTGAACTTTCAGCTATTCAGCATGTATAAGATTCATATAGACCTGGGACTACATTTAAAGACTGTGATAAAGTCTTCTTAATCTATAGTTGCTTTCCTGATATGCTGTGACATATCATGTCACAGCTAAAATACAGAAGTCATTTTTAGTGGCTGTTTTTCTTACTGAGGGGTGTCTACTATGGTTTTCTCCCTTTTGTAGTTGCAGTGTTGGTGAATACCCAAGTGTCTTGTGGAAAAAGCTTTAACTGGGACATGGGGCAGTTAAATCTGCTATAGCTCTGGGTAAATAAGGAAAACTGAAAGCCCATTTCCTTAGCTCTCCAGAATCTCTTCTATGTCATTTTGGTTTGGAGTACTATTGAAGATGTTCCTTTTATTTTAGTAAGCCCTATATGATGAAGTCTTAGAAACTTCTGTGATTATGTTTTTCCCTTTGTGACTTACATTTCTTCTGAGTGCTTCACAATTTATCCTTTAATAGATAACCCCAAACAAGATGTTTCTGTGGGAAATATTGTGCTTCTGTAAACTTTTTTCTAGTACATTAACTTTAGATTACTGATTTCTAAAAATTTCAACATACAGCCTATCTCTTAAGTTTGCATAAAAACTGATACTGGAGGTTTATATGGCATTTTATGCCATTACAAAAAAAATTATTTTTCATAATATGCTTTATTTTCTAATATTTTTACCCAAAAGTAATTAGAACAATATTAACGCTTTAAACTACTGTAAAATTAAACGAGAAAATTTGGGTTTTCTAATTTGGAAAGAAGGGATAAATCTGGAAATGAAGAAAGGATACACCAAGATTTTTTTCACCAAAATCATAATGACTAGAATTAGGAAGTATAGTCCCTTGAAGCTTAAAAGAGGGATTTTTGAATTTAAAAAAGAAAATGGATAGTCCTGCTTTACACAGTGAAATTCTTACAGGGATTTATTACACTAATAAAAAATGGAAATAAAATCAAACCACTTTAGATCAGTTCTTTAATAAAACATTGCTACTGTTTATATATATATATATATAAAACATATATATAACATATGATACATATATATCATATATATATAATATATATTATATATGTTATATATATATATATATATGATATATATATATATGATATATATATGGTCATGGAAGACAACCATCATCGTTTTCCTGAGCCATCTGTTGGTGTCACTGACAAATATGTACTCTTTGGTATTTGGATCATTGGTGTGACCAATTACGGCATTTTTCTCTAGGGTTGTAATGTCTGTATGGTTTTTCTATCTTGATTCACTTTATTCCAGTCTGATTCACAATTATTCCTTTACAGAACAGCTTGTATTTGGCATAGCTGTAAAAAAAAAAAAAAAAAAAATCCAGTCTTTTCTAAATAAGGTTCTTTTTCAATCGGAAATTCCGTCTTTGTAGTTAAAACATTTGTAAACATAACACAATTTAGATAGAGCTGAATGACTTTGCAAGACTGCTATTTTTGTAATGCAGGAGGCTTTTCCTAAAGAGCAATTTGGTGATACTGGGCTCCTAGAACTCCCTTGAAAGCAGTTGGAATTTACTGCTGTATGTATTGGGTCAGATGAAGGAGGAAACATGCATTTTCTGGCTTGCAATGTTCAAGGAAATATTGGTATGTTTAGAAGAAATTACTGAATACATTTTGGGTGTTATTTTTCATCATTTCAAAGGATCCTTCACATATCTTTTGTCCCCTGAGATTAGAGATGTTGGTGATCCCAAAGATATTTCAGGACTTTCATCCTGTTATAGCTCTAGTATCTGAAAGGAAATACAGCCAAGTTGGGCAAACTTATTCTCCAAATTCTGTCACCTTCTTTGGTTGGAGCAACAATTTTTATATTCTCATTGGAATATACTTAGGCAAGCCATACAAACTGCCTTGCAGAACAGCCAGGATTTTGATTGGCAGTGGTAACAAAATGGAACATGTTCCCTCAGACCGGCTTCTTCTTCTTTTCATATTCATAGAACAGTCTAGATTTGTTCTATAATCAAAGTGTAATGGCACTTGTGCAGCATTCTTGGACAGAAGGCTATGTTGGTATTGAGTTAAGGCTGGAATCATACAAAATAAGTATTAGATTTCTGATTTTTCTCTCATTGAATTTTTTTCCTGGGCTTATCCAGAGGAGAGTCAAACTAAGATTTAGACAGATACAAATAGAAACAAGTCATAAATTTGAACACAGTTTTTTACTGATAAAATTTGTCTTTTAGGAGACGTTGTAATTGTTTTTACTCTGCTGAATACTTTTTCCTTTTCAGAAGGGTTTTAAGAAGTAAAGTAGTTCTTATGACATGTTCATATTTTACCTGCTAAAAATGCTCAGTGCCCTAATATAACACTGAAAATATTTCTGTTTATCAGAAGAGAGCATGCCCAGAATTGCAGCCAGGTGTTTTGTGAAGCTGCCTCCAAAAGAAACTTTCAAAAACTACACTTAAGTTGGGCCCTTTGTGATCAGAAAAAAATATGATACAGTATAATAAAAGAGAAAGATGGGAAGGGTTATGTAACTTTGAAATAAAGATAAACCAAAAGATTAATTCTCTGTCATTGTCAGGACTGTGGCATATTTAACATCCTGTGTATCTTATTTTTTTAGGGATTTCAATGCCCAATAAATACCTCAGGATTATTATTATTTTTTTAATCATACGTTAGTCAACAGTTGCTCTTTGTTATTACCCTTTTCCTGCCCTAAATTTCACTCTCCCAAACAAAACAAAAAACAGCCCCACATTTCAATTTCAGGGGAATTTTTCTAAAATGGGACTTTAAAAATAATCCCTGGCTAACTTGACTGAATTGGCAGATATTCCGCAATGCCAGACCCATTTGCCCTCTGCCAGTAGTAAGCATGGTCGCTATTTTTAATCATTTAGCTTCGTATTTCAGGTTACTTATATTCAGTACAAATTATGGATATTCATCTTCCAGGGATGTGTTCCTTCTTAGGCCAGAGTATTTCTTTTCCATTTAAATAAAATGTGTCTTTCTTCGAAGTGAGTACACTTCCTTAAAATGAACTATTATACTAATCACATCTTGTTATAAAAGCATTGTGCTATTTTCATTTTATAATTCTAAATGAACATTTGTATTCCAAAGCATTCTTCAAGCATGTTGTTTGTGCTGTGTAGAATCATCATTTTATTAAAGATAAGTAACAGTATTTCTTCATTTCCCTCTACAACCCTGGACTATAATTTGGTATAATAAAATAGTTGCACTGGGAGTGTGGGTAGGAGTGGGGCTGTGAGTGTTAGAATTACACTCTTATAGAAGAGTAGACTAATGCTTGCTGTGTGCATTTTGTGTGTAAAACTAGGGCAGTATCTTACAGAACGTTATCACCGTGTCTCAAATCTGACTTGCCAGCACGTAGGAAGTTTGTTTTGGTTTCAAAATGTACTTTACCCCATGGTGGCTGGCAGGGTACAATACTATTGACATCACTGTGTTTCAAATAGAAAATTAACAAGTAGCTACTGTTGTGATTGCAGATTGCCTTCCCAGTCCCTGTGAGAGAATGCTTTTTCTTTGGACAGCAACACTTCTCAGCCCCTTGGTACCATTAAATCAGCCAATGGGGGCTGCCAGAATAGGGATGAACACCAACAAAAAGCTGAAGAATAGAAAAACTGTTAATAATGCAAAAATCTTTAATCAGTTTCCAAATTGATGTGAAAGATAAATAATTGTTAAAAATTTCTCTCCCACCCACAGCTAAGTTTTGACAGTAGGCCAGGTTCAGAGCCTGATCTCTCCAGAGAGGAGAATCCTTTCCCTCCACCCAAACCCCTGGAGAGTTGCCAAAGGAAAATAAGCTATTTTGTATTTAGAACAAATTGCCACTGTTTTCTCCAGTGATGTAGCCCTATTTCCCAGACTTTGAAACTTGGAATACAGAAAGTTCTTGTGTGACCAAAGAAGAAATATGGTGAATGAATGATCAAGTTTTTTGTTTTTTTTTTTAACCAAATACTCATAAGCAGATAAGGGGGCGGGGGGGATGAGATGTATACATGGAAGCTAAATTTAGTGCAGAATGGATGTCAAATGAACAATTTTTGTTAAATCACTTTGGAGATTTGGTTCCTTGTGGGGGTTTTCAGTGAAGAACATATGCCTCTACAACCAGATTTTAATTATTTTTTTTTCAAATAAGGCTGTCAAAAATCAAGTTTTCCTTATAGATGAATGCAGGACAGTTTTAAAAATTGTTTATGTGTTCTGTACTATAGGCTTTAACTGATCAGCAGTCCTGTGATTTTGTAAAACTGCAGTTGCTAGTTTCTCATGTTATCAGATGGGATAAAACTGTTCATTTAATTTTTTTTTCTCTCTTGCATTGTAGAGTATTTCTTTTTAGACTTTCCCTCTCTTACCTCGGTTTTCTTAGCTTTATGTCTTTTCTGGTTTTTTTCTTAGTAATTGCCTTCCTGCCATTATACTTGTTGCTGTTACTATTTCTTGAACAACAGCTGGAACAAAGGCCAAACTTAAATTGAATTTTCTGTTTGCTAGGAGGCTTATTAATAAGGTTAGAAAGTTGAAATTGGTGACCAAAAAACTGGATTAAAAAAAATGATCTGTGGGGGCTCCTGGGTAGCTCAGTCGGTTGAGTGTCCCACTCTTGATATCAGCTTAGGTCTTGATCTCAGGGTTGTGAGTTCAAGCCCCATATTGGGCTCCATGCTGCACAGGGAACCTACAAAGAAAAAAAAATCTGTGAAGTTCATTTTACATTGTCTTAGTCCCCCATCCCTGTAAATGCCTCGATAAATCAGTCTAATGGCTGTAATTCTTAATCCTGTTTCACTATTAAAAGAGATGCTGACCCTAGAGTTAGATTGGAGATTGTCAGGAACTCTACAAGTAGTCATCTTTGGTGGTAACTTCAGTGGCACACGAATTTCTAGTGTACAGTTCTGGCATCCATAAGCAGATCTCTCATGAATGTCGACCTGGCATCTGAATATACTGTTTGGAGGCCCCAGTATTGTTACCTCAACTTTGTGAGTTAGAGAGTCCCAGAAATATCCACTAGAAATTATGTTACATTCCTCCTTCCCACTGTGTGCCAGTTATTCTGTTTGTTATTGGAAAAACTGAAATGACTAAAAATATGGACTCAGTCTTATCTAGAAAGTAACAAAAATATAGTATGATTAGTATGAAAACCAACTATTAATTTTCTGAGGAAGGATGTAGCAAGGAAGGTGTCATAGAAGAAGTAGTAGTTTGGCTGTGGTCTGATAAATGAGTTAGATACGAACTAGGTAGATAGTAAAGAGAAGGACATTCCAGGTAGAGAAATGGGTAAGTATAAAAGCACATTTGGTTTGTGGAAGAGGTTTGCAAGGATATGGGCAATAGAAAGTGTGGCTAGAAAAGTGGTAGGCAGAAGTCCAAATTATAGCATCTTCAAACAGATAAAAATTACTACTGGCATCACAGCATCTTGTTTCAGCGTCATAATAAGGTGCCACTGATTGTTTACTGATAATCATTGTTATTGACTGAATGGCACTTCGTCCTCTTCATATCTGAGATGTAAAGACTAAATAAAACTCAACCCATATGGAATCTGTGCAGTTTGAGAAAGAATGTATCACTATTTTGTCCTCATTAATTTATTGAGTACTCACGTCTCCCCGTCTCTTCTCCCCAACTCCATTCTCCCTCACTCTCTAAACGTTTGAAAAACATAATCCTAGCTATGATTCAGAAGTGATATTCTGAATTCTAAAGTTCTGATACTGATCTGTAGCAATTTGCTCTAGTAGTTTGAACATAGATTCCTGGAGGTCTTGAGATACAGTGTAAAATAGTGCAAGATTTATTTGAACTCTTCTTTTGTCTTAAAAGTGTACTTTGCATTTGTGTTTATTTTCCTATAAAACGGTGTTTTCTTCCAAATCTTTGAGGAAAAGTAGGACTTCAGAAGGCATATTACTGTATGTTTAACCTTCTGCCTTTAAATATTCTGGCTTTCTACCCTAAGAACTACTTAGATTTTATTTGGAGAAAGTGATTTTAAAAAGTCTTCCAAGAGTGAATAACATGTATCTCAGCCTTAACTGATTTTATTCAGTTGTATAGAGATGAGCCCTTAAGTACTAAGATGGGCAGTGTGACTGTGGAATAATTTATATTAATATAGTATTATATAGTATATATAATTTACAGTTTCATTATAACACTTGTTGATATTTCTATCTGGTTATTTGATAAGATATCAATTGAATTACGATGAATATTAAAGCAGCTTTTTTTTTTTACTAGAGTCCCAGCTATTCAACTAAGTTTTTATTTTGTTGTCATTAAGCCTCACAACACCACCATCAGTTCTGATGCTAGGGAAATGCCATTTACCAAGTTACTACCTGGGAGCACTTTAATAGTCTGTTTATTTTTTGTGAGGCAGATAATAAGTAAGTTGTAAGTGAAAACATATAATTAGCACATGCCATTTTATGAGAATAGCTTGTCTAAGTTTTCTTATTTCACAAACAGAATAAGCTGAACAGAATATGATCATATTTGTTTTTGTAAATAAGATCCATGACTTTATATCTGGATCCATTTTTAATGTCGTTTTTCATAAGAAAAAGAGGTAGGCAGATTTTTTTTTTTGTAACTTGAGATTTTTGAAGCTTTTCAACACTAAATTTTAGAGAAACATTGAAATAAAAATGTATAGGATAAGCAGCTAGTTGCTGTCATGTGCAGAAGTGTTGTGTAGGGAGTTGGGAAACCTGGCTACAAGCCACTGCAGTTTTGAAGAATGTGGCTCAAGGGAGGACTCTCAGCCCATTGCGTAACTTTCAGCAGAGAGGAAAGTACAAAAACTGTCCCTATCACTTGACTTGTTTTCCATTTTGATTTAGTTACTTGGCACAGTCTTGGTATCCTGTAGTGGGGGAATGAAAGACAAGCAAGTTCCAATGAAGGACCGTGCCTCCGAGGGCATCAGCCAATGGATGGTTTGTGAGACCTGGCAGGTGTTAAATTTCATATTGTTTTTGGGCAGAAGGATTAGAGTTTCAAGAGACGGCTTGAAAAAACATCATCCTATAGTACTTGCAATTTTTTTTTTTCTAAAAGAGAATTCTTTCCTCTCTCTTCCCTCAACACTGTGTGCTTCTTGTGGTGTATATACCTCTGCTTTAAAATATCACAGCTACTAGGTAAGAGGGGCCATTTTATAGCAAAACCATTTCTCCTCATGTTCTGTGATATTTCAGTTTGGCAGTAGAGTTTACAAGGTTTGAAATCAAAAGCAGTGTTGGTTCCTTCAGGGAAAAATGATCCCAATCTACCAAAATAAAAGCCAAACAGACTCTAATTGTTCCTTTTCCCGCTGGGGGCTTGTCCTTTTTGAAGGTATGGGTTAGTTTGATAGGACCTTCTCTCTAACAAGGTTAGTCACTGGGAATTGCCTCTTTCCCTGGATAAAACCCACTTTTAAATCTATTTTAAAACAGACCTCAAAGAGTATTTGAAAATAAAAGTACTTTGGTATCTCTCCATTCTCTTGCCCCCTCCCTCAGCAAGGAGACTCCAGTTTTCTTACAGGGCACCCTTGCTGCAGTGTCTAATCCTCATGCTAAATTAGGAAGGATTTATGTTTTCATAGTTTTTATTGAACTATCCATGTGTTGTGAAAACTTAAGTAAATGCTAACCAGGGGGCTAAATTTTTTTCTCATTTTCTGTCAAGGCTAGTTCCATAAATTTTACAATGTCAGGCTTTTTCTGTTGGTTGCTAGTCTGGTGTTCATCAGAATATTCAGAGCAGCAGCCTTAACTTTCCCCAGCCTTCTTAACCTGCTTTGACTAAAGGTGCAGTATATGCCTTTCATGAATCCTATGTCAGCTCTTCCACAACCTGGAGACTTGAAAAATACCATTTTATGTTACTGGCAAATTTTTTTCTCAGTGCATAAGGATTGTCAAATCAAACCAAGGGTTTGTTTTTTGTTTTGTTTTTTTTTTTCCTTCTGTCTCTTGTCCTCTTTCTTCCTCCAGTGTCTTGCAGCCCATGATTTGGCAACCCCTTACAGGAGGCTCCTGAGCCACCAGTCACATGAGAATGAAGGCAAGAAAAGAAAGGACCAGATGGCATCAAAAGATATGCCTTTCTAGGTCGTTGGTGGTTAAGCTTGCAATCTGGTTACCAGCAGGGAGACCATGGGGGAAAGGGTGAGAACAGCACAGCACCACTGTAAGGGAAGAAGAATTTTGCCGTACGGTTTGTTTCAATAATTTGCTGGAGAAAAAAAATTTATACATGAAGGTGAATGAATTTTCTGATTTAACTTTCCAGTTTACAGTCACAGGGTATCACATGGCTCTTGGAAGGGTGAATTTACCTAAAACTGGCATATAACAAGCATGTGGAAAACTGTGTGCAGTATTTGGATGGCAGCTTTGAAAAGTGTGGCTCCCACTTGGTCAGTTGCTGTCCTTCAACTGCCATTAACCTTTTGTTACTTTATTCTCTATAAATTCCTGACTCACAAGTATAAAACCTGAAGGAAATGACATTTAGCTCTCACAGATAGACCTTTCCCCACAGGAGAGCAGAGGACATCATTTACCACTCCTTCATACTCATATCTGTTTTGGAGATTGTATTTACAAGACATGGAAAATGGCATCACTGGCCTTTGTGAGACATGATAACTCAGAGTATCTTTTCTTAAGCTGTAACTTGGAGCACATTTATAATTATTTGACTGAAGAAATGTTCGATAGTGGCTAATAAAAAGTATTTTAGAGGGCAGTCTGACCTCCCTGTTCATCAGCCATCTTACACATTGACTCCCTTGGCCTGGGCAAATTCTGATTTGATAGTGCTATTGCTGCAGACCAGACTGCTGAACTTGGCTGATACTTCCTTACAAAATTCCAACTTAGTTGTTTTCCCCTGAAAGAAAAAAGTTAAGATATTTTTAATTTTAGGTTCAAACTTGATTTCAATATATGAACTTGAGTCCTGTACTCTTTTAATTACCTTGAGAAGTGTTGCTTTCTCATAGATGAATTCAATATCTCTCAAGTCCAAAGTCAAATTTCAGCTTCTCTTGTAAGTCTTCTTTCTCCAATTACAACCTCTCCTTTTATTCAGATTCTGTTGCCCTTGATTTCTGTATGACTCATTTCATTATGAACCAAATGAACAAAACAATATGTTTCATTCTGTAGTTTAGATTATAAACTCTTAAAGTTTCTGTTTCTACTTCTGCCATTCAAGCAAGTGTGTGGAATATTGCTGAATAAACAAAAGGTAGTAAAAAAATCCCTCGATAATAAGAAGAAAGAAAAAACATAGATATTTTAATATTATGTTAGTTGATTTCTGCCTAGATTTTAATGTGACTGTAGATCTCACGAAACAGAAAACTGACCCACCCATTATTTTTTCCTTGATGTAAAAGTAAGGAGTCATTCTGAAGTTCCTTAAACTCTGTAAAAGATACTTCCTATGTAGTTCTGGAGTTAAGTAATTTAAACAAAATTGATAAGTTATTCTTGTCATTTATGTTAACTTTACTAGTTGCTCTATTAACTTTTTTAGATGACTGAATTCAGAGCCCCCCTTGACAGCCTCTAATTAGCTAGACAACCACCAGTCTTTCTCTCTACCCTCCAGTAATATCATGAGTACAGTTGTTAAGCATATGCTGTAATAATCCTAATGAAGAGGTTAAAGGATTTTTTAGTATGGATTTTTTTGGTGGTTTTTGTTTTTGTTTTTTGCTTGGTTTGGTTTTTTGATGTTTTAGTCTACTCAGCAAGAGCGCTTTGTGATCATGTGAATCCTCCCTTAAGAGGTTTCCTAGTTAAAAATGAGAATTTTGCTAAAGGTTCTGTGATTTGGGGTAGCACAGCAGGGGAGCAGAGTGACTTTAAAATTGTTAAATTTGAGGGGCGCCTGGGTGGCGCAGTCGGTTAAGCCTCCGACTTCAGCCAGGTCACAATCTCGCGGTCCGTGAGTTCGAGCCCCGCGTCAGGCTCTGGGCTGATGGCTCAGAGCCTGGAGCCTGTTTCTGATTCTGTGTCTCCCTCTCTCTCTGCCCCTCCCCCGTTCATGCTCTGTCTCTCTCTGTCCCAAAAATAAATAAATGTTGAAAAAAAAAATTAAAATTGTTAAATTTGAAATTGAAGTTGGAGCACCTGGGTGGCTCAGTCCGTTAAGCAACCAGGTCATGATCTTGCAGATCGTGGGTTTGAGCCCTTTATCAGGCTTTATGCTAATAGCTTGGAGCCTGTAGCCTCCTTCAGATTTTTTCTCCCTGTCTCTCTACTCCTCCTCCCTCTTCACACTCTATTTCTCAAAAATAAATAATCATTAAAAATTTTTTTAAAAATTGTTAAATCTCTTTAAGGGGAATCCATTGATATACTTTTAATTTAGGGAAATTTTTAAAATTCCTTTATCTACATCAGGTATGACAGATTTCATCTTGGAGCCAACTATTAGATTTGAGTTAATGGGCTCAGTAAAGAGATTTGGAATGGAAATACTAATGGACCTCTAACTATAGCCAGGGTAGTGGGTACTGTAAGAATCTTGACAGTTCATCACCAAACCTCTGATCTCATTCCCCTGAATCATCTTGCTTATCTGTGACATAATTGGTTGCTTATTGCCTTCTCCTACCCCTCTTTCAAATTGCTAGCATTTGAGAATTTCACTTGTCATTATATCTTGTGTATTAAGACAGAAGCATAGTTTGGTGGGTGAACTAGTAAAACCATTTTGGCCCTCCTTGAGAAGATGATGTGTTTTGTTCCTGGTGCAACTGAGACAGTTGCTATAAATATTCAGTTATAGCTCTTTAAGGAATAAGGATGAACTGTAAATACATACTTGGATTTTCTTTTCAGATATACTTTTAATTGCTGAATTATATTATGCCTATGAAGCACAGAACCAGAGATTGTTTTAGGGTACAATTATGTACCTAGAACCCTCATCATGGGTCATCATGATCATAGTATCTTAAGGATATGGGGAAGGTAAATCTGTGAGACTCTGTGCTAGCATTTTCAGGAGAAAATTTTCCTAACTTGCCCAAAGGATGGGTGGATTAAATAAATGCAATGACTTTTAGTAAAAAATTTTGTCACCTAGCTTTTTGCCATGTGTAGAAAATTGGAGGTGGGGTAATGAGAGAGAGAGGAGAGGGAGAAAGAAATAAAAATTAAAAACTAATGAGCTGGTACATTTAGATATTAGGAAGTAGGTTGTTGTTTCAGTGGCTGAAACAACCTGTCCCTGTGGGGACAGGTATGTGTGTGGGTGTGTGCAAAAGATGGGAGGGAGGAAATGGAAATTTGTGAGCCTTTTCTACCCCCTGGGGGTACTCCAGCTGAAGACCGCTAGGTCTCTAGCCTGTGGTTCTAGGCATTCGAAATGAAATACAATTAATTCCCCTGTATGCTTTCCTACTTACACATTAATACAGCTGGAGACAGTTGGGGAGGGTTAAAAATTAAATCATCTCTGACAGATTACCATTGGGGATAATAATCTGAAGTGACCATGTCTACAGAATACAACAGAAATGGCAGAGACTGAAAACCAGTAGTCATGCCTATACTTGCAGATACTTAGAAACTGAAGAATTAGGGCTGTAACATGAGTATAGACTAAATAATGTGTGAATTATTATTTGTCTTAAAATAGATTTTAGGATGTTTCTAGTAGAATATTCAAGCTGTGCTGATTTGATTTTCTTTCTTTTTTTTTTTTTTTTTTGGTCTTTCTTAGACGAGCTCATTTGCGCCTGTGTTTAGAACGCTTAAAAGTTCTGATTCCACTAGGACCAGACTGTACCAGGCACACAACACTTGGTTTGCTCAACAAAGCCAAAGCACACATCAAGGTGAGAATTTCTGCTTTCATATTTGTACATGTCTCGGCCCTTGTTTCATTATAAGCAGTGATTCCTATTCATAAACATCAGCTAGCCCCCTGTGCCCTCCTTAATCACTGACCTCAAGAGACATCTTTCTGAAAACTTACCAACTAATCTGATGGGAGCAACATAAACTGATTAAACTAAACTGTTTTGACAGCATGGCCATTTGAGGAGCTGGAAATACTAGGGAAAAACAATTACTCTGCTGATCCCTAGAAGGAAGGCAGTTGTGCCCTCTGGTGGAGATGAGTTTATTTGGCTCCGTGTCTCAGTATTTTTCCATCAAACTACAGTGCAGAGCAAGTTTCTCTTTCATGGAGATAACTTTACAGACTTTGAGAATTCCATACTGTTCTTGTAATGTAGCATTCATTACACACACAAAAAGTGAAAAAAGAAGTATTCTTGATGTTTAAAAGTATGTATTTATGTATGTTTTTATACACACACACACACATATACTTGTATTTTCATATTTTCTCTGCCAAAGAAGAAATGTTTTAAGATATTAGGTAGAAATCAGTTTTATTGTTTGTACTGGACTGTGCACAAACTAAAATATCATTTTATCATTTTAGAAACTTGAAGAAGCTGAAAGGAAGAGCCAGCACCAGCTAGAGAACTTGGAACGAGAACAGAGATTTTTAAAGCGGCGACTGGAACAGCTGCAGGGTCCTCAGGAGATGGAACGAATACGAATGGACAGCATTGGATCAACTATTTCTTCAGATCGTTCTGATTCAGAGCGAGGTAGGCAGTGTACTTCTTCCCTAATGAAATACTAAGCATCCTTGTATCTAAATTTAGGCAGGGTAAGTTGGAAAGCACTCTATTTTCTTCTATTTGCTTTCTTCTTCAGCTAATACTGTAACATTCTAGATTTTTGTGCAATCACAACATTGTCTAGCAACCCCTATATGAACTATAGAACTTTTTTCCTTGATTGTATACATAATGTATTAACTTTCCACTTTGAAACAATTTTAGACTGACATAAAAGTGTTTTCTATAGAAAATTGTAGAGTTCTCATATGCTCTTCCCCCAGGTTTCCCTAATGTTAACATCTTATGTAGCCATAATATAGTTATTATAACCAGAAAATTAATATTCATGTAATACTTTTAATTAATCTGTAGACCTTATTCAAATTTCATCAGTTTTCCCACTAATGTCCTTTGTCTGATCTAGGATCCTGTGCAGGATCCAACATTGCATTAGATAGTTCCTCAGTCTTTTGTAATCATGACACTTCTTTTTTAAAAAAAAATTTTTTTAAGTTTATTCATTTTTTTGAGAGAGCATGAGTGGGGGAGGAACAGAGAGAAAGAGACACAGAATCTGAAGCAGGCTCCAGGCTCTAAGCTGTCAGCACAGAGCCTGACTCAGGGCTTGAACCATGAACCACAAGATCATGACCTGAGCCAAATTCAGCCACTTAACTGACTGAACCATTCAGGCGCCCCCCAACCATGACGCTTCTGAAGAGTATTGGTTAGTTATTTTAGACAGGGTCTCTCTAGTGTCTTATGTTCTCCCATTATTAAATTGAGGTTACACATTTGGGGGGAAGAAATATCACAGAAGTGATGTGCCCTTCTCAATTCATTCTATCAGGAAGATATGTGATGTTGATATGTTTTGTTACTGGTGATATAAATTTTTATGTCTGTATTTTAAAGCACCACACCCTTCATTTCTCTCTTCCCATCTGTCCCATAACATTTGTCTTTGGCAGAATGAAAGAACAAGAATTAATCAAAAATTTGTTTGAATTTTACTGATCTCTTTATAACTCCCACCACATCAGGCCTGTAGCACTTAAAAGATCCCAGAGGTGAACTTCACCCTCATGATTTTAAGCTTTACATTTGGGGAAACAGCTCATGAGGATTCTAAAACAAAAAAGGAAATGTTTGTAAAATACCTTTTGACTTTTTATTATGGAAATTTTCAAACATACACAAAAGTAAAATCGAATATTGTCATGTACCCATCATCCAATTTGAACAGCTGTCAACATTCTGCCATACTTGTTTCATCTGTTATCTATCCCCTCATCCTCACCATTTTTTCTGGAATATTTTAAATCAAATCCCAGATAACATTAATAATTTTGTCCCTAAATAGTTCAGTATGTATCTTTAATAAATGGCACTTAAAAAAATCATAATGCTATTATAGCCCACAAAATCAATGAAATCAGATAATCTTATTTAATGTCTGATAATCCAATTTCTGATAGATTTTCTCAAAGATAGCATTTTATCTTTCATTAGAGCCCAAAATCCATATTGCATTGTTTTTGCCTTTTAAGGTACTTTTAATCTATAATAGTTTTCCCTTCCCCATTTCTTTGTTGTAGAAACTGAGTCATTTTTCTTATAGAATTCCCACATTTTAGATTTGGCTGATGGAATCCTCATGATGTCATTTAACATGTTCTTCTGTCCTTATTTCCTGTAAACTGGTTGGTGGATCTAGTGACTTGATTAAATTCAGGTTCTTTTTTGAGGCAAGAATACTTCATAGGTGATACTGATACATTTATGCAAATGCTCAACCTTTCACTTAATAGTTTTAGTAATCATCAGTGATTGCCCCAATTTATTATTTTTTTAGATATTACAAATAGTACTTCCTAATTCTACCATTCTTCTTGCATTTATTAAATTTTTTATAAAGAAGAAATTTTGGGGGGTGCCTGAGTGGCTCGGTTTGTTAAGTGTCTGACTTCGGCTCAGGTCATGATCTTGAGGTTCATGAGTTTGAGCCCCATGTCGGGCTCTTTGCTGTCAGGACAGAGCCTCCTTCACATCCTCTGCTTCCCTCTCTCTCTCTGCCCCTCCCCACCCTCTTTCTCGCTCTCAAAATAAATAAAAACATTGAAAAAAAAAAAAAGAACGTTTCTTCATCAACTTTTTTGGTTACCCTGAAATAAGGTCCATATAGGGAAAATGGGATAGATTCTTTTTTTAAACTTAGGTGTTTTTGGTTTTTTAGTCAATTTTCTGAATAATGAATCATCAGTGTCTTAGCAACCTCCAGAGGTAACAGGGTTTTTTGTTTTGCCTTTTGTTTTTTATTATCTTATGAATTCCTCATAGGTTTTCATGTATTGAATATGTTCTAATCCATGAAGTCATTCTTTTTGTCCTTTTTTAATTTTTTTATTTTAGAAAGAATACAAGCAGGGGGAGAGGGGCAGAGAGAGTGAGAGACTCTTAAGCAGACTCCACACTCAGTGCAGAGTCTAACACGAGGCTCAATTCCACAACCCCAGGATCATAACCTAAGCCAAAATCAAGAGTCAGACGCTCAACCAGCTGAGCCACCCAGGCGAACCTTTATTCTTTTTAATAATCAAATTTCCCACATTCCATAGAAGCATTTCAAATTGATTTTTGATCCCTTTTAACACAACCCTGGGAGTCCTGGGTTTATTGTTTTTGTTGTTTTGCTGTGTAAGTTTATTTTTACATGGCACTCAGTTTCAGAGAACAAAAGTTTACCAGAGACAACAGCAAGAACCTCAAGGACATGCCACATTTATGAATGACACTGAGGTGTAGCAGAAATAACCCTGAATTAGGAGGCAGACCTTGATGCTAGTCTTTTTTCTACTGGTTACTAGCTGTGTGACTTTGTCAGGTGTTCAGCTTTAGCTGCCCTTCCTGATGTTAACTCCTCTTTGTACTCATCCCAACCTCCAAATTTGACTAATGGTATATCTTCATTATAGTGTTCATTTTTTTTTAGTAGTGCTAGTGTAGTACCTCTTTTCCCTATTCTTATCTGGAAGCCCTGTTTCCCAGTATTACAGGGGACTTTTAGTAATGTCTCTAGTCCATTTGACTAGAGCAGTATCTCATTTTACACTGTTATGATTGAGTGCAGCATGCTCTGTTGGATAGGGTGTCTTGATTTTATTTTCCAGTTGTAGGTTGGATGAGTATTCTGTCATACCGGGAAACACTAAATAGCCTGTGAAGCATTGTGGATGTAAAACAAATAGTTATGAATTCATAGGATTGTTTGGACAGCTTATTTGGATAGATGCCTGCATTTTAGAAACAGATTTCTAAAACTTTTTGAAGCAACAAGTCCTTTTGAAAATTATACTCTTTGAAATAACTTACTCTGTCTTCTTGGGCTCAGCAAGAATCCACTTTTCCTAAAGCAATTGTGATCAGTGTGAACCCTTAGAATCAGTGCCAAATATAAAACATTAGGCTTTGAGTTTAAAAGAATTGAATAATCCTGAGTTCATTCTAGCTGTTATGGGAGAGAACAATTTTTCAAGTGCTTTTTTTTTTTAAATGTATGTTGCATTTTATGTATTATTGGTGATTGTATATGTAATGTTTAACAAACTACCTATTGATAGCTGGTCGTATATGTATTTAGGGATTTTTTTTTAAATCATGTTTGATGTTTGAAGTAAACTTAAATATCACCATTGAAATATCTTTACTATAATCTTTACTGTAGATCTCCCTATAATCCAGAGACTTTTCAGGCTCATACCCTCATTTCAAGCTATGTTTGATGCAAGAACATTAAATTGAATTGAAGGCAAATCCCTCAGAGTTCACTTTGTAATGACTGGCTTAGTTTGGCTATTGAATACACAGAGGTCTTTATGATGAATCCTAGAAGTCTGTAGATCTGTCTGTAGGATGATATTACCAAAGGCAAGAATTAATGGATAAATTTTCTCGTTCACCTATACTAAGTTTATGCTTTTTTTCCTCTTTAAGGCAACTCTGATTAATAAACAGCACTGAGAATTAGTTTCTAGTTTAATGCAAAACAGATGTTGTTAAACCAGTTGGGGTTGGGATCTTTTAATATTAAGCACTAATTCCCAAATAGGCCAAGTGCTTTTGGTGGGAGGTCCAGACGGACTGGCGTCAAAGGCTTTAGAAAACTTGCTGCCTAAATTGAGACCACCGCTGGATACCAGACATTCCCCTTTGCAAAAATATATCCGTGTCTCTTCACCTTTGATTACTTCTGTCCTCCAGGGTTCACCGATAATAAGCTCGTATAACAATTATTTAAGAAAAATTATTTCATACTACCCAAAGTAATCACTTTTCTTATGCCCTTTCCTCATTAATTTTTGAAAGTGCATGTATACTAGATTACTGATGTTCTCCCTTTTTTCTCTTTGGCAGAGGAGATTGAAGTGGATGTTGAAAGCACAGAGTTCTCCCATGGAGAAGTGGACAATATCAGTACCACCAGCATCAGTGACATTGATGACCACAGCAGCCTGCAGAGTATTGGGAGTGACGAGGGTTACTCCAGTGCCAGTGTCAAACTTTCATTCACTTCCTAGAACCCAGCATGACATAACAGTGCAGGGCAAAATATTCACTGGGCCAATTCAATCCAAACAATCTCTTAAATTGGGTTCATGATGCAGTCTCCTCTTTAAAACTAAACAAAACTATACTTGAACAAAAGGGTCAAAAGACCTCTATTTAAGCAAATACTTAGCAAAAAGTGGGGCAGAGCCTCCCCAGCGGAACAAATACTCATTCGTATTTGAAAATCACAGCTTCTAATGGCAGCAGAAAACTTCTGTGAAATTTTCTTGATTTAGTTTATTTGAAAGAGGACATTGGAGATTCTGTCCTCTATCTTCTCTAGTTTGCTCATACTACAATGAGTAGACACATTTAAGGATGGGGTTATGAACCCTTCCCGAGTTTTAATGGTCCTAAAAAACAAAATCAAACCTATAGTAATGAGAAGACAAGATAATCAGGCATTAATCTTGGATAGCTAAAGAGCTATTAAAACTCAGCCTGGGACAGCTTATCATGAAGCCTGTGGATGATCAATTCTTGAAAAAACAAACAAAAAAACAAAAAAAAAAGCAAGCTCATTTCATGCTCTGCAAAAGGAGAGACTCCCATGAAGCCTTTTGAAAGGGATCATCATGCAGCTCAGCTTTCTGTTGGATTCCATGCTAAGCAAGCTAACCTTATCCTGCATTGTTAGCAGTAGGGCACCCAACCGCCAGCTCAACAGTCAGCCGCCCTTAGGCCCTTGGGCAGCATGGGGGCAGTCTGTGTATGACAGCCTCTACCACACAGGGCCTATAATTCGGATTGAGGGGCCAGAAGGAAAAAGCTCTCCATGCCTCTGTGTCTGCGTAGGCCAGAAGAGTTGTGCAACGCAGATTAGCAGGTCAAGGTCTGAGCCACGGCAGCATTTTTATTTCAGATTTTGATAACTGTTTGTATGTGTTGAAAACCAAAATGACATCTTTTTAAAGCTTGTCCATAAAAAACATAGATGTCTTTTATAGTGGAAAAACACATGGGAAAAAAATCATCTATTTTGATGCAGCATTTGATAATGATAAAACACCTCACACCTCACTCTTTATAGTGCACAAAACGAATGAGGTCTGGGCTAGGTAGAAAAAGGTCAATGCTGTTTTTGTTTTCTTTTAGAATCATTACCTTTACCAGCTTTTAACCATCTGATATCTATAGTAGACACATTATAATACTTAACATAGTTAAGTTTGGCACTTGTCTCATTTTATTGTAAAGGTTTGCTTCCATTTTCTTACAGGCAGTCTCTCTCCTTCCTCACAGTTCCACTGTGCAGGTGCTATTGTTGCTCTTCTCAATATTTTCAGAAATGTTTTCTTTTAAGTGAAATTTCTTTTCTAACCTGCACTTTGATGTCATGTGTTCCCTTTGTCTTTCAAAATCCAAGGTTCCCCCTGGCCCTCTCCTTTACCCCAGGAAGCCTTCTTGGACACCTTATCCCTGGCTCTTTGAACTTTGTATACTTTAAATAATTTAACTACCCTTAATTACTTAAAAAAAAAAGCTTTATGATTTTCATAACTTATTGCTGATTTTAATGGGTTGTTAATTTCAGTCCTGTAGTTTTATTTTGTTTAGATAGGGCTGGGCAAGGAAAAAGAAAATAAAGACAACCATATTTAGCAGTGCAGTTGAGTTGTGTGTGTAATGTTAGACTATCCTTTGTAAGTAGCACTTTAACAGCTTTCACTGCTTCTCTGTATGAAGTGTACCATCTTGGCCATACACAAGGCCTCAGCATATACTTACTTGTTTTTTGTGCTTTTCCTGTGCCTCCCAAAATATTTTATCCTTGATTGTGCTATGTTTGAGTGGAAGAAATTCTTTGAAGTAGATGTGTGAAAAACTGCATGCCTTTAGAAGCCCATTAGAACTTGCTAATAACTTCAGGTGCTGGGGACTTAATGAAAAACATGGCAAATTCATTTCTCTGGCCCAGGTAAATTACTTCTGGTTTTACTTATAATTACTCCTGGCTGGGTCAAAATGTTGCTCTATATATTTGCTTTCTTTTGACTTTCCCAAGGGAGACAGTTTAAAGACTCTGCTAACTACCATGGAAAGAAAATGGAAGCCAGTGATTCAGCTTCCATTTTGTTACTCCCATGGCATTCACTTACATCACTTGCCTAGGGCTGGAATTTCGGTCTTCATTCAGGAGAACTTGAGGTGCTGCCATTTTGTTGTATATGTACAAGTTGGTGGGCTGGGAAGCCTTTGTCACGAATCTATAATACCTATTTCAACTGCCCCCTAAATTACTCCTTCCCCGGGTTTGTTTTCCTTGCGGGAGGGGAATGGATTGTATGATGAGTGAAAAGTATTAATTTTTTAAAAGACAAATCGACTTTGAAGATATAAAAGTTAATTGCAAGAAATAAAAATTGTGAATGAAGAACACCCGAGTGCTTTTTGTACACCCTTCTCTATGAAGGAAAAAATATGAATGAGCATCCACACCTTGAAAAGCAACTATCTCCTAAGCTGATACTACTTCAGTAGTCCAGAATTAATGGCAATTTGAATCATTGCCATTTCCTGTTCTGTAATTTAAACAGGTGCCTTCTTGACTGATGTGATAACTCCATGTAACCTAACTGCAGATGGTTTAATGTACCCGATAATCTTAACTGCTTCAGGTAGGACACAAAGCCATTTGTTATTATCCGTTCTTAATAACTTTTTAGAGGAATCACTTTGTACTGTCATTTAAATTGAAAATAAGTCTGGAAGTTATTTAGTCCCCACCCACTAACCTGAGTTAAAGTACCCTTTGTGTAAAATGGCTAAGTAATATATTAATAGATAGAGGTAAAGTCCTGTTTCAGTGCATATTTGTTACCAAAGAAGATTCTGATGAAGTCAAACTAGTTTCTGATTAGAATAGGTATGAGAATTCTGGTAGAAATGCCTTTTCCAGTCCCCATGACAGTGATAGCTTTTAGCATTATGAAGGGATTTCAAAAGGCAGGATTATTGAGGCACATCTTCTAACCTAAGGCCACACTACTTCCTGGGTCATTTCTCATGAGAAAATTGTTTAACCTCTTAGGTAAGTTTCTTTGGGAAGTTTGTTTTCTTCCACTTGAAGCAACTAGCTGCTTTTCCCTTTCTTCTTTCATTATCCTTCCACCTCAAAAATTCCATACTTCCTACCAACAACAGCATAATGTGGGAAGAATAGGGTTTTTTGGGTCACATTTAAATCTCAGTTCTAATATTTGCTAAGGACTCTGGGCAAGTTACTTAATTTCTTCATGGACCCTGTTTCCTCCTGAAAAGTTGTTGTAAATACTACCTCTATCTTGAAAGATTGTAAGACTCAGTCTAGGAGTTTGTAGCACCAAAAGGAAAGTAAGAGGTATGTACTTCTCAGCTTTCTCTGATTAATGCAACCTTCTAATTTTTTTCATCTTTAACCTTGAATTTTAGTTATTCTGACTCTGGGTCTTACAGAAAAAGACTATTTCTATTAAATAAAATGGTTCATTTTCACAAAATTCCATGACAGGCTATACTTTGTAAGAAGTCAATTTTGATGTCCTATAGAATTTTTTAAATAAAGACTTTATAAGATTGATGTATCAGCGGTTTTAGTGATTACCTGGTCTTTCTAAAAAAAGACTAACCTGAGCTTGAGTATGTTAAATACTAATAGTAACCATTGCATAATGCCCTAGTTAATATTTAGTGTTGGCCTTGCCAAGAAAAAAATCTTGGCTCATGTACTAGATCTAATAGGAAACTGGTTTTCTTGTGGAATACGTCTGAGTCTTTTAAATAATAAGTGTAGCTCAAGATACATGTACTGGCTGACAACCTCACTTCTTGGTTCTGTTTTACCTTTCTATGCAGTCATAAATTGTTAGGGGAAATGGCTTAGATGAAGCTCTTTTAAAGTATTGCCAACTAACTTCCTATAATTTTGAAATTTTTTCCATTTCCTCAAGCTCTTAACTCTTTGTTATGGAGGGAATGCTTCAAGTCTTTACTGGTAGGGCAATAACTGCCATATTTATCTTAGATTTTCACATCAGGGCATCAGACAGCATTGTAGAATGTAAAAGCCATAAAATATCTCTAAAATATATGTCAAAAATACAGATTTAAGAGGCCAGTTGCTTCTAAATTAGCACTATCACACTCTGAAAGCTATGTCAACTAAACCTGACAGTGCTTTTTTGGAAGGAAAAACTTGGCAAAAGAACCAAAGGGATATTTACTCCTTCCTGCATACTTCTGAGCAATGAATGAACAATTGGGCAATTACCATCTGTTAAAAGACTAGCCTAGCTGCAGGTCTCAGGCTTCAACTCTAGTTTTCCCAGGATATAGAATCAAGTGTTTCCTCCAAGCCTGAATTCTTTCTTTGGTTAGAAATGCATCGCATCTTGCTAAAGTCAGTTCAGGGCTTGAAAGGGGAAAAAATAAAAGCACATCCAGTTTCACCAAGAAAAGGAAATCATGAGCCAGCAAAATAATAAATACGACTTTGGGCCTCAGGTTGACACAGTAGCTCTTCAAACAAAAAGCAACTTTTTCTCCTAATGCGTGTTAACTACGGCTTCTTTAGCTATGATCTTAAATAACTGGGAAAACAAATTACAATTGTAGTAATTGCAGTAGCTTGAGTCTGTACTGGTTTTGTAAAAATGAATTGGTGAAATGCTTGGTGTAAGTAAATTGTCAATTTTTATTTCCTAGGAACTAGAAGATTACTTTATCCAAAATTCGGTATTTTTAGCTAGTTCAGCTGTCAACTACCAAAGGCCCAGTATTATTTTCAGATCTTCTTTACCCCCTCAAGTCCACAAAAGAACCACTTTTATATATACATAAGCTGAAAGGCAGAAAAGGCAATTGAAGAACCTCACAGAACTCTTAACACCTTCATCTTGTTTTCTTTTACTACTTTCTTTTGGCTAGTCCAAAACAAATTCTTAGAATGTCAATATTGGTCTCTGTGCCTCCTAAGGTATTTTTTTAAGAACATGTCTGTACACACACAGTATTAGGGGATTCAATTACTTGGGTTTGTGTTTAAACTGTGGTATTACCTGTTACATTGTCTGCTATGCTCTTCCTCTCCACTATAGTAAAAATTCAGTTTAACTTGCAACTCAAAAATCCTAGATATAAAGCATGTTTACATTTACTGTTAACAGGTAAATTACCATTTATAGTAACTGGTTGCTTCATAGTAAAATACAAATATTACGATCCAGCAGACATTTATTGAACTCTTTAAAGATTTTAACAAATATAAAAACTAGTTTTAAGATTTTTTCCCCCTTCATCTTTCAGTTAATATCCAAGTTGAGGCAAAAAGCCAAACCAGAGCTTTAAAAATATTTTTGGTTAAACTTGCAGAAGTGAGGTTTTTCACCTTTTGTAATTACGACCTACAGACACATGATTTATAAAACTATGATTTTTGTTGGTTAACCTGACGGTTTTCCCTTATTTTTTTTTTTAAGTTCATTTATTTTGAGAGGGTGAGAGTGAGCACGCATGAGTGTGGGGGGTGGAGGTGGGGGAGGGGGACAGATCTCAAGCCGGCTCTGTTCTGTCAGCACAGATACCTTACAAGGGACCCAAACCCAGGAACCATGAGATCACGACCTGAGCCAAAACCAAGTCTGGACACTTAATAGACCAAGCCAGCCAGGCACCATCCCCCTTGCTATTTTAAAGGCAGATTCACTCAGTGTTAAAACTGCATTGTAATGGAAACACACCCTGTGCACATACACACATGCACACCCTTCATTGTGACAGAGCATTTAAAATAAGGAGTTATAATAAATGAACGCACTTCATTTTGGTTTGATGCCTAATCTTCATAATCTTCAGAAAATTGCCAGTTACTAATGTAACTTTTCCTTCATTTCAAAAATCGAACTTTACGTTTAACGTAACATGGTTATAGGCTAGGGATGCACACCAGAATCACCTGTGGTGTTTGTCTCGAAACAGATATACTTTGGCCTAAATAGCTCTGGAATAGGACCCAAATCCAGGAATTCCTCTAATTTTAAGCAAGCATTAGAGGTAACTATTATAAACTTGTAACCTCTTCCCATTACAGGTATGTGCTAAAATATTCTAACACAAAAACTTCTGTAGCATGTACTTAATATAGAACTTTGGTAATTTGATAGCACTTCACTAATACATTTGTAACTCAAGGCTTCAAATTATAAGTAATGGGCATTATAATCCATTATAATGTGAATTTTTTTTTTCAACATTTATTTATTTTTGGGACAGAGAGAGACAGAGCATGAACGGGGGAGGGGCAGAGAGAGAGGGAGACACAGAATCGGAAACAGGCTCCAGGCTGTGAGCCATCAGCCCAGAGCCTGACGCGGGGCTCGAACTCCCGGACCGCGAGATAGTGACCTGGCTGAAGTCGGACGCTTAACCGACTGCGCCACCCAGGCGCCCCAATGAATTTTTTTTTTTAATATTTATTATTTAGAGGGTGGGGAGGGGCAGAGAGGGAGAGAGAATCCCAAGCAGACTTAAGCTGTGAGCGTGGAGCCTGACTGCAGAGCTTGAACCATGAGATCATGACCTAAGCTGAAATCAAGACTCGGATGCTTAACCGAGCCAACCAGGTGCCCCTGAATTGTCATTGTTAAGGTTAGAAAAAACGATCTTCACCATTACTGCTTGCACAGTAATAGCAAACACTTCTACAGTGTTTACCATATGTCAGGTATTCTAAGCACTTTACACATATTAACTCACTCATCCTTACAACCTAATGAAACACACTCATATTCTACAGCTGAGAAAACTAAGGCAAAGAAGAGTTATGCACACAGGTTACAAATGGGCCAGGATTCAATCAGCAGTCTGGCTCCTGAGTCCTCTATGGCCTTTCTACATGTTAATTAAAAAAGCATTTGTTATCTGTGACATTAAAATTTTAAATGTAATTATTTGGGTTTTTTGGGGGGGAGGGGGTTGGGACTGTTCTTTCCTTGAAATAGTCAATAACAAAGTCAAATGTCAAGTTTTGAGAAGATCCATGACAGCTACTTGGGGGCTGTACATGACAAATGGTTTATTCAGTTTCATCAGAGCTTCAAGACTCCTTTCTTGACAGAGGGGAAATTACATTTTATAACAGAGCTCCATAAGACAGTGTCATATTTGATTTTAAGAGTATTGAACTTAGCCACCTTCATTTGTAAAATACCACTGGTATCATGCTTCTCATTAAAACCTCACACTAGGAGACAGGTACTCCATGTCCCTAGGGATCCTTTTAGTTTAGTCCAGAAACACTGTTATCATCTTGACACCAGGACTTTTCAAAGGACCATATCTAGGTCTTTGACACAAAGACACTTGTGCTATACACTTTTTTTTTTTTAATGTTTTATATAGTATGGTCACCTTTATTACTTTTCTCTCCCGCAAAGCCCCTCTAGAATTAAATGTGCAGAAATTAAATGTGACTCTTTGGGTCAAAGGAGATACAAGTCTCAACACAAGAGTCTTGCCTACACAAACACCAGGTGAAATTACTATTCCAACAAACATGCCAAGGCAATCTCACCAAAATCCATTTTGTGTGGTGACACAATTATACCAAATTTCCTTCCAAGTGCTTTTTAGAGTTTCCTTGCAATCCTTCAAAGATACCATTATTAGTTAAGATGCTTGTTACACCGGTTACAAGAACAGTGTATTTTTAGGAGTTCTTCAGGCTAAGTAGCCCCTTTCTGTTGTAATTTGTGCCATGTATTTAAGAAAGACTTCACCTTTCATTCTGTCCTACAAGTTCTACCCTGTGGCCATAAATTATAGAAAGGAAAACAGTGATCCTCCTGGGTTGGGACGGAGGAGAAGGGGCAATGTAAAGAATTCTACTTCTCACCACTGTCCTCCTAAGTTTCAATTTGCCAAAATAATTAAAATTCATTAAATTAAAATTTTTATTTTCCCCCTTACCAAAAATTTACAAACACCTCTATACACAGCACAAACCCCTAAAATAAAAATAGTTTGTCCTTTAGGATCCAATGTCTTATATCTAATGGAAGAAGTACGTAAGGATTTATTGAAACCTTTATCACACACTCAATATTCTCTTTTCTGTGGAAATGATGAATGCATGTACACTGAAGCTTAATCACTAGATCAATGCTGCCAGCTAGGACTTCACCACCCTTCTGTTAACACATCCTGGAGATTTTAAAAACACTTTATTTAATAAAAGTTAAACATACAAAAAACTGAAATTAACACATATCCTAAAAATCACCATCTTCCAGTAATAGGAAGACATTTTACTATGCATATATTTGGCTTAAACTCAACTCAGGATAACTGTGATGTTCACTTAAACCAACAAATGCTGACAACTTGATCTAGTTAACAAAAATTACAAACTCAGCTACATGAACATAATATACAGGGAAATTATGGTCAGATTAATGCACAAGAAATACAGTAAATTTTTAATGATGAAACATTCAGTATTCTTGTTCATTAATTTAGCCTTGGTTTTTTTGTTTTTTGTTTTTTTACAAAAATAGTATCTACACTGTATACAGGGCTATACATCAGCTTTTTGTTTTCTTATATAAACATTACACATCCAAAAAATGGTACCACTACCATAAGGGAAAAATCAACACAGGAAAAGAGCAAACATTAAAAAAAAAAAAACACCACCTTAGAAAAGGTAGCAGGTCCTAAACATGGTTTCTTATTACATAAAACTCAGTGGAAAGAATGTAAAAGCTGAATCAATTTTAGAGATAGCCTAATAGGCTTAGCAAACAAATTATTGAAGGAAAAACCTCAAAACAAAGTTTGCCATTTACAAATTAACATATTTCTAGGCTTAATTAGGCAATAGCTAGGTTTACGTTGAAGATAAAAGAGCTCTTTAACAGGTTGGTATTTTGCCTTGATGTTCCAGTGAATTGCTACAATATGTGGCAAGTTCAAAGATCTGAGTATTCCAAGTTAGGACTTCACAAAATGTATACATGTATACCATCCATTAAGTAAGGGCCTGATATTAGGAAGATCAACAATTCATCTAAGTGCTGTATTTATGCAGCATCTATCTAGAAAAGTTGCTTTATTCAACAAACTTTGAGGAAACTGTGGTAGTAGTAACAAAAGTTAAATGAATAGCAGTTATCAAATGCAATTTCTTCAAGTTTCATTCTATTGAAGTCAAACAAGGACGACAATGGTATCTTCCTTACTCATCTAACAAATAATTTACCTTTAGAAAAATATAAGGATTAAAAAGGTAAATGTAAAGCCCTGCAGAGATGAAATCCAACAGTTTTTCTGATTATTGAGGCATCAAATGCCTGACATTGTATTTAGAGGTATCTTGATATTGTGTCATAGGTTTATCAGCAATTCCACAAGTTCCTACTCCAACTTTGCCGGTTACACTCTCAGGTGAAGCAAAAATACTCCTTTTAACCTAGTGGAAATAAAACAGAAACCATTTTGATTAGTTTTGGGGGAACAAAATTTCTATGATACACTTAAGTACATCAAGAGAACTGGAGTGCTCTTTTAAATAAAATCTACCAGAGATCCCCAGCATATAAAGCAGGTTAACAAACAGGTAGGATTCACCACACTCCCTCTAAGGGTATGTTAGGTACCAAACAGTTTTTCAAATTTTAATTTACAGAAGGGTAAACAATCTAGATCTTTTGTAATTCCTGATATAAACTCTCTCATAGTGTTTCTATTGCAGAGACCATGGCTAATGGAGATATTTTGCAATAAGCCAAATGGAAGATTGAAGAGGATTATGATAACAAGACCCAGCTATGATCTTTTGAACCTATGTACCACATTTTTTCATTTATTTTTTAATGTTTATTTATTTTTGAGAGAGAGAGAGAGAGAGACAGAGCATGAGTGGGGGAGGGGCAGAGAGAGAGAGAGAGGGAGACAGAATCTGAATCAGGCTCCAGGCTCCAAGCTATCAGCACACAGCCTGACGCAGGGCTCGAACCCACAAACTGTGAGATCATTACCTGAGCCGAAGTTGGATGCTTAACTGACTGAGCCACCCCAGGTGCACACCCCCACCCCCACCACCTTTTTCATTTTAAAGTTATTTTAATGACAGTTACACTTTTCAAGTTCATGAAGTATGATGAAAGGATTTACTAACCTGGCCTTTTTTGTTTTTAGAATAGGCTCTATTGTTAAACTGTTGCCATTTCACCTTCTGGTCCTCTCTTTCCTGCTCAAGTTCTTTTATTCTCTGTGCTTTTTTCAAAGCTTTCTTCTTTTTATATTCACGCTGCTGGGCAATCATTTCTTTTCTGTGTGGATATAACAGCTAAATGTCAACTCTTAAGATTTAATAGATGATTTCTTTAGAGATATTTAGCAGTGCAAAAAACAAAAAACAAAACCCTAGAACAACAACAAAAACCCATAATAAACCTACACATTCCATGAATAGAAGCACTAAACATCAACAGTGCCAATCACCCAGTATTACTACGTAAGGTTATTTGAGATACACAGCATCCTTGGAAGCTTTCAAACCATATCTATAATCTATTACCCATTCAAATCAACTATTTAAACTAGGACTTTCTGACATTTACCTCACTTTTTGCCAGATGTGTTTTAGAATGAGTTTTAATGTTAATAGAGGTCTAAACCTTTATCCTTTTCTAAATGGATAGCAACTTTATGCTGCATTTTGCAAAACTATATAAAGAGATGCAATGCAGATAAAACTATTTCATCTAGACTAGAAAAGTACAGAACAAAGGAAAATCACAGCTTAAAATTCTTAAAAACAAAAACTGGGGTTTTCAAAAACACTCCTCTATCTAGGATCAGAGCCTAAAGCTCTCTCAATAATTTCTGCTCAGTTTACATACTGACTTCTCACCAAGAGGATGATGAGGTCTTTAAAAAAGAGGCAATACAATCTAGAGGTCTTTGTATCATGTAATCATCACTATGAAGCTAAGGGTGGCTTTTTTACACAGATGTCAAAGACTAAAAATAGAGCGATGTTACATTGTTCTACGGTCTGATTTTTTAATTTTTTTAAATGTTTGTTTATTTTTGGGAGAGAGAGAAAGAGAGTACGAGTGGGGAAGGGGCAGAGAGAGACAGCAACCCAAGCAGGCTCCAGGCTCTGAGCTGTCAGCACAGAGGCCGATGCAGGGCTTGAACCCACAAACCGCAATATCATGACCTAAGCTGAAGTTGGACGTTTAACTGAATGAGCCACCCAGGCGCCCCTACAGTCTGATTTTCTTATTGGGATACTTAGGTGATCTAGTTTCCCCAAGCTCAAATATATTTACTTATGTAGCAACTTTTTAAAGTCTTGAGGGGCGCCTGGGTGGCTCAGTTGGTTAAGTGTCCAACCCAGGTCTTAAATTTCAGGGCCCTGAGTTCAAGCCTCACGTTGCTCCATGCTGGTCATGGAGCCTACTTAAAACAACAAAACTGTTGAAAAATCCAGAAAGAGAAAACTGTGGAAAATGTGTGTAAGTTCATTAAAATGTTAATTCTACCTCATATACAGGTCAAGCCATACACTTCTCTATCCTCCCACTGCTGCTCCCTGAGTTCAGGACACCATTACCTCACACCTGATCACTGCACTAGCTGCCTTCCCTCGGCTGTCAGGGATTATTTGAAAGCTCAACTATGATCATATTATCTCCTCTATTTGAAATACATCAGTGGCTGTCAAGCTCTTTGTGATTTGGCCTCAATCTCTAAGCTCTTGTCAAACCACCCATCTTCAAGCCCTATTTTCACTATAGGAATTTGTTTCCGTTACCTCTATGTTCCCACCTTGTTTTCTTTAAGTAAACATTTACTAAACTCTTACATTATCAAGAACTGTACCACATGCTTTATTAATGCTAACACTTAATCCTTAGAACCCTACAAAATAGATACTATCAACCCTGTTTTACAAATGAGGAAAGAAGTTAAAAAGTTTGCCCAAGGTCATACCTTCAAGTTCATTACCTAGCTAACTCCTTTTCAAATCTCAGTTTAGATGTCATTTTCTCAAAGAAATTTCCCCTGATGACTAAAGTACAGTTTAGGTATCTTTCCTCTGTTCCCTTAAAGTAACCATTATGTTCCCTTAGTAACTTCTATAATTTACTATTAAAATTCTCCTTTAATTTTGTGTTTTCTTCTCTAGACTATAAACTCAATCAGGACAAGGTCTAAGTTGGTTGTTTTCACTATGGTATAACTCCAGCACATGGTTCAGTGAGAGGTACATACTATCTTCTTAAGAAATGTTTACTGAATGCCTAAGTGGGAACCAAAATGTCTTCACTTTACCTAGGTATACACATACAATGCTGACCCTATACAGCTAATCTTCAAAACAACGATAAGGAGTATTTTAACATTCTCACCCTAATCTAGCCTGCGTGAATTCCACAGACTGCCTCAAATACCAAAATGGGGAAGATTACATTTAAACTGCTAAAGTCAAAGTCACTTACTTTGACATGGGCTTGTTGCCACTGTCCTCCTTTGCCTTCCTTCCTTCTTCTACAGGTTTGAGGTTCAACAGTGGAGTCACTTCAGCATTGCCATAGCCAGCAAAGGTGATTGCAGCGGTGCCATTTTCTTCATCTATCTCCTCAATCTCGGCTTCATAACACCTGTAAAGATATCATGACTGTAAGCAGGTGAGTAAAGGTTTAGTACTCAACCTATAAGACTTACACTGCAGTGATTCAACTATTACATGTGTCTAAAATGGAACTTCTGTAATCAGTTGGCTCTTTGGTAAAGATAATACAAACAGTAGTTGGAGTTAGCCATCTACTATCAAAAAAAAAAAGGGGGTTCCTAATCAAAATATTGTCAGGAAAAGTCTCCTACATGTCTATTAAATGTGCTTTAGTCTATCTCTTTGAGAAAGATATTTTTTATAGGAATAACTTCAGTGTATGTGCTTCACGTAAGTCTAAGATAGCCAACCATTCACTCAATTTTCAATCTGAGGAAGAAATTAGGATTATTTTTTAACTATCCATTCATTTTCCTCTGCTTTGATTTTTCTGTCCTCTAGGATCCAAGCCTACCAACTGCCCCAAAATTTATGCTAAAGCTAAAAACTAAACTGTATTATAGTGGTAACCACCCAAGAATCAAATTGACTTTACAAATCATATTGGCTATACAGAAAGATTAAAACAGGGTAGTTCAAACTGAATAAAAACTTCTTACCATTGTATTTTATTATTTCATGTTATAGTTAGAGTTTTTTTTCTACACTTACTGTCCATCTTCACTCCAGATTGCCATACACTTGTCTCCTACTTTCCATGAATGAGTGGGCTGAGTAGAAGCAAAACTGTCTGAACTTGCAAGAGTTTCAGAAGGCTGAGTTGACAGAAGGTCTTTGGTTAGTTCTATAACTTCCTAAAAAGAAAAAACAAAAACCATAGCATTATTTTTATAATTTGCTTATCACCTTTCAACAGGTTTTTATTTTGATGACTTTAGCTCTCCACCATAAAGCACTTATTAAGTACACTACATAAATCTACTTGCAGTTCATAACGATACTATGATGTAGGTACCATGATTATCCTCATGTAGAAACTAAGATACAATATTTTATACAGTGGTGGAACTGGGATTTAAACCCACAGTTGCTTTCAATTAACCTCAAATACTAACAGAAAGCGGCAGACTTGAGCTTATACCATTCTTCCTTTCTTTCTTCCTCTCTCTTTCTCTTTCTTTTTTTAAGTAAGCTCTACACCCAACATGGGGTTTGAACTCCTGACCCTATTATCAGGAGTCGCTTGTTCTACTGACTAAGCCAGCAAGGTGCCCCTACCATGGCATTATTTCTGAGTGCCTGTTTTAGCTAAAGAGATCTAATATGAGAAACAATCAATTATGAGGGACTGAACTAGATTCAAGATCACTTTTATCTTCTATCTTTGTCACATGTATTTCATGCAACTGGATTGTTTTACAGGGCATTATTGGCAGTAGTATTAACTCTCTAGCCAACATGTTCCCCACCCCCATCAAAAAAAAAAACCAAACCCGAAACACTTGAAGCAACCTTATTAGTAATACCTATTTCTACTAAAGTATTATAGGCATATAGAAAAAGCCAGTAGTCTTCCTAGTCACTTATTATAAAACTTACCCCATCCAGATAAGCAAATTACCAGGTCAGATTTAAAATATTCTAAAAAGCACATTAGCACAGCTTCATTTAAAAGGGAAAAATAAATGTAACACACATAGGCAGGCAATACCTGCCTGTGTGGCAAATATTTTCTCTATTTCAGGCTTACACTTATTGGCTTCACTCAAGGGTGTTTGGTAGGGTTAGTTAAAAAACTTAAAAGATATAGTACAAATGGCCGGATTTTGCTACCTATCTGCTTTTTTCACTCCAATGAAGATCTATGTTATGTATTACCTTATATGATTTATTTTAAAAACTCACATACCTGTTCCCCCACTGTTGCATATAAAATACCTTAAAACATCACAGTGTTTTGGGAGAAAAAAGTAGCAAAGTTAAACTCTATACTGAGTTTATGTCTCCCTCTGAAGTTTTATAATAGTAGCTCTGGTTCAGTAGCCAAGAAGTTATATATTACCTCTTTCCTAAAGATTCTAAATCTTCCTGGCTATTTCTGAAAAACTAATATTTGAGCCTTCAAAAAAAAAGGGGAGGGGGAGTAAGCCCTTGGAGAAAGGCCTGTTTTGTAAATAGAAAAACTAGGCTAACTCAGATTTGAATTAAAAATTCAGTATAGTATCTTAAATGACATTTTATTAGGTACCAAATAGCCATTCAAATGCCTTTTAATTAGATAATCCTTTGCAAATAAGGCAAAGAATTTCCAAATAAATAGATCAGGTACTATACAAAGAAGAATAAACTGTCCAGTCTTGTTTTTAATCGATTACTATTAAGGCCAGGAATATAATCCTTGACTCAAGAGTCAATACAATCCTTATCATTAAATAATTCCATTTAACTAAAACACAAACATGATTTCTGCATTTGTAGGTCTCTGATTTAGATTCTACCTCTCTTAAGACAGAGCATCTTGCCATTTTATTTTCCTAAGGAAATTACAGTTTCACCAAAGGGTCCTGAAAAGCTGTGCATGTTACAATAATTTTCAGAGCCCTGCACTGAAGTGACACTTTAAAAAAAATCCAGGGCTTATCCCTAGTTGTCCTTTCATTTTGCCATGTTTTACATACCCCTCCCAACAAACTATGAAGACCCTTTCAATGTTTTCTTTACATGTGCATATGGACCAAAGTATTAGAGAAACTATTTTATGTATGAGGGGGTTCTTAAAGGTACATACCATTAATTACTTTTCCTCCCCCAAGTCTGAGTTCTGAAACTGCTCCTTCATCGACAGATGGGCAGCAGTTACAGTAATCGGCAATTCCAGGAAGCATCAGATGTTGTGATCTACATATCAGCAGGTCAAAGGGTGCACTCAAGCACTCTGCTTACTGAAGGAAGGCGTTTCGGGGATGCAGAGAGCCACTGTAATATATGAGACAAGTGACTTGACCCCTGCCTCCTTTAGAACCAGTTTATTCAGCAAAACAGCCTAATAAATTGACTATTTTTGTGATTATCACAGACTGCCTCGGGAGCTAGTAAAAGCTAGCCTAGATTTTACTATACCTACTTTTTTAAGTGAAAAAAGGCAATTAGGACTTCAGTAGATTAATGTGCTGCCTGCTGAGTAACTGTATTCTACATGAAAGACAGGACATATAAATGTGGAAGCCTTACTGGCAAAATGAAGTCAATGAAAAAATGTAGGAAAGCACGGTCATAAATGAAAGGGGAAACAAATTCAAAACCAGGATAAAGACATTCCACTAAAGGAACACAAAATAAAGAAGGCCACAAACTCAGTCATCAGTCTGAACAACTTTTCAGCAAATATAAAAGGCAGAATTAAATATCCAAGGTATGAGGTATATCCCAGAAAATAGAGAAGAGAAAAAAAGGAAAATTATTTTTAAAAAACCCACGACAAAACAGAAGCTGTAACTATAGTCAGTGGAGACAATTACTAGGTGGAAGCAGATATGTAAACACTTTTCAGAACTTTAATCTTCAATGATGCCTTCCATCTCTGAGTAATTTTCAGTTCAAAACAGACCTGTATCTAGTAAACCAAAATGAAAAATTTGTTTTCATGACAAAATAAGAGCGAAAGAAATCGTGATCACGTCTGGTCAGGAAAAACGTACTATATTACTACTATCTGAAGTTTTAGAACTTAAGCTTCTAAATCTGTGCCATCCAATATGGTACTCACATGTGGCTACTAAAATAAAATTAAGAATTCAGTTCTTCAGCTATCCTAGCTACAGTTCAAATATTTAATTGTCCCTAGTGGCTCCAGTACTACAGTAGATATAGAATGTTTCCATCATCACAGAAAGTTCTACTGTAAACAGTGCTGTTCTAAATGGGTATTTTACGGATAAATAACCATTACTAACTGAACCCTAAATAAGCCATTTATGTGCTTACCACAATGCCTACCACAATGGCCTCTCTCCCTATAATACTTCCACTATAGATCATGTCATAGCAAGGCAATTCTGCCTGGACCCTGACAATTCATTCCAGAAACATTAAAAAGACCTCACAATAATGTTGTTTCAACCTTCACTCCCAACTCCCCCTCCACCAGTTCCACATATATCCCTCCTCCAACTGCCCAGGAAGCAATATACACAATATTGACAATGGTTTATTTTCTTCAAAGAAAAAAAGGACTGCTTTTAAGTTGGTAAAACAAGATGCATGCCAGGATCCTTCTTTGAAGCAAGCAGAAAGCTGGCCTAGGAATGGGAGAAACTGCTCCCAAAACATCTTTTTATTATCGACTGGCACTCTGAAATTCAGTGGCCTGACTTCTACATACTGAAGATGGGTCTTGGGGCGCCTGGGTGGCGCAGTCGGTTAAGCGTCCGACTTCAGCCAGGTCACAATCTCGCGGTCCGTGAGTTCGAGCCCCGCGTCAGGCTCTGGGCTGATGGCTCAGAGCCTGGAGCCTGTTTCCGATTCTTTGTCTCCCTCTCTCTCTGCCCCTCCCCTGTTCATGCTCTGTCTCTCTCTGTCTCAAAAATAAATAAATGTTAAAAAAAAAAATTTTTTAAAAAAAAGATGGGTCTTGTTTTCCGTGTTTTTAAAAACCACATACTATTGCAACTCAGGCAAGTTTATCCTAAATACAACTTAAACCTGAAAATATTCAACTCATTTTAATTATGTCCAGATAAATCCTTTCAAAGTCCTGTATCTGGACACCATTTCAAATAAGTTTCATTCATTTGCAGTTCTAATATCCCTAAAATATTAATGTTAATGAGCAAGAGGATGATAAAGGGAGGGAAAGAATTTAGATAGGATAAAGATGATTCAAGTTTTGTACTGAATCAGTAAAGACCATCTAACCAAAATACCTTTTAAAATTTTCAAAATAATCAGGTTCAAATTTTTAAGTTCTCAAAATTTTTAAAAATGAAGTAATACACATGTACATACATACAGTATTTTTATTAATCAACATAATGTTCTAAGAAACAACAGATATTTACTATAATGGTTTTGTCTGTCTTGAAACCCCAGTGCAAATTTTAAAAAGCAAGTTTCATACCTACAGAACTCTTCCATGACAAAACAAATTAAGATCTCCTTTCCACATCAATTTAACCTCAACAAGCGCCAACAACTACACTGTAAAATCTACCGTTAAATTCAAACATTATGTAACATTTATGCAGAAAACAAGTATCTCCTTAAATATTTTTATAATGTGTTTTCAATATAAGATGTTTACCTGCTAGCTTTGAAACACACATACACTCTTATTTCATGTTCAAGAACCTTGTGACATTAAAAAGAACCCTAATCATGTTACATTTTTCTCATTTTTTTAGTAATTTATAAAATTCTTCCACATTTGTTTTCATTCCAGTACAATTAACATTTTTAATTCCATATTATTTTTGTCCTTTTAGTTACCTTTGGAACTAAATTTCTTTTGCCAGATCTTTAAAAATAAAAGTACTTTCCACTGTAAAGTTAAATCAACTCTGATTTTTAAAAAATTATATAAGCATATAAAATTTACACAACAAAGAACAATGCTTTACTCATTTCGATGTATACAACTGAGGAAGCGGCAACCCTACTTCTGTGAGCAATATACACCTATGTGCATATACACGTTTACACACAAGGGAGGATAGCAGGAGAAACACTCCGAATTGTGCTTTGGATTCTATGCAAGAAATCATCTGAAAAACACAAATACTTTTTTTCAAACAATATAACTATTAGCGTCCTCTGATACTTACTTGTAAATCTTTCTTTAATTTCAGCAAATCTTCATTTTCTCCATTTCCAGACAATGCAGCTTCAACTTGCTGGAGTTGAGCTTTGTAGCTTGCCAGCTGTTTTGCTAGATCCTCTGACATCTAGGGAAAATAAAAAGGGTAAGACCATGAAAACTGAACAGAAAACACCATAAAAAATAACTTCCCTGTCTGCCTGACTTAATCTTTACCAGTTTTGCTCCCAATTCCTTCATAGAAGTCACTGCTGCAGCTCCTCACCATTACCTTTACACTTAGTTCTGAGAAAAGCTGTGAGCCAAACCCAAACATCAAGGCAATGAATTCTGCAGAGTATAAACTTGTCAGATAAATTCCACACAGAAACAGAAAATAAGAGCTAAGATAAAAGGGAAAAGGAGAATTTCTATTTTTTAAACTTGTGTTAACAAGGAAGACACTGTATTTGGCTGAGTTGTTACATCTTCACCAAAAAAAAAAGGGGGGGGGGAGAGCACTAATCGGTTGGAAGAGTCAAAGACTGCCGACAAAAATATTTTGAAGCACTAGAGAAAACTTCCAGAACAAAATACACATAGCTTTTGGATTAACTACATAAAAAATTCTCTGTACACGAGCTCTTTAGTTAGCGTGTTTAGAACCTCTTCCCCAGAGCAAACAAACCAACAAACCAACCCCCCAAAAACCCCAGTCACTTAAATACTGTCGATGCAGCGTCTTCATCAGAGAAACCGCACAAATACTATCCCAGTTAGGCATTCTAAGCAGCGTGCCTTTCACCAAATCTGGCTCATTCTTCTCCGGAAAGTAAGATAAAAGAATCCTTTCTCGATTTACAAAGCAAACACGCCGGGTTTCCGAGGATCCTTCTCTGTGTTTACGATTCCCGTCCAACGACAGCCTGGAAGCTTGGAAGGGCTCCAAGGGGGCTACCGCGAGCCTGCCTGCTCTCCTCCCAGTCACCCAACACCTCGGGGCCCGCCACAACTGGTCCATTATTTCAGACCTCGACATGCAAACACAATCTCCAGGGAAACCGAAAACACAAACGGAGCGGACCCCAGCGGGGCCAGAGCCTCACCCCCCCACCCCCAACACGCTCGGCACAGAACGGCCGAGGGCGTCCTAAAGAGGCCTCCCGCGTCCCCACCCCACCCGACGACGGGTTTCCGGGGTTAGCCTCGTTCGCCGCCACGACACCGAGACCCGAAGCCCGAGCCCCACCCGGGCAGCGCAGGGCCCACAACCTTGGCTGGGAGAGGTGGCCGGGCTCCCAACGTCCCTGCCGGCGCCCAGGCCTCTCCAGGGCGGCCCACTCCTCGGCCTCAGGCCTCCGCTGCAACTCGAGAGAGGCCGAGGCCTAGCGAGGCCCTGCGGGCTGCCTCACCCGGTTCTTTACCTTGTGTGGGGTTGGGGGCAGGGCGGCAAGAAGGGATCGGGACGGCGACAGCAGCGGCAGCAAAAGGAAAAAAAAAAAATCTCCGCGGCAACAACAGGGCGACTAGATCTGAAACAGAACTTGCTCGGCGATGAGGGGGAGGGGAAAAAAGCTGGAGACTGGAAGGAGGAAAAGACAGAAGCGGGTGAAATCTCGCGAACGTTGAAAGCCTCGCGAAAGGTCGCCCTACTCACGCGATTCCCAGCGTTCTCTGGGCGGCCCAGCCTTACTGGCGTTAGGGACGCGGACTGGGCGGAGCTTCGTTGGAAGGAAATGGCGTAGGTGGGCCGCGCCAGGCGCCGGATGTAGGTCTGGCTTATCTCAATTTCTGCTGAGAGTCGAGAGACGTTCTTTCGTAGGAGTTGGTGCCTTTGGGCCATTCCTTAAGTTCCCGAGGAAGTAATCGCGTGTGCCTTCTTAGACTAGTGGTGATGGGAGTTGGGAGGAACGGCGTTTAGTGCAGCGTTTATACTAGTGTTGGTTCGCAAAATGTGGTCCCGGCAACCTAGTTCCTGGTAATTTATTACAAATGCAAATTCTCAGCACCCATCCCACACCTACTGAATCAGAATCTCGAGGTGGCTCAGCAGCCTAGTTTAACAAGCGCTCCAGGTGATACCAGTGTCAGCCCAAATTTGACAACCATCGCTTTACCAAAAGCCAATTAAATTGTAGCAGAACCTGTTGGAGAAGAGGTTGATTTATTTAAAACCTATTTTGTTACAACCTACTTGGTTTTAATAAAGTAAATTGTATATAGGTTAATCTCGCCTGATAGGGAACAATCTCCAAGTTACAGTATTAAATGATGAGCAGAATGATGTGAATACTTGCATTTATGTTTAAAAAGCAATGCGCATTGTCTATGTTTCTAATAATATATACTCTTTCTAGACGGATACATAAATCTATCTAGAGGTTTGGAGTGGAAGCCAAATATTTTCACTGATTATCTTTTTTACTGTTTATCCTTTTAAAATTTTTTCCATACGTATACCGTTTGTTTGTTTTTTTCCAGTTAAAAAGAAAATCCTGTGACAAAGAGGCTATATGAATGCCAGGAAGGAACCTTCCCAGGCGAATTGGGGTCTTTTGCTGGACCGTTCAAGAAGGTCCTCCTCTCAGATGGGCTCTTTTGGACTGTGACATCTTGCTTTAATGCCTTCTTGCTTTTTTGAAGGGGTCTTCTCTTTTCTTCTCTACATACACAGACATATATCCCTCTTATTTAGTCAGATAACCTTTATAGAGATGGAAACTAGATTTGTGATAATTGAGTGGCAATTTGTAAGAATTGAAAATGCTGCAGAGGGCAGCAGTGTGTTGCTAGAATTAAGAGGGAAGACCAGAAAGGATGTAATTCCTTAACATAATAGAAATTTGTTTAAAATATAATGTAGTTTAGGGGCGCCTGGGTGGCGCAGTCGGTTAGGCGTCCGACTTCAGCCAGGTCACGATCTCGCGGTCCGTGAGTTCGAGCCCCGCGTCGGGCTCTGGGTTGATGGCTCAGAGCCTGGAGCCTGTTTCCGATTCTGTGTCTCCCTCTCTCTCTGCCCCTCCCCCGTTCATGCTCTGTCTCTCTCTGTCCCAAAAATAAATAAACGTTGAAAAAAAATTAAAAAAAAAAAATATAATGTAGTTTTTAACAACTGCTTTTATTCTAATTGTGTACTTTAAGAACTAATGCCAGGAGGATCTTCCCAGAATATAAAGTAAACTTTACAGTTGTGTAAAAATCTCTCAAATAAGAGAACTCTTAATGGAAACCCCCCCCCCCCATCAGAAAATAGGAAAGTATTTATTATAAGGTCCTATATGGATTTCTGGATCATCTTGATAGTTTTGTTTTCAGTATTGTTTTTAATCTCTCCCTCCTCTGTGCAACATAGATTATATTTCGGCGGGGGGAGCAATATAGTTTTAATTTTAGTTCCCACAAAGAGATAGCAGTGTATGTACCAGGCGTCATTCTAAGCACTTTACAGGTACCCATTTAATTTTCACAATGGTTCAATAGAAACAAAACTGGAGCAAATATAAACTTTGACTAAGAGTGATACTTCAAGTAAGGGTTCAGAATTACCATCTCAATTGAAGTGTGAAAATCTATTTTCCTTATCTAACGTTCTCATTCAAATCTGATCATGTTTGTTCTTCAAAAACAGCTGTATCTAAAACTTCTAGTTCTTTATTTTTTCTTTTTAATTTTTATTTAACTTATTTTTTAAATTTATATCTAAGTTAGCATATAGTGCATCAATGATTTCAGGAGTAGATTCCTTAATGCCTCTTACCCATTTAGCCCATCCCCCCTCCTACAACCCCTCCAGTAACCCTCTTTGTTCTCCATATTAAAGAGTCTCTTATGTTTTTGTCCTCCTCCCTGTTTTTATATTATTTTTGCTTCCCTTCCCTTATGTTCATCTGTTTTGTATCTTAAAGTCCTCATATGAGTGAAGTCCTATGATATTTGTCTTTCTCTAATTTCGCTTAGCATAATATTAACCCTCTACTTCCATCTGCATAGTTGCGAACAGCAAGATTTCTTTCTTTTTGATTGCCGAGTAATACTCCTTTGTATATATATATACCACATCTTCTTTATCCATTCATCCATCTATGGACATTTGGGCTCTTTCCATATTTTGGCTATTGTTGATAGTACTGCTATAAACATTGGGGTGCATGTGCCCCTTCGAAACAGCACACCTGTATCCCTTGGATAAATACCTAGTAGTGTAATTGCTGGGTTGTAGGTTCTATTTTTAATTTTTTGAGGAACCTCCATACTGTTTTCCTGAGTGGCTGCACCAGTTTTCATTCCCACCAGCAGTGCAAAAGAGATCCATTTTCTCTGCATCCTCACCAACATCTGTTGTTGCTTGAATTGTTAATGTTAGTCATTCTGACAGGTGTGAGGTGGTATCTCATTGTGGTTTTGATTTGTATTTCCCTGATGATGAGTGATGTTGAGCATTTTTTCATGTGTCAGTTGGCCATCTGGATGTATTCTTTGGAGAAGTTCTATTCATGTCTTTTGTCCATTTCTTCACTGGATTATTTGTTTTTTGGGTGTTGAATTTGAGAAGTTCTTTATAGATTTTGGATTCCAACCCTCTATCTGATATGTCATTTACAAATATCTTCTCCCATTCTGTCGGTTGCCTTTTAGTTTTGCTGATTGTTTCCTTTGCTGTGCAGAAGTTTTTATTTTGATGAGGTCCCAATAGTTCATTTTTGCTTTTGTTTCCCTTGCTTCCGGAAACGTTTTGAGTAAGAAGTTGCTGCGGCCAAGGTCAAAGAGGTCTTTGCTTTCTCCTGGAGGATTTTGATGGCTTCCTGTCTTACATTTAGGTCTTTCATCCATTTTGAGTTTATTTTTGTGTATGGTGTAAGAAGGTGGTCCAGGTTCATTTTTCTGCATGTTGCTGTCCAGTTTTCCCAGCATCACTTGCTAAAGAGACTGTCTTTATTCCATTGGATATTCTTTCCTGCTTTGTCAAAAATTAATTGGCCATATGTTTGTGGGTCCGTTTCTGGGTTCTCTATTCTGTTTCATTGACCTGAGTGTCTATTCTTGTGCCAGTACCATACTGTCTTGATGACTACAGCTTTGTAATACAGCTTGAAGTCTGTAAAACTTCCAGTTCTTTAAACCTGATATTTATTTTATTGAAACCTAGTAAGTAGGAGCACCTGGGTATTTCAGCTGGTGAATTGTTCAACTCTTGATTTCGTCTTAGGTCATGAACTTTTGGTTGGTGAGTTGGAGCCCCTCATCAGGCTCCGCACTGACAGTGTGGAAACCTGCTTGGGATTCTCTCTCTTCCTCTCTCTCTGCCCTTCTCCCACATGGGATGACAAAATAGACATTAAAAAAATAGACATTAAAAAAAAACTTAGGGGGCGCCTGGGTGGCTCAGTCGGTTGGGCGTCCGACTTCGGCTCAGGTCATGATCTCGCGGTCCGTGAGTTCGAGCCCCGCGTTGGGCTCTGTGCTGACAGCTCAGAGCCTGGAGCCTATTTCAGATTCTGTGTCTCCCTCTCTCTCTGACCCTCCCCCATTCATGCTCTGTCTCTCTCTCTGTCTCAAAAATAAATAAAAACGTTAAAAAAATTTTTTTTTAAACTTAGTAGGTAGATAACATTTGAAGACTCCAAATTGTCATTAGAATATACAACTATTTCCTTTCACTACTAAAGAAAATTAAAGTATAGCAGCTGCCTTTGGAAATGTACCAACCCACTGCAGAGCACAAGAGTATGCAACAAACTGTTGGTTAACTGAGAGACTGTATTCTTTAGCTTAGCTTTTACTGCATCCCTTCCTGACAAAAGGTAGCCTCAGATTTGCTCACATTTTTTACTATCTTGACAAATGCCTAAAGGGATGAAGTAGAGACATGTACATAGACATAATAGCTGCTTGTGCCCTTTGCCTTCTTTAGTCATAATAGATGTTTTGAATGTTTGCCTGGAGATTTGCTGCAGGGCAAGCTACTGGCTTGCCTATTATGTATATGTATATAGTGGATATATTGATATATATATCTATATATACATGACATATATATATCTGTATATATTATACATATCTATTATATGTATCTTCTTAGAAGTATGTATTATATGTATATAAGTACTTCTTAGAAGTACTTAGTAAGTACTTCTTAGATGTATTATATGTATATATTATATCTATCTATCTATATATATATTATACATATCTATTGTATATATTGTCTTAGAAGTATACATAGGGGTACCTGGGTGGCTCAGTCGGTTAGGCATCCAACTCTTGATTTCAGCTCAGGTCATGATCTCACAGGTCGTGAGTTCTAGCCCCAAGTCAGGCTCTGCACTCTCTGTGCAGAGCCTGCTTGGGATTCTCTCTCTTTCTGCCCCTCCCCTGCTCATTCTCTCTCTACCTGTCTGTCTGTCTGACTCTCTCTGTTTCTCTCAAAATAAAATTTAAAAACCTTTTAAAAATACGAATTTTTTTAAAAATTTTTTTTTTTCAACGTTTATTTATTTTTGGGACAGAGAGAGACAGAGCATGAACGGGGGAGGGGCAGAGAGAGAGGGAGACACAGAATCGGAAACAGGCTCCAGGCTCTGAGCCATCAGCCCAGAGCCCGACGCGGGGCTCGAACTCACGGACCGCGAGATCGTGACCTGGCTGAAGTCGGACGCTTAACCGACTGCGCCACCCAGGCGCCCCAAAAATACGAATTTTTAAAAAAAGGGATATAATTTCTCCCAGTGGAGAGTGCCCATATCTTGACATCTAGATACATTTATCCATAAAGAGACAGCATTCCTTGGAAAAATGGCTGTTTTTAGGTCTCAGGCACAGAAAGTACAAAAGTATTTAGGTGAGCCTAGAGCACCTTGCCAGAAAGCGAGGAAGTATCCCAAAACTAATAAGATCACGTCAAAAGCTCATAGAACCCAATTTGACTCCAGTGGCCAAATGTGAGTCAAGTTGGGCTAAACAGAATAATGACTGTGATAGATTATCAGAGCACGAATGCATTTTTAGAATCCCTGAGTCAGGCACCTGGGTGGCTCAGTTGGTTAAGCATCTGACTTCGGCTCAGGTCATGATCTCATGGTTGGTGAGTTCAAGCCCCACATCTGACTCTGTACTGACAACTCAGAGCCTGGAGCCTGCTTTGGATCTGTGTCCCTCTCTCTATACACCTCTCCCACTCACGTTCTCTCTCTCTCTCTCTCTCTCTCTCTCTCAAAAATAAATAAACATTAAAATCCCTAAGTCTAGAGTGATACTCAGAATCAAGGGTGAGGGAAGGGCCTTTTTTCTTTGTAGGAGAATGCTGGCCAATACCTATAGATGGAATAATAGAATTGGAAAAATCGTTATGTGCAGTCCCCAATAATTGAGGCAAAGATCATCAATAGAAGCTAAAACCCATCTTGTAAAGAAGTAGGAGAAAGGGGGATGTTTGCAAAGTGGCAGAATATCACGCCATAGATTACTTAATTACAAAGGGAGAGTAAGGAAATTCAGCAGTCACCAACTTAACCTAGTGATCACATTGAGCATGACCAATGGTGGGACAACCTGACTTTATAGTCCTCTTGACTTGATGCAACATGAAATAACAGCATCACCAATGAAAAGTCTGCCAAAAATGCTTAACCTGACTATAATCAATCCTTTTGACCCAAATTTCAATTTACAGGAAATATGGAGTTAGAGGAACAGATAAAATGACCCTGATGGAAGAATCAGATCCAGAATGTGAGACATTCCATAAGAAAACGCCTAAATTCTTCAAAAGGTCAGTGTCGTTAAAAAGAGTGTGGAACTGTTCTAGATTAAGATACAAAAGACCTAACAATAAATGCAATGGATAAATCTTGGTTGGGTCTTGGTTTGAAAAAGCTATAACAGAAATTTTAGAGTACTTTGGGAAATTTGAATATGGACTGGGTATTAGATGATATTGAATTACTATTAACTGAGTGTGAAATTTACTTTGGTTACTTAGGAAAATGACCCATTCAGATATTTAGGGATGAAATACCATAACATCTGTAATTTATCTTTAAATGGTTCAGCAAAAAAAAATTGTATGGAATTTCATAAAATCATGTTGGTGTGTGCATGAATATATGTATACTTGTGTGTATTTACACAGTAGTAGCCACTTATCCACGGGCAATATGTTCCAAGACCCCTAGAGGATGCCTGAAACCATAAATAATGCCAAACCCCATATATACTGTGTTTTTTCCCATACATAACATACTTATAATAAGGTTTAATTTATAAATGAGGCACAGTAAGAGATTAACAATAATAAATAATAAAATAGAACAATTATAACAATATTATAACAATATACTGTAACAAAAGTTATGTGACTGTGGTCTCTCTCTCTCAAAATATCTTCTTGTACTGTACTCACCCTTCTTGTGATGATGTGAGATGATAAAATGCCTATGCAATGAGATGAAGTGAGGTGAATGACGTAGGTGTTGTGACATAGTGTCAGGTTTCTATTGACTTTCTGACTGTACATCAGAAGAGGATTATCTGCTTGTAGACTGCAGTTGACCATGGGTAACTGAAACCGTGGAAAGTGAAACTGCAGATAAGGGGGGACTACTGTGTGTGTGTGTGTGTGTGTGTGTGTGTGTGTGTGTGTACACACATATATGTATACGTGTATGAATATATATACAGAGAGAGAGAGGAAGAAAGAATTAAAATGTGTTAGATGTTAAGATGTTAATGGTTATTGTGGAGGATATGTGACTTCATTGTACTAATCTTTCAACTTTTCTGTATGTTTCAAATTTTTCAAAATAAAAAGAGAAAAGTATTTGTAAACTAGCTAGTATGGTTTTAGGTGATTGTGTGTGTGTGTGTGTGTATGTGTGTGTGTGTTTAGGGAGTGGTGGGGGAATCTCAGCAGATTGAGAGGATCTCTAGGAGCTAGAAGTAGTTTAACAAGCTTAGAAGTAATATGAGAGATTACAAAAGCTTATGTGATTGTCAGAAACAAAAGGCCATAGAAAGCCTATGGGTCAAGGTCTAGCAGGAAGATGTGGGCAGTGGAGGCTGAAGCAGTCACAGGAGCTCTTTGAAGGCCAGGAAGGAAAGCATGAGAATGAATTACTTTGACTTCCCCACATGCAGGAGAGAGTCCAATGGGCCTTGCCCTCTGATGTAGTGATAGGAACTTTTTTCTTTTTTTTTTTTTTTTGGCCCTATCTGGCTTTCTCATATAACAGCCTCCAGAGGTAGTCTTAAGATGGTCTTTTAAACTCGGAGTTAATTGGATTCATCTGTATCACAGCCCTTGAAAATACCCTCTTTATCTGAGTGTTTCCCACCCCCATGTTCATGTTGACTATTTATTTAACTTAGAAAATTTATTTAACTTAGAAAATAACTTAGTTATTGCAGAAACAGCCTGGAACATTCTATATCACTATTATTGTACAATGAATAATAGAGCATAATAGAGCAACCTTTTTTTTTTTTTTTTTTTAGGATACTTACACCAGACAACCTGAGTAGCCGGGGATATATGTACCCAAATGTAAAGAGCAAAAAGGAGACAGTGAACACAACTTCTTTCCAGAAGCCAAAATAAGCCCCAGATTTTTGCCCCATGAAAACTAATGCATATAGTTTGATACGGTCACATTTAACCATTTTATTGATAATAGTGTCAGCAGTTGCAAAGAACTGTACAATGGAGGCCTCAATGCTCAAAGAACCCATTAGGTGGCAGTGGGGACACAGGCATCTTTTGATGTCTGATTACAGCCCGCCCCCGCCCATGCTTCCTCCAGTTATGGAGCCTTAGGGAAGTGACATCGTCAGGCAGCTTTTCAGGGGAGGAGATAGGGGAGGCAAACAACCAGAGAAAACAAACAAAAGTTATGGCCTATAGTATCCAACAGATGAGGAACTGTTGGTCATCTGGACTGAACTCCTGTTCTTGATTTTAACATGTTTTTATTTGTCCTTGTTATGATTCTTTCAGTAAAATAACTTTATACCTAAGTTCTTTAGATGACTTGTGTGCTGTTTACAATATCTCTGTGTTGTCAGTTTTTGAACATAAGCTAGAACGTGAGTATGGAGTATGGCTCATTTTGCTTGGGACCCAGTACATTTAATACGTACATTTATAGTGATACTCTCATTCTCTGTAATGAGTGCTCATGAAAGGCTTTTTGTGGTCCTGGTACGTGCTGTACATTGAGATTCCTGGGAAAAGGACTCTGACATTTCTTTGCAAGAAGTTTATTGGGGAGTGCCTTTAGGAACATCCCCTGTGAGAGTGACAGGAGCAGGGCTGGGCCGAGGGAGAAGAAGCTGCCACACGTGTGCAGCCCATCCTGTAGGAGCTCCAGGGCTGGATGGCTCCTCAGAGACCCCCTTGGGACTTTATACCTACCCAACCCCAAATGATCAGCCAATATATGTGGGCTGCCCCTGTGAAGGGGGCAGAAAAATAATTCGGCTGGACACTGTCAGCCACCAACACTCCCTCATTCTGGGTGAATGAGCACCTCAGTCCCGAAAGAGGAATCTGGGCCACACACCAGAGTATCTACAGCAGGGGAGAAGGCCTACTTTCTCTGCATCACCCTTATTTTTAGGCACCTCTGATGCTGCCTCTCCCACAGACGCTACCTGTATTAGAAACTGTGAAACAGGGGCACCTGGGTGGCTCAGTCGGTTAAGCGGCTGACTTCGGCTCAGGTCATGATCTCGCAGTCCGTGAGTTCGAGCCCCATGTCGGGCTCTGTGCTGACAGCTCAGAGCCTGGAGCCTGTTTCAGATTCTGTGTCTCCCTCTCTCTCTGACCCTCCCCTGTTCATGCTCTCTCTCTCCCTGTCTCAAAAATAAATAAAAAAACGTTAAAAAATTAAAAAAAAAAAAAAACTATGAAACAGGCAGGCCCGAGTGCCGGAGTCCATCTGGGCACCCTCTGGAGGGATGCAGTGCAGGGTCACCATGGCAGACCTGCAGCAGCTCCAGGTGCAGAAGGCAGTAGACTCCGCGGTGAAGAGTCTGCAGAGAGAGAACATCCAGAAGATGCTCATGTTCTGGTACAGCTGTTGTGAGGATAGTCGGGAGGCCATGCGGCAGGTGCACCAGTGCATTGAGCACTGCCATGCGCCTCTGGCTCAAACCCAGTTGAAGAAATTCCAGGGCTGCCTGGCCCAGTGCACCATGCACTGCAGTGACAAAGCCAAAGATTCAATAGATGCAGGAAATAGAGGGTTTCAGGTGAAGTGGCAGCTGGAGACTTGTGTGACCAAGTATGTGGATGACCACATGCACCTCATCCCAACCATGACTGAGAAGATCTCTTATCCACTGGGAACTTGAAGTCTTTGTAATTGGCCATCAAGGCTGACAGCAGTAATCCATTTAATTTTTTTTAATGTTTATTTTATTTTTGAGAGATACAGAGCATGAGTGGAGGTGGGGCAGAGAGCAAGAGGGAGACACAGAATCTGAAGCAGGCTCCAGGCTCCAAACTGTCAGCATAGAACCCGACATGGGACTCGAATCCATGAATCCTCACATGGTGACCTGAGCCGATGCGGGAGGCTTAACCGACTGAGCCACCCAGTGCCCCAGCAGGAATCCATTTAAAAAGCAAAATGAATTTTGGTCTTTGAAGTTTATGAAGAAATTAAGGATAGCAGGCAAGTTTGAGGCATGTGTCACTTGCCTCTACACACTGGTTCCTTTGTGTTTCAACCCTAGAAAGTGAAATGGAAAAAACTGGTGCTAAAATTTAGGTCTGAGATAGCACAGGAGAATTTTTGGTAACCTAAATTTCACATGCACTGGCACTAGGGATCTCCCTTGTACCAAGCCAGAGGCTTTAAGGTACAAGATTCTTCTTAGTATACAGGTACAAACAGGTTGCTAGGTTCCCCTAACCTGCCTATGATCTGGTGGAGTACAAGCAGAGATGTTTCTGTTGTTGCCAACCTCCTGTTTACCAGAAGGATCACCAAATCATTTTCTATAAGCTGTAAAACAAAGTCCATGAGGTCGCTAATTTAGAAAGGAAAAAAGCTTTCTGGGTCTTTGTTTTGCTTGGTTTTGTTTTATATACAGTGTTTTGTTTTATATATATGAAGTTGATTTAAGGTGCGAAGGTGGGAGAGGTAGTTTGGGTAAGAACTTTCAACAGTTCCTCGTGGGTATCTATTTCTGGCCATCAAGATGTGGATATGCATTTCTTGAAATACGTATTACATCTTTCAGCTAAGAGACCCTGCAGAAACAAGAGAAGGGATGTTACACTGGGTATGGGAAGCAGATCTCCCCTCTCACTGGCTGTCATGATGGGCCCTGAGCCTATCTGCAGCAGAACAACTGAACAATCTTGCCATAACACTTTCCCTTGAAGGGTAAGGGGGTTTTGATTGCACTATGTACCAGTATCCAGGAGTGAACATTGAAGGAGAAACTGTTGCCTTCTTAATTAAGAGAGTTATTAGGTACTGAATTTGGAAAAACCTGGTTTTTATAGAAGAGAAGGAAGGAAAGCCTAAACTCAGTATTGCTTATTTAGCCCCCTGAAATAACAGAGCCCTATTGAGACAATCCCTTGGCAACAGGAAGGCTGAAGGAGAAAAAGTAAGCAACTCGGGTGAGCTGTGATTCCTTTAAAGCAAAAGATGGACAGCCACCCCCTCATTACCAAATAACACTTTTGCCTGTGGCCGTTGCAGTAAGCAGTATTCTGCCCCTTATCATTTCATTATTTTTTTTCACCAATTTATTATTTGAAATGATAACATAGCCAATATTTGGTGTTTCAAGGTTGTAATATATGTTCCTAGTGGTTCAGCTTAAAAAAAAAAGGTATAGTTTTTCCTCAAAAAAGAAAAAAAGAAACTGTGAAACAATGTCACCTTCTCATTTTGTTTTCCCAACATTAAAAGCTAATAGAAAATGTCTTGGTACTTCCTGCAGATGATGTCATGTTTGTTTTAAATCGATTTCTGAGTGTGTGTGTGTGTGTGTGTGTGTTTGTAGAGAAATTAATATATAAATGCTAATATATATATATATATATATATAATGCTATAGGAGAGCTTGCTTATGCATAAGCAACTCAGATATACAGATTAAGCATTTCTTCCGTTGAAAAATTTTCCAAAAAATTTTGGCACAATTGGTAATTATTTACTCCAGCACATCAAAATCCATTAGGGTAAAATTTATAAACAGAAAAGCCATTAGGGTAAATTTTATTTTTTACAAAAAGGAATACATAATTTTTTCCCTTAAAATAGACTCTTCATGGGTAGAAAACGATCAACTATTTATAAAGAAGTTTTAAAATTTTTTAAATTTTATATTTTTGCCTGATTTTGTCTTCTTTTGTATTCTATGACACTGATGCTTACTAACTTTTTTCCAGTTTCAGCTAGAAGAATTACTTTCTTTCCCTTATAGTCATTTGACTAATTTGACCCCCAAATGTCTTTTGGATGTATTTCCCTTTCTCCATCCTAGTGCTATACAGACCAAGCTGTCATCATTTTCTCTCCTAGCCTGATGTAATAGTCCCTAAGAATGGGGTTCCCTCCCTGAGATTCATCGTCCACACTTGGCTCCCAGATTGATCTTCTGGAAACACCAGTCTAAGCATACCCACACCTACTTGTGAAATCCTAACCTGTTAGCCCACCATATAAGGCCACTGGTGATATGGTCACAGCCTGCTTCACGTCCTGAGCACTGACCACACGTTCCAGGTACAAACTTACCCTGCTCTTTCATGCCTTACTGCTTTGCTCCTAGGTTCTGTTCTATGTCGCATGCTTTTCCTCACTTCCCTGTTTGGAAGAATATCTTTTTTTTTTTTAATTTTTTTAATGTTTATTCTTGAGAGAGAGACAGAGCACGAGCAGGGGAGGGGCAGAGAGAAAGGGAGACACAGAATCCGAAAGTAGGCTCCAAGCTCTGGGTGGCTCAGCTGGTTGAGCGTCTGACTTCGGCTCAAGTCATGATCTCTCAGTCCATGAGTTTGAGCCCCATGTCAGGCTCTGTGCTGACAGCTCAGAACCTGGAGCCTGCTTCAGATTCTGTATTTCCCCCTCTGTCTGCTCCTCCCCCACTCACACTCTCTCTCTCTGACTCTCAAAAATAAATAAGCATTAAAGAAGATTATATATAAAAAAAGATCCAGTTCCGAAGGGGCATTGTGACTGCTCACCACCTTTCTCAGACAGGGCTTCTTGCCTCCCTCATCTGCTTCCTTTAGTATTTTTACATATAGTAAGAACACCCTAGACTACTGGTGTTTAGAGTAGAGCTCCTTGGGGCGTCTGGGTGGCTCAGTTGATTAAACATCCGACTCTTAGTTTCTGTTCAGGTCATGATCTCGCAGATCTGTGGGTTCAAGCTCCGCATTGGGCTCTATGCTGACTGCGCAGAGGCTGCTTGGGATTCTCTGTCTCACTCTCTATCTCTCTAACCCTTCCCTACTTGTGCTGCCTCTGTCTCTCTCAAAATAGATAAATAAATAAAACTTAAAAAAAAAAAAAAGAACAGCTCCTTTAGGAATCCTATGGAAGGGGCAAGGTGTGTCTGGCACTAATAGAATTCCATCTCCTTGAGAACATAGAAGAAGCAAACTTTTGACAGCAGTGAACATTATATTTGACTTTGGAGAATATTCTAAAGATTTCTTGTAACTAGCATTATGATATTTCTCTGACATGGGCATATAACCACATGACACTAGTTTCTTCATAAGGCTATTACTACTAAGGAATCAAGGTTTTGAAGCATTTTCTGGTTGGAGAGAACTTTTAATTGATCCTAATTAATGGTGTGTCTGCAGGCAATTGAAAGTGATTTTTACATTCACGTTTGCTGATAAGGATATAGATAGGAAAAACAGGACTGTAATAGCTTGATGATGAGCAATTTAATCAGTGTATCTCTGGTTCATTTTTTTAGCGTTACTGATTAGCTGCCTAATTTGTTGCTTTCTCCACAGGCAGAGGGAATTAGAACCAGTTAACCTGATAGTCAATGGAAGAATAAAACTAATGTAAGTACGACAAGAAAGGGACTATAATTTATAGATATATGTGGCCATTCATCTTGTGGTTTAGGAAGGCAAAAGTATTGAATGTGGAGCCCATGTTTTTTGACTTTCTTTTGCTATGACTTGTAAAGTGCCCAGGTTAGGTCACTTTTTCTGTCCCAACGTAAAAAAAAAAAAAAAAAAAAAAAAAAAAGATACATAGCTCCCTGCATCATCATGAGACAAACAAGTTGATGTGACTATAATAGCTGCCTGTAACAGTTTGTGAGCCCAGATTAAATGGTCTTGGGCCTCTTCTGGCTGTAATTGAATTTGTTTCATTTTATTTGGCTTTTGCTTTGCATCACTCTCTGACCCCTGTTTTATGATCCAAAGAAGGCATGTTAACATGCTTGACTGGCAGGTGGAATAGTACATTGGACCCAGGATCTGTAGTTCTAGTGTGCATTCTGCCTCTCACTAGCTCAGAGACCTTAACTTGGGTCAGCCTGCATTTCCTTATCTATGTTTCCTTGTGGCCCTGAGACTTTGTGCTTCTTAGGTTTATGGGGAGTCAAGAAAGTTGACATATATGGGATGCCTGGGTGGATCAGTCAGTTGAGAGTCCAACTTCGGCTTGGGTCATGATCAAACAGTTCATGTGTTCAAGCCCTGCGTCAGGCTGTGGGCTGATAGTTCAGAGCCTAGAGCCTGCCTCAGATTCTGGGCCTCCCTCTCTGCCCCTTCCCAACTCACACTCTGTCTCTGTCTCTGTCTCTCTCTTTCTCAAAAATAAACATTAAAAAAAAAAAAAAGAAAGAAAGTTGACATATGGTCTTTCCTGATTAATCCAGTCCATAGACAATTAACTTGATCCTATCCCCATCTCTCCTTTCTCTGACTTTTTAAGGAAGTATACCTGGGTTACACAATCTAACCTGTATTAGTCCTCTGATTGTAAGCTCCTGTAAAGCAGGATTCCATGCATGAAATCCCATCTCATCCCCTCCCCCCACCCCCCCTCAGTCAACTCCTAGATCTAGGCATTTGTTGTGGATTCAATTAATACATGTCAGCTATAGGAGGAACCTCAGGGACTCCACAGTTTTATCTCTTCAAAATTGACTTCTTTTACTTTGCAGAGAAAAGGAAGGTCATCTAGCATAAATTTCCTTTGATAGCTCCCCCCTCCAGCACATACACCTAAAAATTATTTGTGTTGACTCATCCTTGGAAAGATTGAAAAAATATGACTATATTAAAATATAAATCATGTATATAACCAAAAAATTAGGCAAGCCACAAAGCACAAGAAGATATTTGCATGTAAGAATCAGTAACCAGAATTTAAAAAACAAAACAAAAACAAAAACCACACTATACATGATACATAATCATTAAGAAAACAGCCTAATGGAATGGTGAAAATAATGAGGAGAAGAAGATAGAGGAAAAGATATGAACAAACAATTTACAAAAGAAAGAATCCCAAATGACCAATAAACATATGGGAGATACTCAAACTTATGCATAATCAGGGTCAGGCATATGTCAACAAAAACTGTAACCCATTAAGTGGGAGAAAATTTAAAAGACTGGAAAAAGCCCAGACAGTGGTAACACTATGCACAGCTGATGGGAGTACATGTGGTTCTATCCATGTGGAGAGTGAATGGGTACCTCTCCCAAGCCAGCAATTCCACTCCCTGAGAAGCTCCCGATACGTAATAAGGAGACACATAAAATGTATCACAGCTTTGATTTTAAAAACAGAAACCTTAAAAATAACAATCTGAATGTCCACTAACAAAGAAATGGAGAAAAAAAATTACTGGATGAATAAATATTCATGAAATTAGTAAAAACAAACTAGAGGTACATGTATCAACGTGGGTAAATGTCAAAAACAATGTTCAGCAAAAATAAATTACAGAGTAATATGTATAGCAGGAGGCCACTTACACAAATTTTAAAGTCATGCAAAAATATGTTGTTTACGGGAACACATGTATAGTAAAAGTGTAAGACCATGCATGGGAATGAAAACTACCAAATTCAGGATGGTGTTTTTATCTGGGGAAGAAGAAAGGGCCATTGGGATCAGAGAGTAGTACGCAGGAGGCTTTCCACTACATCTGTAATATTTAACATATACATTTATTTATTTTAAAATATGTAAGTTCTCTCAAGACCTCCTTTGTAAACCTTAGGAAAATGTACCCAACACCTCACAGGTGTGGCTTGGATACCACGTTACTAGAAGATGCCAACACAGCCCCACCTCAGGGCTTATAACTTTGGAGCCAACTGCCCCCCTTCAGTCAGTGGTCCTCATACGGGACATAATCTGTATGACCGTGGGTGTATGTACCAGCCTGACAACATCAAACAAACAAACAAACCCATCTTCTCCTCCTTCCTTGCATCTCAGAGTCAAAGGGTGAGATCTTTCTTCTGCCCGAGGCAAACCCCTCCAGCTGGGCTGAGCTGGGCTCATTTCTCCTCAGCTTCCCTCTGTCATTAACCCCTCATCCTTCCTCAACTTCCCTCTGTCATTAACCCCTCATCCCTGCAGCTCCAGCCTTGCTTCCCTACATGCTCTTTCTCCCAGCCTTTGACCCTGTGTTTCTATTTGCTGCTACTCCATCCCACTGTGGGTCTGGTTTTCTCTTTCACCACATCACTGAAATCACTCTTATCCATAAAGTCACCAAGGCCCTGTAACCCTCAAAGAGAGGGAGCCACTCAGCAGTTCTTGCCTCACTTGATCTTTGCAATATTTGGCACCTTCCTTGGAAAACTCCTCTTTTGGCTTCTGTGACATTATTGTCTCTTGCATTTCCTTCCTTTGGCTGCTAGTCTGTTTTCATGGCTCTTGTTCTACCTCCCAGCTTGTGAATGCTAGTGTTCCTAATTCACCTCTGCTTCTTCTCACTCTCAACATTTACTTAACAAATATTTATTGAACCCCTACTGGATGCTAGGCGCTTTTCTCAGTGCTAGGGATTCAGCAGTGATAAGGCCTTGCCCTCACGGAGCTAACATTCCCGTGAGGGGAGACTGACAGCAACAGTTTAAAAAATAGAACTAGGGGCGCCTGGGCGGCTCAGTCGGTTAAGCGGCCGACTTCGGCTCAGGTCATGATCTCGCAGTCCGTGAGTTCGAGCCCCGCGTCGGGCTCTGTGCTGACAGCTCAGAGCCTGGAGCCTGTTTCAGATTCTGTGTCTCCCTCTCTCTGACCCTCCCCCGTTCATGCTCTGTCTTTCTCTGTCTCAAAAATAAATAAACGTTAAAAAATTAAAAAAAAAAAATAATAATAAAAATAAAAAATAGAACTATAATATTTACATGGTGATAAATTCCATGGAGGAAAATAAAGGAAAGTAAGGGGATACATGTGCCAAAGGAAGGGACCAGTTGTATTTGTTGTATAGCGAAAGGTCAGGAGAGCCTCAATTAAAAATTGACTTTGGGGCTGACACATGAAGGGAGTAAGAATTGTGAGCCTGTGGATATTTGGTGGAAGATCATTCCATGCAGAAGGAACAGCAAGTGCAGAGGCTCTGGAGTGAGAGTGTTCCAGTTTGGGACATATTGAGTTTGAAAGGCCTATTATACATTTAAGTGGAAATGCCAAGAAGGATATAGATATAGATATAGATATAGATATAGATATAGATATATCCTTTCTAGAACATAAGCTCCATTCGAACAAGAGCTTGTAAAATAGACCAAGGTCCCACCAGCTAAAGGGAGGAAATCCAAGAGAAAATAATGTCATAAGGAAGGTGTCAAATGTTGCAAAGATTGAGTAGAGGGACTGCAGAGTGGCTCTGTCTTTAAAATTTAGAGGACCTTTCTGACTTTATGGATGATAGTCATTTCGTATATATGTGTATATATATATGTGTGTGTGTGTGTGTGTGTGTGTGTGTGTGTATACATATATATATGTACATATGTATATATACACATATATACATATATATACTTATGTGTATACATATATATACATGTGTATATATATATATATATATATATATATATATATATAAAATAAAGTAGATTTGGGCAGGAGCAGATTTGTTAGAAGTGTGAGAGAGTGAACCAAGAGTTTAATTTGGACTAGGTTAAGTGATAGTATTTTTTTTTTTAATTTTTTTTTTTTCAACGTTTATTTATTTTTGGGACAGAGAGAGATAGAGCATGAATGGGGGAGGGGCAGAGAGAGAGGGAGACACAGAATCGGAAACAGGCTCCAGGCTCTGAGCCATCAGCCCAGAGCCTGACGCGGGGCTCGAACTCCCGGACCGCGAGATCGTGACCTGGCTGAAGTCGGACGCTTAACCGACTGCGCCACCCAGGCGCCCCAAGTGATAGTATTTTAAAGATCAACATGGAGATGTAAGTAGGTACTTGAATTTATTTAAGAAATTGTTTTGTTTTGAGAGAGGGCACAAGTAAGCAAGGGGCAGAGAGAAAGGGTGAGAGAGAATTCCACAAGTTGCAGAGAGAGAGAGAGATAAGCGGGGCTTACCTGAAGCGGGGCTTGTGCTCACCCGAAATGGGGCTCGGGCTCACCTGATGCTGGACTTGAGCTCACCCAAAGCAGGGCTCAAACTCACAAACCGTTAAATCATGGCCTGAGCAGGGCTCGAGCCCACCCAATGTGGGGCTTGTGCTCACCCAAAGTGGGGCTTGAGCTCACCTGATGTGGGGCTCGAACTCACAAACCTTGAGATCATGACCTGAACGAAAGTCCGATGCTTAATTGACTGAGCCACGCTGCTGCCCCTATTTAAGAAATATTTGTTGGGCACCTGGAATTTCATGTCTGTTAATAGCAGAATAGTTTATATTGGATTAACCCTTTTGCAAATAAGAATTATAAACTCTGGATGAAAAAAATTACCTAAAGGCATTAAAGAGAAACCAAACTAGAAACTAGAGAAGAGTTGACACTTAGGAGAAGAGAATGGCACTAGATGAGTTACTGTTTGTTTTTTTAATGGCTTTTTGCCTCAGGGCAAGCACCAGAAAATGTCATGCTGGGGCACTTAGAATATGGATAGAAACCCACAGTTTTGATGAATTTATTTGAGGAATTAGCAGACAGAGTTTGAGGCTATCACAGCAACTGGAAAATGGTAGTGGTAGTGGAATACCCTAGAAAGGAGAGAATTGCAGAGGAGAGGTTCCAGATTCTGTACATTAAGTTTTCCCAAGCTCTAGCTGATCTCTGAACTACACACATGTGGGGGCAGACTTCAGTCAGTCCAACAAATGACGAAAGAACTGAATGGAAATTTTAATCATAGAGGAGAAAAATTTAGTAACCAAGTTAGCACTTTAGTAAAATTAAAAATTCAAAACTTAGCATAACAAAAACCATAGTCTCTATAATGTGCCATTTACAATGTGCAAGCACAATACAAAATTACTAGATAATCAAAAAAGCAGAAAAATGTGACCCATAATCAAGAGAAAAGACAATAGATGGAAATTGATCCTAAGATGAGCAGAAATCAGAATTAGGACACAGTTCTTTTAAACTAGCTATTATAAGGGATAAAAACTGGTGCAGCCACTCTGGAAAACATTATGGAGGTTCCTCAAAAAATTAAAAATAAAACTACCCTATGACCCAGCAATTGCACTACCAAGTATCCAAAAAATACAGAAGTGCTGTCTCAAAGGGGCATGTTCATCCCAATATTTATAGCAGCGCTATCAACAATGGCCAAAGTATGGGAAGAGCCCAAATTATGTCCATCGACTGATGAATGGATAAAGAAGATGTTGTATATATATACAATGGAGTATTATTCGGCAATCAAAAAGAAAGAAATCGTGCCATTTTCAACAACGTGGATGTAACTAGAGTGTATAATGCTAAGTGAAATAAGTCAGAGAAAGACAAATATATGATTTCACTCATATGTGGAATTTAACATACAAAACAGATGAACATAAGGGAAGGGAAGCAAAAATAATATAAAAACAGAGAAGAAGACAAACTATAAGAGACTCTTAAATACAGAGAACAAACAGGGTTGCTGGAGGGGTGTTGGATGAGGGGAAGGACTAAAGGGGTGAGGGGCACTAAGGAGGACACTTGTTGGGATGAGCACTGGGTATGATCAGTGCTCTTGTATGATCATTAGCACTTGGGTAGACCAGCTGGCTTAAATTGGGAGGGCAGTCTTTTTCAGTGAAATTATTTTTGGACTCTTTTCAACTGTAGGTGGTAGACTACCCTTATTTGCTTTTTATACCACTTTTTATGGAATAGTACTCATGCCCACCATTCATATTCCTGGGGCCTTTGCTTCTGAGCTAGATTTAGTAGGCCCTTTTATGAGTTTATCTAAAATGGGTTTTAGCAACTCATTTGCCAAAACAAGGTCTAAATTTCTCCAAAATATTATCTTTTATTTGCAGTCCTTTTCAGCTCATCAGCAATTACTGATTTCAGATCCACCATGTAGGGAGATGGTTCTCTCTGAACATAGAGACCAGCTCAAACTGGGAAAGCCGGGACCCACAGAATGGTTGGACTCTCACGGCTGTACAGGTGTGAGTCACCCGTAACTTTGTAGAGAGGCCTTTGCTCCTGCCGCACCCCTACATCAGCTGCTCTTTGCTTCTGCTCACCTTCCATTTGCCAGAGCTGGCTGGGTAAAGGACTGGAAAGTGGGCAAGCCAGAACTCACCTCTGCTCTTGCTGCTTTATACCAGTCCTCTTCTCGGTGGCCTACTGTTCTCCTTCTAGGAGCTTCCAGAAAAAATTATTCTCTTACAAAGTTTATAGTATGTCCCCTACTTGAAAAATATGCACATATTTTGGGTGTTTTCATTGCTGAAGCTAATGACCAGATTAGTATTTTCTGTAGACACCTCTTGATTTACTTAGTGTTCTTGCTCTGAACCCACTTAACAGATAACATAGGGAGGGTTCTTGAAACCTGGGAGAGGCAATATTCCTCCAGAATGTCCAACCCAAGCCACACACAGCAAGTCTGTTGCCAACTCTCTACCTCTCAGAAACTCCTTTAGGATGACAGAGATCCCTTTAAAGTTCACTAAAAAGCAATTCAGATGCAGCAGAAGTATCAACAACAAAGATATACCAAAGAAGGAAAATAAGTTGTCAAGAACAGTGAGTAATGGTAGAGTTAAAAAAAATCAATATCTTTCCACATATTTCTATGCATGGGGTGCATCCATCAAAGTGAGTGGGTGACATTTGTCCCAGCCTAGCTGAGCCAGCCAGTGCTGCATGACTCACCTTCTGTGCTATCAGCAAACCACCAAGCCTCTTGCCTGGGAGTTAACAGACTCACTAAAAGGAAACTCTATTCCGAATCTGTCATTAATTGCATCTTTAAATGTAATCCACCTGCCAGCCAATTTACAAATTTCCTCCATATTCTCCAGGTTATTTCTAACTTTCCTCCTGATCACTTTTGCAGCCTAGCTGGATTTGATTGGGTTTATCTTAGTTTGCTTTGAGGAGGAATTGATATATCTCCCGTCTCTAAGATGATCATTGTTTCTCCCTCACAGAGGTCAGGTAGAGCAGAGAGGTGATCTCATAGGGTTTTTCCACCCAGTGATTCTGATTTTTAAAACAAATATGTGAAAGCCCCAATCATTGCCTCTTAAAATCCCCTTTGTGCTCAAAGAGGAAGCTTGGTGAATAGTTCCAGCAAAGTATCAGGAATATCTGATAGCACTGATTCACCGAGTTTTGGAAACAAACCTCAGTTTCTCCAATTATGGGTTCAAGATGAGAAAACTTCCCTTTCTCACGTACCAACGAGGTAGCAATGCAGAGATCAGCCTGTCCTCTGACAAACATGAGACATGAATTGACACGTGTACCAGCTTTTTCCACCCCAGCTCATGCTGTGCCCTTCTGACTACATGGTTTCCCTGGGTTCTCTATTCAAGTCTTATTCATCCTTGGAGGTCCCCCTTTCTCTCAGGAACTTTTCCCAACTTACTGGCTCAGAGGGAGCTTTTCTTCCCCTGAACTGCTCTGGAACATATGCCAAAATCTCTTATACAACATTTGGTGTAGGCTTTCCAGGGTAGGGACTGTGCTGTATTCTTATTTGTACACTTATGGGACGGAAGTGCTTAGCTTACAACACTGGTGTGCAATGTAGGCTGGGCATCAGAATCGCCCATGCAGCTTTTAAGACATTACCAATGTTCAGGCCCCATAACAGACCTTCTGAATCAGAATCGCTACTTAGGTGAAATTACAGATCTTCCTCAAGTTATGGTGGCGTTACATCCCAGTAAATCCATTGTAAGTTGAAAATATCGCAAGTAGAAAATGCATTTAATATACCTAACCTACAGAACATCACCGCTTAGTCTAGTCTATCTTAAACATGCTCAGAACACCTACATTAGCCTATTGTTGGGCAAAATCATCTAACACAAGTGTATTTTATAATCAAATGTTGAATATCTCATGTCATTTATTGAATACCATACTGAAAGTGAAAAAAAGAATGGTTGTATGGGTACAGATGGATTACAAGTGTAGCAGCTGTTTATTTTCATCATCACATGGCTGATGGCATCATGAGAGATGGTATGGTATATGGCTAACCTGGGAAAAGATCAAAATTCAAAGTATGGTTTCTACAGAATGCATGTTGCTTTCACACCATTGAAAAGTTGAAAAATCATAAGTCACACCATCGTAACTTGGGGGCTGTCTGTATATAGACTCTAGATTTGCATCAAAAATCTTGTGATGGCTGCCCCCTGACCCCATCTCCAGGTCACTGGCTCCTACCCCCTTTATTTCTTACAGAACCTCCTTGTGTTCAGAGAGTCACCCTTCCTCAACATAGTTCCCTTGCTTCAGAGGAAGCCCCCATCACCTTAAGTGTGAGGTCAGGGGCTGAATAATCTGAAGCTAAATCCGTGATTCAGGAATAGGCATGTGACCCAACTGTAGTCTCTGAGAGAAGCAAGAGGAGGGCTGAAGACTTCTGGGAAGGGTCTTTCTCTTGTAGGAAGCTTTACTTTTTCCTGCTGTTACACTAGTTGTTACTGGTAGCCACTCTGTGCTCTTTCTCACCCGCCTCTCCCTCTCCTCCAGAGGGAACAAGTCTTAGGATGAAGCTGTGAAAAAACCTGAATCCTTGGTGGTAGATCAAGCAAACCTGAGTTCATTGAAATTTGGACTGCCACTTATGTGCACTAATAAGTACCTCATTGTTTAAGACAGTTCTGTTACTTGTGGCTGAAATACTCTCCTAGATACTCTTGTTTTTATTCCTTCAATCCCAGGTATCACCTGGCACAATGTCCTCTTTAGTAAATGCTCAATAAGCATTTGTTGAATGAATGAATTCACAGTCATTGAGCACCTATATATGCCAAGTACTGGAGATGAAGTAGTAACTAAATAAAGTCCCAGTCATCATGGATTTTATACTCTGGTGGAAATAAAACTGCCTTTTGTGGATCAGGTTATCAGCCTCTGTAGAGAAATAAACTTTGTTTCTGTTTGTGCAAGTAGATGGGTTCAACCAACATAAGTGGTTAGAATGGGAACACTTGTGCCAAAGGCTCACTGCTTAGGAATTCACCTGACCACCAGAGTGACTTTCTGCAGTTAAAGAAAAAGGAAATAACAAGTGGGATCATGAAGAATGCTTTGTCCCCAAGTTCATGACTCAGAGGAAAAACTACAGTGCTCTTATTACCATATCTCAGCCACAGAGCATAAGACACGTAATTGCAGAGGACCAAATGGGAGTCACAATCTGAAAGGGTTAGGAAAACTCTATTTTACTAAATAAATGGAATTCAAAGAAGAAGGGAAAACGTGACCTACTGAGTATCAGTCTGTGAGTGTATGAAAGGTAATCACAAGGTAGGTGAGGATCAACTCACATCTAGCTCTTCCCTCTGTGTGATGCCCATTGCTGAAGATTAAGGGAGGAATCACCTGCTGAGGGAAATGCCTGATGTGAAGGCAGACTTTGGGTAGCAACAGGCTTGGTCAGAAGGCAAATTCAGAGGGGTGGGTAGGAAGGAGCAATCCAACAAAATGAGTTGAGGGGCAAAATACGGAAGACTAACAGTGACGCAAGGCAAAGAGAAACATTAGACCTAGAAAGATGAGGGCTTCGTGGACCAGGGCTCAGGAACTTTGAGGCCAGAGTCAAGGACATTGACCCTCCTGTCCTGAGGTCAGGCCTTCATAGTAAACTCAGTACCAGCTGACAGGAGACTGACAAAGCATGACCCCTTCCAGGGTAGGAGGTGTCACAAAGGTCTTGTGAGATAAGGTACTCAGTGTAGTGTAAATATTCAGTGAATGAATGAGCTCATCAGGCTGCCCTGTAAGATGGCAGCAGCCAGACCATTCTTCTTCCTTAAGCATTGAAAGTATAGGTTCTTCTGGAACTGGCAAAAATTTCAGCTCTGTGAAACAAAAAGAATTGTGATGGACATCTTTTTCTTTTCTTTTTTTTCCTCCCACAACTTTCATCTCTGCCCCCTGGTGATAGCACTGAAGTTTTTTGGGGGAGGCCAATCCTCCTCTTCCCCCAAACCATGGGGCCCAGGTGATGCCAATTCCCAATCACACTCTCCCATCTAGGAGTGGGTTACTTGACTAATTAGCATATTACTTTCCTCTAGACACAGTGATTGGTTCAGGGATGGGCATACAATCCAGGTTGGTCCAATGGAAGTCAATTCTGAGATCTTTGCTGGAAAGGCTGGAAGAGGCAGCTGTCTTTCTGCTGGGGCTGCTGAACTGTACACTGTAGAACCTAAGCACAGAGCTGGCAGGAGCCACTGCATGAAGAGGGCTTGCCAAGGGGAACCAATCCAAAGGAGAGCAGGGCTAAGAGAGAGGTAAGGAGAGATTGAAAGGCAATAATTCTGGCAATATAATTTTGAGTCTCTGGTACCAGCTATGCCTAAAGACAGGCCTACTCCTAGTCTTCTCTTTTACTATTGCTTAAGATAGTCTAAACTAGGTTTCTGTTACTTGCAACTTGGTGTCCTGAAATGATAAATAATGGAGACCATATTATGATAACTTGCTTTCCCATCTTCTCAGATAAATTGATGAGATCCAGCCAATCAACTTATATAGTGCTTTCTATTGCCAAATATTGTTCCAAGCACTGGGGATAAAACCATGAATACAACTGAGACCTTGCCTTTGAGGAACTTAACTTCCAGCAGGAAGAGACCACTATTAAACAAATCAACAATAAATACATAAGAAAAGTTCAGGTATAGATAGAATCAAGAATATTACATAGGATCATGAGCAGGGAAGCCAGGGAAGGTCTCTTGAAGGAGGTGTTGACATTTGAGATGAGATCATAATAATAAGAGGCAGCCATTCAAAGACTAGGAAAGAATGCTCCCACATAAAGAAGAGTGGGGGAGCTGGGCAGTTCAGTCGGCTAAGCATCCCACTCTTGATTTCAGCTCATGTCATGATCTCACAGTTCTTGAGTTTGAGGCCCACGTCAGCTGTGCTGTCAGCACAGAGCCTGATTGGAATTCTCTGTCTTCCTCTCCCTCTCCCCCACTTGCTCTCTCTCAAAAATAAACATTAAAAAAAAAGAGCAAATGTAAAGTCCCTGAGATATGAATAAGACTGGCCCATTCGGGAGACAGGCAGTGAGTATGGCTGGAGTGTCCTGAGTGAGGGACAAGTGAAGAAAGAAGAGACTGGACAGGTAAGCTGGGGCAGCTCCTTAACCTGAGAGTTTGGGTTTTATTCTGAATGCAGTGGGCACTCACTGGAGTGTTAAGAGGATCGAATTTACCATTGTTGGGTGAAGGTTGGACTAAAAGAAGACAAGAGGGAGGGAAGAAAGGCCTATTAGGAGATAACACAGTAGTCCAGGCAAGATATAAAGGAGGGACCCTGGACCAGGGTTGGAGTATCCAAGATGGAAGGTGGATTTAGGATACATTTTGGAGGCAGAGCCAATAGGATATACTGATGGGTTACAAGTGAGGTGTGAGGAAAGGGATGATGCAAGCAAAATGATCAAGTTTTAGTCCAAGCAGTTAAGTGGATGATTGTGTCATTTACAAAAAGGAGAAATCTGAATTGGGGTAGAAAAGAATCCATACTTCTGTCTTAACTGTGTGGGACATTCAAGTAGAGGTCAAGTGGGCAGTTGGTTAGCCACACCTCGAATTCAGCAGAGATGTTTAGGCTAGAGATAGTTATTTGCATGTCATAGACATATGGATGGACTGGGGGAGGACACTCAACTAAAGAGGAAAAGATTGATGATCAAAAACAGCCCTGGGCCTGCACCAATGGGAGAAGGAGCAAAGGGAATGAGAAACGGCTGGTGAAGTAAGAAGAAAACCAGACAAACATGATGACACAGAAGCTTAGACAAGTGTTTGGAGAACAAGAGAGTTGTCATCTAGGTTGAATGCTGACACTGAGATTAAGTAAGAGGAGGACAGAGAACTGGCTATTGGCTTGGGCCAGATGACCCAGATATGGGACTGTTTAGTGGAGAGATGAGGGCAAAAGTCACATTGCACTGCAACGAAGAGAAGAGAGCCAAAGGAGAACACCAAGGTGGTAACTTAAGGCTTGTAGGGCAGACACATGGAATGTATTGATAAGGAGACGCTGTCTTTAAGAGTCAAGATAGTTTTACAGTTTAGTTTAAATTTACATACAGTGAAATGTATATGCCCTAAGTGATGAGGTCTTTTTATTGAGGTAAAATTCACATCACGTTTTCATCACTCGCAAGGGAGACCCCATACTCCTTAATGGTATGGGGTTTTGTAACTTTTGGTTTATACTTTCTTAATATATCATTTAATATGCTCCAAGTAAACATTTATTTTTTAGGTCTGAGTAGCTAAACGCCACATAATAAAACAGCTCTTTATTGAAAGAACATGGGCCAAGCCAAAGTAATCTGTGATGTTAGAAGTCAGCATCATGATTATCTTTGGGGAGGAGAGAGTTTGTAGTGAATGGAAGGAGAACACCAGGGGGGCTTCTGAGGTGGTCTGTTTCTGGACTTGGGTGGTTGTTTCATGGATGTGTTCACTTCAAGATACTTGAATTCAAGTTGTATATTCATGATAGATATACTTCTCTGTTAGTATGCTTCAATTTAAATGTTTTAAAAAATAGCTAAGGAATCAGGAGGCCTGGACTTCAGTTCCAATGCAGGAGGTGGGTAGCTGTGTAATCCTGTGCAAGTCACTTAACCTCTCTGGACCTCAAATTGACTCAACTGTAAATGCATTGAGCCACATGCCCTTCAAGGTTCCTTCCACCCAACATGGTTCCACATGCAGTTTCCTTGATTTGAAGTCGGGCACTTGTGTTACTGAAATCAGCCTGCAGCCCTCACTGACCTTGACAGAGGGAGAGTCAAGCCTTTTTCATGTTCTTCCTTTCAGAAACTAAGTGTTGCAGCTGATGTCTCTGTGGTATCACTTGTCACTGGCAAGGCAGCTGTGAAGTTAATGATAGTGCAAATAAAAAGCTGCTAGTAATTAGACGGCTGGATGTTCAAGCATTATTGTTATTTTTTAAAAAATCAATTAGCTGAATAAGAAAATGCCATTGAGACAAACATTTATTTTTCTCCCTAGCACAGCTCCAGCTGGGTAGGAGGATAATGTGGTCAATTCCAGAAGGGGAAAGTATGGTTCTGATATATTGGAAATTAATATATGTTTTTAGAGCCACATAGAGGAAGATAGAGGCTTTCAGTTTTTTTTCTTTTTAAGTTTTTGTAAGGGAGGAAGAAGCTTCACGTAATTACCTGTGATTTGTACCCACTACTGCTTTATTAGCAAGCCTCTAGCTCTGGCAATGACCACATCTCCATTTCCTCCTTTTAGAAGCCTTTTGTAAGAAAAAATGCTTTTAGGACATCTGGGGTTATTGATCAGTATTCCAGTCTCTGGGATAAGACCTGGGGACTCTATGAAACAAATAAATGAAGCAACAGAAATTTTTTCCTCTACTTCTCTTGTTCATTGTTCAAATAACTGCATTTAGCCAAGCAGGTAATGTAATATGGTTGTGTTTGTTTAGAGCTTTCTTCTCTTCTGAAGACTGCCTGGGTCTGTGTCCTGCATTAACCAGGTAATTCTGGGGCCAATTGTGGAAATTTACTGTAAAAGGAGATTCTGTTAGTACCCACCTCAGGGTGTATGTGTTTGTATATGTATGCACACATGTGTGCACACACACACATGAATTAGTTTGCATAACCCAAGGAAAATACTTTGCTCAGTGCCTGACATGCAACAGGCAATCAGTAAATAGTAGCTATTTTTACTCTGGGGGAAAAAGAGGTAGTTCTTATGCCTGTGGGGAAGGGGCAGGGAAGCATCAAGCAGCAGAAAGTGGATCCAACTGTTTTCTTTTTGTGTGGCCTTGTGGACTCCTGCATATAAAGGCTCTCATGAGACCCCCAGTAGGGCTTTTAGACTTCTCTGCTGATCAGTTTTTAGTCCCTGCTTGTTGCACTTTTAGAACCACAAATAGCCCTGGAGAGAGGGAGTCAGAAGATATGACAGTTCCCCAGCAATGGATGGTGACCACACCCCCTGCCGCAGCAGCTGGTGACACAGGCCTTTAGCATAATGGAAAGCATTTGGGGATCTATTTTTCTCTGGCTGCGTAGAGGATTACTCACCTCACTCCTCTGTGTCACAAGGAAAGGGGGGGCACAATAAATTGCCAAGGATGAGTCAAGCTTTAATAGAGCATCTCTGCTCTGACTGCTACTTCTTATGCACTCCTGAGACTCAAATGGCAAAGCAAAGTCTTAAACTCACGCTCTTTTTCCTTCTTTCTTTTTGGGGAACAGTGGCAACTGGAGCTGTGCTTTTTTTCTTCTTTTCTTTCCTTTCCTTTTCTTTCTTTCTTTCTTTCTTTTCTTTCTCTTTTTTGGAACTGTATTGTGATTGTGTTCTTTCTGGGTTAGAGAATGAAGAAAAGTAATAGTCCCAGAGCTGGCTCTTCTAGGGCCTCTGTGAGCCTTGATCATGAACCCTGGCTGGTTTGGCCACTTCAGCTCTTACCTTCTAAAATGTCCACCCCCACCCGAGCATTTCTGCCTTCCCTTCCAGGAATGGCCATGGTCAGCTGGCTCTGGATTAAAAATGAGTGTGGACAGTTTCTCCTTCCCTGACCAGTACACTGCTGTGGCTTCTTGGTGGATTTTCCCCCTATCCGCTGCTAGGTTTAGCTCAGTCAAGAAGCTGCTTAATTCCCACATGAGTGTACGTGCCACTGTCTATGGCTCTGACCTCCCTATAAAGCTCTCTCCTCAGGGTTGCATGGAGTCTTTCCCCTGAGTTGTCAAGGGAGAGGGATGCTAATGAGAGAGGAGACGTGATCGGTTTTACGATCATTCAGTGTTTAAGGTAAACACCATGTGTTTGCATATATTTTCTTATCCCATGTATGAAGCAGTGGAAAGATCAGAAAGAAATAGGTAGGGTCAGGTTTAGGGTACGGGGCAGAAGAGAACAGATGACATTGTTGAGTTGATTAGCCAACTGGCAGGAGGCATATTTTGAACATCTCCAAAGACCGTAGGAAACAACACTGCAGAAAACATTGATTTTAACTGAACCTAGTGCGCTTGAGGTGAGCAGTTCCCAAACTTAGCCGAGCATTAGAGTCACAGGGAGCTTTCTGATGATACATGTTCTGGGCTGTGTGCCGGGGAATTCTGAGTCCCTGGTCTTGGATGAGAATCTTCATTTTAGAAGTTTTCCCAGGTGGTTTTGATGACCAGGTTTTTTAATTACTGACTTAGGCCACATTTTGAGGGCAGATAGTCACATGTTATCAACCATCAACAAGGCAGCTCAGGCTTCCTTCTAAACCTTTTGTTGTGAAATGTAACACACAAACAGAAAAGCATAGGAAATGGAAATGTGGCTCAAAGCAAACACCCAAGCATCAACATAGAACATTGCAAACAGATACGTTTTGGGTTTTTTTGTTTTGGGTTTTTTTGTTTGTTTGTTTGTTTGTTTTTGCAATATACAAAGTCTTGAAAATCTCCATGTTTATAAACCACTGGAGCTGTTCCATTTCTCCAGGATCTGAATTGCAAGCCTTGGGTTTTAGGTGTATCCCTGTTAACTCTCGAGCTTTTCTCTGACTTTTCACCCTCCATACTCTTGCACTTGGATCCTGTGATAAACCAGGGGTCAGAATGTTGTGTCACGTCACCATTAGCTCCTCTACCTGCCTGAATATGACCTTGGACAAGGTATTTCACACTGCTGGCCCTTAGATTTCCTATCTATGAAATAAGAAAAACAACAGAATCTACCCCATAGGATTTTTGTGAGCATTAAATTTATTGAGCAAACTCAATATTGCCTGGCAATCTGCAATTTTCCTGTCCTATCAGACCCTGTTTTCACTTGGCTCCTCTCCAAAACGTCTCTTCCCAGAAATTGTCCCTGTGTACCAGAGGCTTGTGCCATTTCCATCCATATAGAGGCACACTCTCTTATCTCTTGTTTTAAAAGGAAACAAGCAAAAAACCCTCCTTGAGCCCACATCACTCTCCTGCCATTACCTTATTTTTCTGCCTCTGTTCACGGCATTTTTGTAATTACCATCTCTACGTGTTCACTTTATGTGGTCTCTGTGCTCTGTAGTTGGGGCTTCTGTTGTCCCTAAGCCACCGAGACGACACCTGTCAAGACAACCGAGAGTGTCTGCTTTGCCCCAGTCCAGCAATTACTGCTGTGTTCTGAACTTGGTTGGTCTTTCAGCAGTGTTTGACAGAGTCGACCATGCTGAGGGTTGGAGAGAGAAGCTTCCAGGTAGAGGGAACTGCAAGCCCAGAGGCTCTCAGAGGGGGAAAAGCTTAGTGGGCTCAAGAAATAAACAAAGGCTGGTGTGACTGGAGCCCAGAGAGGGAGGAGTATGAGCTGAGAAGGCAAAGTCTTCTTCGCCAAAGCATATGGCCCCTTGTCAACTGCAGTGAAGCTTCCGCATGGCACTTGGCACAGAGCAGGTGCTCAGTGTTAGCTATTATCACTGTTATTATTAAGATCTTCACAGTGCCGAATGTGAGAAAGAGGGGGAGGTGGCTGGATAGGGAGGCAAATTAAAAGTCGCAGGTCTTGAAGAGCTTACAGCCTATTGAGCGTCTAGATTATACCTGTCACATAGGTAACTGAATGAGAGCCCACAAACCGATTTCTTAATGGTATATTTGTTGTCTTCACCCCTCCCTCTACCCCCCCCCCCACTTTCTAGGTGAATTGCATCCCATTCTGTGATTCTTTCTGGATAATTAAGGATTAGCTTTTCACTTGAAAGGGAGAAGTGGGCTGTAAGTCCCACTGAAGAAAGAGATGACTAAGAAGCTTCCAACCATGAGATTACCATGTGGGCTGAGGACAGACACTGGCCCTGTGTCCTCCATGCTTTTCCAGACTACTGAAAGTAATCCCCTCCAAATAAATAATAGCTGCTCTGTTGTTTCATTTGGGCCAAGTTGCAAATTACACAAAAGAAATCAGTCTCTGGAAGCAGCCCTTTGGTTTTCTGATGCGATACATGTGACCTAAAGCAGGTGTGTTTTTCTCCTCCTGGTGTCCTTGCCACACACCTTCCTACTGTGGGCATACCTGCAGGCATGCACACACACACTCAACACGCATTCAACATATAAACACACTTATACACCATACTCAACTCACCCCCAGATATTTAATACATACACTCAACACAAACACATCTTTTTCACATCTAAAATTAATTTGCTTTCATTTCCAAACTCTGACGCTAGCAGAGTTCTTCCTCAAAATGATAAACCCCTAGAACATTCTTGGTAATGGCATGTAAATGAGTTAGATCACTATGTTCCCTGTTTTTGATTCTGGTAGACCATTCATATGGCAAGAAATATGCTAGGGAAGAATGTATTCCATTCTTAATCCAATTGTTTTGAGACTTTTGTGCTTGAGGACATTTTGTCATTATATTGGTTTTTTTGTGTTCCTCTTTGTCATGTCTGGAAGTTCAATATTCTTTTCTGTCACATGCCATTTCCAGCATCCCTAGCCTGTGAGATGTCTTTATCCTCTCCATCTTAGATTTGAAAGCATCTGTTGAGTGTCTGAATGTGTCTGGCTCAATATAGGTGCCTCACTTGAAGAAAACCTAATAAGGAGTATTAAAAGTCAAAGTATTTTTCTTATTTTTTAAAAATTTTCCTCTACATTAATAATCAGACTTTATTTCAGAACCTATCAATCTGCCACTGATGGAAATGGGGAAAAAATTGTTCCATCACCCACAGATAGTTTGAGAAACAATTAAATAAACAACACTGAAGCCAAGAAATTCTATTCATGAAAAGACACACAAAGGATGAAAAAACAAGCCACATGATGGGGGGGCGGGGGGGATGTTTGCAGCCTACTAATGGTTAAGGGAGCTTTAAGAATCAATTCAAATAAAAATGGGCCAAGAGGGGCGCCTGGGTGGCTCAGTCGGTTGAGCGTCTGACTTCAGCTCAGGTCACGATCTCGCGGTCCGTGAGTTCGAGCCCCGCGTCAGGCTCTGGGCTGATGGCTCAGAGCCTGGAGCCTGCTTCCGATTCTGTGTCTTCCTCTCTCTCTGCCCCTCCCCCGTTCATGCTCTGTCTCTCTCTGTCCCAAAAATAAATAAACGTTAAAAAAAAAAAAAAAAAAAAAAAAAAATGGGCCAAGAAATGAATACATTACATGAGAAATCCTAATGCCTGGTGAACAACTGAGGTGTGCCCCACCTCACTATCAGCAGGGAAATGAATATTAAAACCACAGCAAAAGCCACAGATTATTAATAGAGATTAAAATTTTTGATTGACAGAAAGAAGTGTCATAATCCCAAATGTTGGTGAGGACACCGAGCATCAGGGGCTTTCTGGTGCGAAGACAAACTCCTCAGAGCCTTGCCTTTGGAACACTGACAGCATCCTCTGAAGCTGAACATAAAAAGCTTGACCCATGAACAGCAATTCTACTCCAAGCCCCAGTCCTAGGAACTGAAAACATGGTACAAACCCAATGAAGAAAGCAGCATGATTTGTGATGGTTGTAAAGTGAAAATAAGCCAGATGACCGCCAATAGTGGACTGGATAAACAGATGGTGTGCCATTCACACTATGGAATAGTTGACAGCAGCAAAGACCATTGAGCCACAGCTTCTGACAATGACATCAATGAGGCTCACAGACTGTACCATCCATCCATTCAGACATAAGACACTCCAGGGTCAGACTCTCCTGTAAATTCAGTAGCTTCCTAGTGCTGGAGTTAGTCCTGTCTGCAGAGCCCATGTCTACTTGATTCCCAGACATCTTGGGGGTGAGAGAGTGTCCCTGAAAGGGTCTTGGATGAGAGGAGTCCTGCACTCCCCTGGGCATTGCTGTGATTGTTCTTGTTGCTGCTGTTGAGAACATTTGGCCTGCTGGTTCTTGAATAATCATACGTGCTTGTTCGGTTGATTCATACGTCCCTCCTGCTCCTCATAGGCTGAATACCTGCCCCTCTCAAAGTGTTTCCCTGGCTCCTGGTCCCTGCTATGGACCCTGTGTTCCTGGTGCCACCTCCTCGGGGGCCTGGGGAAGGCACAAGGCCCATGAAATGCCTAGGTTCTTACAGCCTTCACTCCTCTGTTCCTGCCCCTTGAGCTTGGTACATTTTTTTAAAGATTTTTATTTTTAAGTAATCTCTATACCCAGCATGGTGCTCGAAGCCAGAACCCTGAGAACGCATGCTCCACCAACTGAGTCAGCCAGGTGCCTCGAGCTTGGTGTATTTTTCATTGTTTTTTCTCACATGGGGTTTCAAGCCATATACCCATTGTGCAAAATAAGGTTAATCCCAGAAGCATTAGAGAATGAGGCCATCCTGGCCCTGGCCTCCGCAGACATAGCCCAGATCGATGACTGGGTAGAAAACACGTAATGAAAATGTTAAGACATTGAGAGAATGCAGAGAACCAGGGATCTGCCTTTTCCTCCAGAAGACAAGCAGTCACCTCGTTTCCTTCCCAGCTGTAGGCTCCTACAATGCCACTCCTTAACCACATCTTCCAGCACCCCCAAAATCAACTCCCTCTCAGCAATTTTTTAAAACCTCAAACATGGCATACTACACACAAAGTTGGCCTTGTCACCTGTATTTTTTTGGCAATTGGACATTTAGGTCTGCCTTGTCAAAGGTTTCTTACTACTCATGATATAGAGGTGCTAATGGCTGGACACTTGGGATTTGTCTATTATGAGACTGCGGTGAAAAAGAACCTCCTGTTTAATCACCCTTCCCAAGACTGGGTTTCCTTGGGTAGTTATTAAAATGTTTAACTTTTTCTTTCAAGAAAAGAGGATGTGGGCAGAGAGGATCTTCTGTGGGCCTACGGGGAAATCGGGGCTCTTCTTTGTACTAGCAGATCATCTTGGGGGAGAGGCTTAGTATATGGAGGTGATGTGGGAAAATTCCCATAAGGATGGCCTGGATGAAATGCAATAACACATTGGTCAAGATGCTTCAAGAAGTTGAAAGCATTATACAGCAACAATAAGATGTGACTATAAAGTAATGGGACAGATTTCACTGGAATCATATACTGGAACCAGCCATATTGCTTTATGTTTGGACAGATGATACCCAGAAGACTGAGAAGACCTGATTCAGACAGACTCCAGGAAAAACTGAAAATGTACTGTATCGTGTAGAAGTCTGTGGGGTAGGCTGGCTTCAGGCACTATGAGATTCAAACGCTCAAGCAATGTCACAAGGATAGGATTTCTTTTCCTGGCTCTGCCTTCTGACATATTGGCTCTCATAAGTCTTCTTGTTGTGGAGACAAGATGGCCATGGCAGCTCACGCCTCATGTCCTTTCAGGTTTTGGTACAGCAGGAAAGGGAAAGAATCTTCGTCCCTCGTGGCTGAAACCTGTCCCAAGTTGAGTCTTCTTGACCCTAATTGGCCAGTCTTTGGTCAGGTGGCCATCCCTGAACCAGCCAGAGAATGTGATTCTCTGGTTGTCTCAGCCCAGATGTAACAATTTGGGGGGACTTAAGACAAAGTCAACTCCACTAGAATCCAATGGACTGAGAAAAAGTAAATCCCTGAACATAAACTCAGTGCTATTCTGGCATTAAGTGAAATGAACATTGGGCCATCAAGAAGCCACAAATTTTCACTGCATTTAGCGACTTGCTGTTCATGAACCTGTCATTTCAAAATTCTGGCTCAGCTGAGTTTCCTTCAGGAAATGTCTCCGCATTTTGTTTTAGAAACAAGCAATTAGATGCATGTGTGTGGCGAGAGAAATGTTTGCATATTGAAATGGCCTTTAGGGGCGCCTGGGTGGCGCAGTCGGTTAAGCGTCCGACTTCAGCCAGGTCACGATCTCGCGGTCCGTGAGTTCGAGCCCCGCGTCAGGCTCTGGGCTGATGGCTCAGAGCCTGGAGCCTGTTTCCGATTCTGTGTCTCCCTCTCTCTCTGCCCCTCCCCCGTTCATGCTCTGTCTCTCTCTGTCCCAAAAATAAATAAACGTTGAAAAAAAAAAAAAAAAGAAATGGCCTTTAAAAGTGTTTCTCTTTCAGTGAGATAGCTCTTCCTCCTGTCTTGTAAAGAGGTTTGCCTCACAAAGGTCTAGCAACATTAAAGTAGTTCTTAATCAGAATTGTAGGGAAAGCAAACACAAAGGCATCTTCCCTCTGCACACCTGAGAAGAGATTAAATGCAGAAAAAAAACCCAATACGTGCAAGGTCATTGAAATCAGAGCAAAGAAGGGAAAAACCAATCATTGTGGGGGGTTTTTGATCAAACGTGATTACATTTAAAATAAGCTCAGCCATGCTTCTCCTGTCACAAAGGGAAAGTGGAGGAGGTTGCCAAATAAGCTCCCTGCCTTCAAGTTTTGAAAGAGCCAATTATGAGATGCAAATGACCCAAAATTGGGCTAGGAAATTAATGCTAGAATAACTGATAAGTGTGTAAGTTCTCTGGTCTTATCTTCTCAGGTGATACATCTGCTACAACAACTCCTTTCTGCATCATCTGTTTTTTTTTCCCTTCTCTACCTCACCCTCAAATCTTCATGCCGTAGCTTGCCAGTCTCACTAAGCCCAGGGGAACCCAGTAGGGCTTGTAACCCATAGCCAGGCCCTCCTGAGCTACGGATAGCTGCTCGGAGCCCTTTCCCCACCCCACCATTCATAAGTCAATGGTACTATCCCACCCTCGACCCTACTTCTGGAGAGAATGGGGTGACTGTGGAGTAGGTGAGCCCTGGGAGGCAAGCCGGAGGGGCCACAAGGAGCGTGGGCACAGAGAAGACCATCTGACAGCCACAGGGGAGTCACAGGACCAGAGGGGCTCTTTTGGCTCTTTTTCTAGCTCTTGGACAAGCAGTTCCCAGCTCCCTCCTCCACATTCCTTATTTCCAGCCAACGTGCACCCAAAACTGTGTTGACCCTCAGATTTTGCTTTGTTTGGCCAGTAACAGGTTTTAACATATTTTAAATGTAAATGTCTTTGAGTACAGTCTATGTGTATATGTGTGTATGTATGTGTATGTATGTAATCCTGGAGTTTTCCACAGTCCCTACTACTCCCTGTTGCCTTTCACAGACCTCTGAATGACCTTCAGCTAGTGGGTAACACATTAACGCTTTCACTCTTATCACCTTAATTCTCTCCTTTCTCTTTCTGAAATAAGCAGTCACTGAGGAATGACTCAGTCTTGAGTGTATGCCCCCTCCCATGCTTCTCCTGCTTCCCTGAGCCACACACAGACTCCCACTCTCCCAGTCTGTGTTCCATGTCCCCAAATAAGCAACCCTCCTCTGAGTCTGCACACACTTTGGCTCCTCTTCCAGCCATGACTTCCAGCTCCCTCCTAGTTAACTCACACTCTACCTCCAGTGCTCTGCCCAAATGTGAATTCCTCAGGAAAGTCCTGAGGCTTCCTGACAGCCCCAGACTAAGATGGATCCCATCACATGCTCAAAACACCCTGTATGTCTTCTTAAAAAACTTAAAAAAAACTATTTATTTATTTTTGAGAGAGCACAGTGGGCCACGGGCAGAGAGAGAGGGGCACAGAAGATCCGAAGTGGGCTCCCTGCTGACAGCAGACAGTCCGATGCGAGGCTTGAACCCACAACCATGAGATCATGACCTGAGCCGAAGTCGGACGCTTAACTGACTGAGCCCCAAACACCCTGTATTTCTGCTTCACGGCATTTGCCTTGATTGTCTTGCAGTAATTACCTGTCTGCGTTCCTCCCTCACCCCAACACCTGCCCAACTCCACCACCTCCCAAACGTGAGCTCAGGGAGGACAGTTATTCAGTTTGTTGTGTTCATAGTTTATCTCCAGCTCCAAAAGAGCACAATTTGAGTGCTCATTACATGTTGATCAGTGAGTGCGTGAATGAATGAAAAGACGGAGATGGCAGGGAGGCGAATTTCAGGGGAAAGACCGCACAGACACAGGGTCCAAGGGAATACTGCAAGGGGCGCATGACAGTACCATGGGGAGTCTCGTTCATTCATAAATCCCAGCCTCCGAGAATGTGCTGGCTTCCCGAAGTCACCTCGGAACAGGTTCTTTCCCTAGCACTGGGTCCCAACAGCCTACTGTGTGGGGGTGGAAGAGGATTTCCCAGCTTCTGTGGGCCCTTTTACTTGACCCCAGTAAGTCCCCTTTTGCATTCCCTCTGGTAAGCTTTCCTCACCTTCCCTGCTCTGTGCAAACCCCTCACTCTATTCCCTCTTGGAATGAAAGCCGTTTAGTGACATCTTCCTTGGGTTCTCTCTTTTTTGTACCTCAACTCTGGTCTTCAGCAGCACTTCTATTTAATGGTATAGGGTGAGCAGTCTTCCCAGGAAAAGTTTTTCTAAATGTTTCTGGTTTTACCTGAATTGTTTTTGTTTGAGGTTTAAATGCATCTATAGATTTTCTGACCCATTCAGGAACTTTGCTATTTTTAAATAAAAGAGGGATGTGCCAAGTAATAGCAAATCGAAACCATCTCCATTGGTGCAAATCACCTTCAAGAAGGACAGACCACCTTTTGGAAGCCTAACATAGTGGGGGAGGGGCTTCTTTCTGGGTGCTGAGCCTGCTCTGACCCCAGCCCCTCATTGGTGGCCCTGTGCCAACTCTGCATTCTGAGGGGGTCAAACCCCTCTAACTGTGATGACTCACCAGGCTCCCTGAGCTCAGAGTCAGTGGATGTCACTCTTTCCCCCTGCACTGAAGCCCAGGAAAGCCCCAGGGCATGGGTCACCAGGTGGCAGCCTCTGATGGGCCTATCTGTGTCCCAGGACAGTCGCTGTGCCTGTCTGGGTAGGGAGTGTGTTGTGAGGTCTCATTTACAAGAATGGGAAGAGATTAGAGAAATGGCTTTTTCTGTGTTCTGTGAAGACTTTAAATGAACCAACCTCTTACTTCTACCCCCTGAGCCTGTGACACAGGAGTGTGCCTCATGGTTGGTGTTAAAGGATAGCATATTTGTGTCTCCTCACCCAAATTCATATGTTGAAATCCTAACCCTCAATGTGATGGTTTTAAGAGGTGGGGCTTTTGTGAAGTAATTAGGTCACGAGAGTGAACGAATGAAAAGACTGAGATGGCAGGGAGGAGAATTTCAGGGGAAAGACCACACAGACACAGGGTCCAAGGGCATACCATAAGGGGTGCATGAATAGGATCAGTGCCCTTGTAAAAGAGATCCCAGAGTGCTAGCTCACTCTCTTTCCACCATGTGAGGATTCAGTGAGAAGTTGGATGTTTGCAGCATGGAAAAGGGTTTTCACCAGAACCTGACCATGCTGGCCTCTGCTTTTGAGTTTCTAGCCTCTAGAAACTTGAGAAATAAACATGTGTTGTTTAAGCCCCCTAGTCCATGGTAATCTGTTATAGCAGCCTGAACTATGAGTTGTTGGGTTGGAAGAAGTGTTCTCTGCTTACACAGAAGTCTCCCCACAGTCCCTTCCGGGTCCTTCATATACTTTTCCCTCCTTCAGTTCCTGCCACCATGGACTAGAGTATGTCATTGTGGTCAGGCCCAAAGTGTGAGGAGGTCTCCTCCTCCTGCACACCCCTATCCTGACCAGAGAGGCATATTAATCACCAAAGGGGACATAGAGCTGGTCAGTCATCAAGTATTTTCCCTACCCTGGGGAGGACATCATAGTGGAAGAGAAGAAATTCCTGGAAGAGTCAGTGGTTCAAAGACACTTACGGCCTGTACAGTTAATAATAAAATATCAGGTTAATACCTCCCAGAACCATAGCAACTAGGAGCCATTCATCCCAGAGCCCCAGGAAACAATGGCAGCCGCTCAAAGAAGCTTGGAGCTTCTTGAAGATTCGGTGTTGGACATTTGGAGGAGATGGTGGCTGGAGGCTCAGAACTCCATGTGCTAAGTAGCGTGAGCCCTGCCACCAAGTCATGCTACCGTATCTTGCTTCTGACACAGGATAAGATTTATAGCTCCAATTGTGGCTGGCCTTTTGGCTCCAGGCCTGATCCATCTAGACCCTTGTACTCTTTCTAAATGCCTTTCATTAGCCTTTCCCTGCTCAAAAATTTTTATGAATTTCTAGTTTTCTAAAGCAAAAGAAAAAAAAATTTGACCTCCCTTGCCAGGCCAGTGCTCAAGACTGTCCTAGTCTTTCACAGGGGAGTCTCTCCAGCCTTTTCCACTTCTGCCCTTCATGAGACATCTGAGAGCAGTGAGGTGCAAGCCTCCATGCCCGACTACTACTTCTCCTCTAGTACTTGCTCCTTTTTCAAGGTCCACTTCTGGGAAGACGTTCCTTCTTGAAGCATCCCCTGCCCACCTTATCCCTGTGGGTCCCTTAACCCTGGTTCCATAACAGGTACTTGTAAAATTCTTGTCCATTGATTTAGCCGGCCATCACAGTCCAGAGAGAGTAGTTACTGTGTAGGATTAGGTAAGGCTGAGTGTCTTTGCAGATGCTTTTTCTGGAATGCAATTTGACAATGTGAACCAAGAGTCTTAAAAATGTCTACATCCCTTGACTTGGGAATAGTACTTCTATAAATCCATCCTAAGTAAATTAACTGACATGCCATCAATATGAATAAAACAAAAGTGTCTGCAATTTACTAAACTGCTAAGCACTTATGTGTGCCAAACCTCGACTGCTGGCCACTTTATATACATTCATTCCTATGATCCTCTGAGTCACCCCATGAGATAACTATTATGATCTTCATTTCACAAATGAGACACTGAGGCCAGAAAATTTTATGGAACTTGACTATTATTACATCCTTGGTAAATGAAAGAATCAGAATCTGACTCCAAGGCCCATGCACTGCATCCTTATTATGCCAGTGGAAAATCATGAGCAATATAAACGTCTAGCAAGAGGAAATGAACTAATTTTGCTATATGCACATTATGGGATCTTATCAGCCATCAAAATAATGTTTTTGGAAGACCGTTCAATGACATGGGAAATACTTCAGATAAAAAGTTAAGTGAAAATAATAAGATTCTATAGTGGGTTGAATGGTGACCCTAAAAGATATGTCACATCGAACTCCTCGGAGCTTGTGAGTGTGACCTCATTTAGAAAAAAAAAAAACAAAAAATCCTTTGCAGATGTAATTAAGGATCTTGAGGTAAGATCATCCTGGATTATCCAGGCAGGTTCTAAATCAAGTAACAAGCATCCTTATAAGAGACAGGAGAAATAAAAGACACAAAGAAGCATGGAAGGCAATGTGAAGATGGAAGCAAAGATTGGAGTAATGTGTCTATAAGCCAAGGAATGTCAGCAACCACGAGAAACCAGAAGAAGCAAGAAACAAATTCTTCCCTACAACCTTTGTAAGGAGCACGGCCCTGCGAACACGTGGATTTCAGACTTCTGGCTTCCAGCGCTGTGAGAAAATATATTTCTGTTGCTTTAAGCCACCAAGCTTGTGGTAATTTGTTGCATCAGCCCCAAGACGCTAATACAGGTTTCTAGCCATAGATGCCTGTAGAAGCCTTCCTCCCTTTCCAGCCTGTCATGGCAATCTAGACCTGCTGCACTCGACCCCAACCTATATCTCAAGTTGACAAGCATTCTGTAGCTTCTACCCAAGAATGCTGTCCTCTCTCTCCTGGGCCTGTGTCCCCTGAGTTCTCCATCTGCCTGAGAAGATCAATACAGATATAGACACATACCAATATGTGTGTTATAAAAATCTGTACTTAATACCACTGCTGGGATCTGGTGCAGCACTGTCCTAAGCGTAAGGGACACATGCAGACCCGCTTCCATTATGTAGTGTTTTACCGTTTGCAAATCACATCCACGCACACTGTTTGGTCTTCACGCCACACTGTAAGGTGTGCAAAATATTTTATGTTTTATATTTTAATATTATTTATATTATATTTACATACTTTATACCTGTTTGGCAGGTGAGTAAACTGAGGCTTCACAGATATTAAGTGCCTCGCTTACTCAAAGTCATGCAGTAGGGCAGAGCTTAAACCCAGATTTCCTACTTATTCTTTCCATGATACTAAGCTCCCTTCAGACCCAATGTTTTGGAAATTCAGGAAGAGGAAGGTGAAATCTCATAGCAGGGATCCAGGCAGTTTTCTTAGAAGAGGTAGAATTCATTTTACAGTTTCTTGTAAAATGATAGAATCCCAGTAGATTGGGGGTTGGCAATTTGTGGTCTGTGGGCTAAATGTGGCCTGCCTTCTATTTTTGTAAATAAAGTTTTATTAGAACACCCTGGCTTATTCATTTACATATTGTCTATGGCTGTTTCTATGCTACAACAGCACGGGTGAGTAGTTGTGACATAAATGTGTGACCTGTGAAGTCTAAACTACTGTTTGACCCTTTACAGAAGAAGCTTGCCGACCCTTGCAATATATGGTTCCATGTGTGGGGGAGGAGCTTGTGGGGGCAGAGATTGCCTGCAAGATAAGGAAATCCATAGCTTCTGGTTAAAGTAATATTCGGGACACCTGCTTAGGATTCCTCTCTCCCTCTTTCTCTGCCCCTTACCCCCCCCCAAATAAATAAACTTTAAAAAAAAAATTTAAAAAGCAAAAGTAACATTCAATTCCTTGGAATAACTACATTTCTAGTCTTAATAATAATAGCAAACACTTATCTGGTACCTGTTATGAGCAGGCAGTATTTTAACTGCTTTATACCTAACAACAGTTACTATTGTTATCATCATCATCATCATTATCACCATAATCCCTATTTTATAGATGAGGAAATAGGACAGAGAGATCAAGTAGCATGCCCAAGCATGCCCAGCTAGCATGGGGGCAGAACTAGGGCTCAGTGCTGGGTAGTACCTGCCAGAGGCCGTGTGTAAAACCTCCCCCATATTGCTTCCCACACCCTTAGGAATCCTTAATTCATTTGACAAGAATGTATGGAGCCCCACCGTGATGTAGGCCTGGTGCTCGGTAAGAGCCCGCTGTTTCTTTCTGCTTGGGCATATCTGACAATTTTCCTGACAACCTACACACCTTGCCACTCACTAGGAGCAGAAACACTATGGTGACTCTCTCTTGATGCATTGGCCTGGGGAGGTCAGGGAAGCTATGACAGGGCAAATGTAAAGGTTTTTCCGGAACAAAGACAAAGTGCTAAAGCCATGATGCAGTGATCAAAGACAGAGTCACCAGCTGAGTAAGGAAAGGAGGAGGCTGCAGGTCCTGTCGTGACTCCCAGAGACTAGTCATCTTGGCCTTGAGGATGTCTTACATCCACCAAAGCTTCAGGACTCCGCTGCAAGCCGCATTGTGATTAACTGGAGAAGGACGGCAAGTCAGCTAGCTCCAACACTGCACCCCGACCCATCCGCACCAATCAGCTTTGCTCAGCGGCCTAAACATCCTATTGTGGCTTATTTCTTACCCCCTGCAAAGGTGATTGGTGCAAGAAAATGGAAGTATCTGGCATCTAATCAGGAGACACAAATTTTCATACCGATTATTTCATCAGAGATGGGGGGAAGGAGAAAGCTGCTCTGTTGGGGTATGTTTAAGAGCAAGCAAGGGGCACACTGGAGCAGGTTCCCATCTGCAGAGGTGAATGCATCTGTCCCTGGCCTCCTGCCGTTCCGCCCCCAATGGGTGGGGAGGTGGGAGTGGGAAGAGAAACTGTCTAGAGTCAGTACCCGCCCTCTCCCCCCACAACCCCTGCTCTCCAGGCAGCAAGCCTGGTAGAAGAAGACCAGTTTGGGCCTCAGTGCCTCTCTGTCACATGAATCCCTCCCCTCCTCACCCCACAGCCCCATACTGAGAAGAAGAAAGAATTGGTCCAGACTCCCAGCCCTTGGGAAGTATCGCACACAGCATCAGTCATGGACTCATAGGTGTCAAGTTGGAAAAAAAAAAAAAAAGAATATGCTCAAAATACACTCAACCCCAAATGAAATGGAATGAAAGAAAAAATACTTGAGTATGAATAACAGGCTGCCCTCTCAAGATAGCTCCATTATCTGGAGGCGAGCCCAGAAGGCAGGAGAGAAAACTGTTTCTGAGTTCCTTAATCATTCCCAGAGCGGTGAAGCCCTCAGGGGATGTCATTCCCAGCCATCTGCCCATGACCTCTGCTGACGGTCCTTGGCACAACTGTGGGTGAGCTGGCTGGCTGAGGATCAGGGGACCCTCAGAGTTAGAAGAGGTGGGCCCTTGAGCAAAAGGCAGAGGACCAGGACCCACTTTGGAGACACACAGAGCCTGGCTTGTATGTCAGCCCCCCGTGCGCCTCTGCTTGGCTGGTGCCTCTGCTGTGAGGAGCTGGGCACCACTCACAGTACTGACTGCCTGCTCTTGTTCCCTTTGTGCCTGGAGCTGAAGCTTCCAGCTGCGTGCTGGCTTGGTCAGGATCTCAGGAATGAGCTGCCCCACAGGCATTTGTTGCAGATGCCCAGGTCCAAATGGCAGATGCACCACCACCATTGAAATCAGCATGTGATTACAGAGAACCTTCATATCCTGTGCCCAGGGCCCAGACCCTGTGCCCTCAAAGCTTAATGACTGGTTGGCGGGGGGGGGGGGGGGGGGGGACACAGCCCCGAAGCAGATAAATACAGAACCGTAAAGGCCACTATGTGCTCTGAAAGAGGTGAACCAGGTGCAGAGAGGGGAGGTGCTGAGAGACCTAAGTTAGCTGGGGGCTCAGAGGAAGTGTCAGTGGTGACTGGCAGAGAGGAGAGTGACGCAGGGGGAAGAAACCACCCCTGCAAAGCACAGAGCTCAGGCCACCAAGAAGCCACCAATGACCCAAGTTGAGTACAAGGGGAGAGAGCAGCACAGGAAGGGGACGGGGCTCAGGCAGGGCCCAGTCTGATGTGACTCCTGCTGGGACCTCCCCCCAGGGCTCGGGTCTCCAGGCACCAAACATAGCAGCACAGACAGACGGTGCTCTCTCTCGGGAGATTCAGGAGTTGTTTACTTACTGTTTCTCCCTCTCTCCCAACTTTCAATTCCTCACTGCGTTTAAACCCAGACCACGCAACATTTTTCCTCCTGTCCGTGTTTGTTTCAACGCCATCACTCCTGCCCTGTCTGAACTACACTGGGCAAAAATACACGTCTAGGATAGACACCAAAGACAAGGAAAGGACACTTCCCTGGAGGCCCCATTCTCCGTCCAGCCCTGGGAGCAAGGCTGTGACAGTGCAGGAGGGGATGGAGTTGGGGGGGGGGGTTGGATTTGAGTCCTGACTCTGTCCCCCCCCCCCCCCGCCCCGCCCCCCGCTGACTGTGTGTGACCTTTGAGCAAGTCACTCCCCACTCTGGGAATTCGTTGCCCCACCTGTTGAACGGATGGGTTGCAGTAGGTCAGGGGATCCCTACCTGGGGTAAGCTTTAAGGGGGTCCAAGAATCCCTGGAATTAGATGCAAAATTTAGTGGGCGTGAGTATTATGCATTTTTCTGGGGAAGGTCCACAGCTGTTGTTTAATTCGCAAAGGAAACCAGGACACCCAAAACGGTCAGGAACACCTGTGCTGGGGGAGGTCTGTGTGCCCACAGCTCTTAAAATCCTCAGATTGTCGACTGAGGTCTCATCAGAGGTGTGCTTTCTGTAAAGCTGACAAGACACTGGCTTCTAGGGCCCCCAGACCGGGGAGAGGCTGGGAGGGTTCCAGGCAGGGAAGGCGTGCAGGTTACAAACAGGAAGCGTTTCTACGTCTGCATTTCTGGTAACCTAGCGAAGGAGGTCTCTGAGGACACAGACCCGAATCTGTGGAGTGTCAGCAGTTTCCCGTGCTCCCCGGCCCTCCCATCTAAATAAATACTCACTTTTGTACTTTGTTTTCAGAATTTTGTATTCTTTTTAGTAAGCAATGCCCCCAAACTTTAAGTCTTTGGACGCCACACAACCGAGATTGGCTCCGGGGCCCCGGGGCCCCGGTGTGACCCAGGCTAAGAGGACCCAGGGCGTGGTGGGGTCCCACCTTCGGGGGCGGATCTGACTGTCCAGCTCTCCTCTTCCTCGGCCTGCTTCGCCAATCCTGGTTTCTGCTGCTTTTCCTTTCCTTCTCTTTCCTTTAATGTGATTCCAGGGAGTGGGTCGGAAATGACCTGCGTGAGGGGCCGAGCTCCCCGGGACAATGGCCCGGTATTTTTGACGTGGGAGTGGCGTCTGCTGTGACTCAGCCCCTTACCGGGACGGGGACGACACCTCCTTCAGAGTAGCCGCTGCGTTGGGTTTCAGGCAGCCCAGCTGCGTTCTGCGTGACCGAATCGGACACCTCTCACTTCCTCTGTGAACGGAACTCGGTGTTTGGATGATGTGCAGGCAAGTTGGTTGTGCAAAACAGCACATCTCCACCTTCGGTCTCCCACCCCAGCCCCTGAGGTCTAAAGAAAAAGCGGGGGCGGGGGGACGAGAAAAAAACACCCCCTGAGAAGAATCGGGCTTCAAACAAAGACTTGGCTAAGAGGCCCAAGCACCGCTGTCGCTGTCGGGACTGAGTGAAGGGTGTGAGACGCTGTGACCTCCAGTAGGTCACTGGAGGAACACTGCTCTCAAGCTGCCTGGCAAGTAGCACTTGCTCTGCGCCCCTGCCTCCTCATCCTTACAGTGACAGCGACTTGTGTGTTCTGTGGGGTGTACCCAGCGTGGGACAGGGGGCAGCACCTGGCAGCCGCCTGCGCCTGGGGTGGCCAGACGACCTGGGAATATGGCGCAGCCACCGGTGCTGCCGTAGGGCCGAGCCGCCGGAGCACTTTCCCTGCTGTGGCTTACCTCCCGCTGGCCCTTCTCCCACCCCAGACGAAGGGCAGCCAAGGGCCACGGGGCTCCCCGCTCCCCACCTTGACAAGACACGGAGAGGACGGATGTTTGGGCCTCTGAACCTGCCCCTTTCCTTCTCGCTCGTGGCCTCAGTCGCTAGACCGTGACACATCGATGAACAAATCCTCCAGGAATGATGCTCCCTTGAAGTTCTGGGCCGAGTTAAAATAAGCAAATCCATGAAAATATGTACAAGTCATGTGAGGCAGCGGAGGTCTGCATCGCGTCACCCTGCAGGGGAGTCTCTGCAAGGCTGCGCTCGCTCTGCAAAGGCACGGGGCTCTCCTCCTGCTTGGCCGGGGGATAGGCAGGCAGGGCCAGGGGATGGTTGGAGACTTGCAGCCCCAGAACTGGGCGAGTCACTGATGCCCTCTGGGCCTCACCTTCCTGTTTGGGGAGGGGGGACTCTAATACCCAGCTCGGAGAGATGTTTGCAGGATTAAAGGAACGCTCCTCAGCAGGGTGTCTGGCTAAGGTGCCCAGGGCATATTCAGCACGTCCCTCCGCGTTCCCTTCTTTCTGGGCCCTTCCTCTTCCTCTGGCTTCACTGTCTCCCCTCTGGGTCCTGCCAGTTCCCGGTCACCATCATGTTCAGCAGCCGCAGAGGCCCGTGCCTCATCCTGCTTTTGCGAGCCACTCCCCTGTCTCTTCCCCAGACCTACTGCCCTTCCAGGTCCTGTGTCTCTGGGCCACGCTTCAGAAACCACGTCCCACCTGCTTGGCGTGGCTCGGCACCTGTGGGCGTGATGCCGTTCTGTCAGCTCGTGGACTTTTTCTGCCTCGTTCACATGCCTGCCCCCCTCCCCTTGCACTGTGAGCTCCCGTGGGGTCCTTCTCAGCTGGGGACAGGAAACCTAGCATGGGTTCCGGCCCACAACAGGGGCCAAAGTCCCCAAATGAAGGATGCAGCCTCCGCCCACCTGCCCATCACAACACGAAGGCCCCAGGAGTTCTCATTGTCCCAGGACAGGACAATGAGGGTCAGAAAGGTCAGCTGAGCGCCTCCCCCCCCCCCCCCCCCCCCCGCCACCACCACCACAGGTGACTTCTCCTAAGAGGGAGGAGGAGGAGCTGGAGGAAGAAGTCACAGCTTCAGGAGGCCCATTCTTGCGGGCAGGAACCAGAATTCCGTCTTCAGAGGCTTTGTGCAAAGCCTGACGTGGAGTGGGGTCATGGTCAGCCTCCATCCTGGGGCCGCCCTCTCCCCACATGCCCTCTGCCTCGAGGAGGCCAGGCAATAGTCCAGGCTTCTCATAGCGCTCCATATTGTCATCAGCTGCTCTGGATCATAAGCCTTGGGTTTGACATCCTGGAATGCCTTCCGAATCTGTCTGAGTAATATCTTCCTCTGGTTTTGAAGTTTCTGCCAAGGAGGAATGTCGCTGGAATGCAGCCTCTGCTGACACCTGGGCTGCCGGTCCTCAGCCACGAGGCTGACCCAGCTGGCTCACCCATCATCCAGCAGATGACATGGCTTGCCAGGTGTGGGCCAGGGGTGCTCTGGTGAACCAGTCACCCTCTCCCAGTGAGCATGTCTCCAACTCAGGCAGCCCCGGGAAAGGGCACAGTCTGTGGCTACGAGTGATCACAACAACCTCCAAAACGAACAATAATAGCTAGCCTATTAAAGCACGTCCTATGCATAAGGCTCAGCCAAGCACAACCCATGTAGGATCGAATTTCATTATCCCAGGCAACCCAATCAGGTATTGATATCCCCATTTTACAGCTAAGAAAACCGAGGCTCTAAAATTAAACAACTTGCTTGAGGCCACACCGTGGCAGAGCCTGTGTGCCAGGCCGCCTGGAGATTGTTCCTCTCACCACTGTGCTCCCCTGTCTCATGGGAATGGAGTGAAGCTGATTCTGAGCCCACACGGAGGTTTAAACAGGAGGTTTTATCAGTGCCAGTGACTGAGCAAGGCTACCAGCAGCCACAGAGGGATTCCCCTCCACAGGGGCTCCAGGTGGAAAAACAAACAGGAGGGAATGGGCCACTCCTTGCCTGTCCCTCCCAACCTCCCCAATCCAACCCACTTTCCTTTCCCACGTGTATTCCAGCCACCCTCCCACCACCCTCTGCTGTATACCAGAAAGGAAGAGAGAGATTTTTGAGCGTGTACAACACATCAGTTTGTCTTTGTCATCCAATTAATCTTCATTCCAGCCTGCTGAAGCTAGGCATCATTCTTTCCATTTTATAGATGGAGAAGCTGAGGCCCCAAGAAGACAAGTGATTTATACAAGCTCACTTTGTTGGCCGAAAAGCCCACCCTGATCTCGAGCCTGCACTTGGTCTGCCATACCATGAAAGCAAAGAAAGAAACCCTCAGAAGTAGCAGAAACAACCGGAAGCTTGAGAGGAGGGCTGAGAAGGAGGAGCGGATGGCCAGGGAGGGAGAAGTGTGCCGTCCTCTGATAGAGCTCAACCCCAGACCTCCCCTGCTCGGACTAGCTGGTCAGCCCCCTGACAAGGGGAAAGTGGACACCAGCCCTCCAGCAGACAGGTGTCTGCAGGGCAAGCCACCCATCGCCAGCCTCCTGGGTAGTGCACTTAGCGCAAAGCATCAGGAAATGCTAGACTTCCGGATGCCACCAGCTCAGCCTCCTGGGAGCTCGGATTGCACTCGAGCTGTCCACCAGGCTCCCTGGCAGCTCACCTTGCCACCAGCCAGAGGTTCCCACGGCCAAGGAGCTGGGTTGGGCTGCATGACTTCTCTTTAGGGAGACGCCTTGCCTGGAGCCGCCACCCAGACCACAGGCACTGATGCACCCACCTGCCGCCTCTCCCTGTAAAAACAAAGGCGGGCAGGAGCAGGCCTATTGCATAGGACTTGAGAAACCTCGAGGAGGTGCCCATAGCTGTGGAGCCGAGTGGCCCTGGGTTAAATCCCAGTGCCTCCTCTGGGCAGCCAGGTGACCTCGGGCAAACTATAATGCCTTGCTAAACCTTAGCATATACATTTGTAAAAAGGTATCAACAATACCTCTTCCATGGCTTAGGTGGAATCAGAAATTTACACAAGCATCTATCCCAATGCCTGAAACATAGTAGGGACTCCTGAAGTTAGAGCTCTGGATTTTTATTACAATACTAAATGTCTCCAAGATTCATGCAGTTGGAAAGAAGAGCTCCAGAATAATTCCAAATGATGGAGCAACAAAAGCCACTGATTGAAATGTTCTCGGTGACTAAGAACCAAGGATGGTTATTTAGTCTGGAAGTAAGAGGACGGTGATGTCAGGAGAAGAAAGAGGACAGATCCATGTTAGGTGATATTGTTGGACCACATTGTGTGTGTGTGTGTGTGTGTGTGTGTGTGTGCACGCACAAATGGGAAGGGGACACACAGTAGACTAAAATTTAGTCCCCACCCTCAAGGCATTTACAGAGAACTGAAATACCAAACAGCAACAGCAAGAATAACAAAACTCAAAATGTCAAAATCAATGTTTGTGAGATGTGTAGAGACAGGAGAATTCACTTCCGGCTTGGGTGGGGTCCTAAGTGGCACACCGTGCTTCCCAGAGGAGGTTTGAATATGATTTCAACAGTGGGGGTTGGAGAGAGGGCAAAGAGGATTGTTGAGAAAAGCCACGAGAGAGGAGAAATCAGAGTGTGCTCAGTGAATCTCGGGTAATATGGAAAAAATACCAAGTATCAGAACATTCTTACTATTTACCTCTATGTGGTGGGATTGACTTATATTTTTCTTGTACCTGCCTGAATACTCTAAATTCTCTAAAAGGAGCATGGATGATTTTTACATGCAGGAAAGTCATTATTTTTAAAAATAAGCATCAAGAGCAAAATCAGAAAAAGGTAGTTCCTTTGAGGCTAAAAACAAGGAAGTGAGAATTTTTAAAACCCCGGGGCAGGTGGCAATAGAGAAAGGAGCGGGTGTCCAGCTGGGGCCTCAGTCTCAGCGCTAATGACATTTTGGGCCATATCATTCCCTGTCCCGTGCTGGTGACATCCTGGACTCTACCCACTAGATGTCCCTTGACCCTGTCCCCCAAAATGTCTCCAGAAATTTGCCCAATGTCCCCTATGGGGAAAATGGTCCCTGGATGAGAACCGCTCCTTTAAGCCCTGGAATCTTTGATGTGAAGGAAATGTCATCCTTCTGTAGCTGCCTACATGTACAAAGGATGGAATCCCTTCATCGTGTCTTTGCTCTCCTAAATGCTTCTTTTTTTCATCCAGCCCCAGCCCAGTTCAGGAGACAGAAAGCCTGAACTGAGGTCTCAAGTCTTAACATGACTGTGGGTGAGTCGAATGGCCAATCGGTGCCTCCGTTTACCTCTCCGTAAAATGAGAGGTAGACTAGGTGAGCTCTAAGATGCCATGAGCCGATGCCAATGCCTTATTTTATAAGTGAAGAAAGTGACGTTTGGAAATGTTTTGCTCCAGATGACACACCTAACCATTGGCAGAGCCGTTGCTGACAGCCAAGTCTCCCGACCCCCTTCGCCCCATGCTCCTCCTTCCATGTCCTCTGTGCATTACCAATATTGCTTCCTTGTGCCAAAAAAGAAAGATGGAGAGTGACTAAGCCAGGTCCCTTCTATGCACCACTGAGTGAGCGAGGCCGCAGAGAAACCTCCTCTCCTTAAGTAACAACAGCAGCAATGACATGACTTTCTGAATGTGCCAAAGCAACACGCAGAAACACAGGACTAATTGGCTCTTTCAAGACAGCACAGAGTCTGGGGGTGATGAATTGCGCGCTACTCAATGGGGCTGCTGTGACAGAGGGCTGCAAATGCCACGCTGGGGATGTGTTAATGAAGGCTCTGCATGCACAACATGAGAGGCAATTATTCTGTTCTCCCTGGCACGGGCTCCTCCCGGCAGGACAGCTGCCGATAGGGTTGGAAGGTGTTCAGCAGAAAGTTCGGCGACAAAGCCAGATGGAGAAGGAGGAGGACTTGCTGTCTGGACCAGCCATCGTCAAACAGACGGAGTGCTTGTCCATCTGCGCTGCCCTTCTCCTGGAGGACGTGCGGAGGAGGCGGCACGGAGGGAGGACGGGGAGGAGGCTCAGGTGGCAGAAGGAAAGAGGTCCGGGCCGCTGCTGGCCTGCCCAGCCGCCTCCATCTCTGGTCGTTCTGCAGCCTGTGGGGTTGCTGTCCCCCCTGGCCTGGACGTACCGACCCGAGGGGTGCCAGGACAAAACACAGCTGGGCAGGGAGGTCGGTCAGTTTGCAGGTGGGCTGCATGGCAACTGCTTCCAGGGCGGAGGTTCTTCCAAGTGCTAGAAGGGGGGGGGGGGTTGTCACCTTTCTCTGCTGCCCCACTGGTGGAATCGTCCAGGCAAATCTGGTCCCCACCCCACCCAGGTGAAGTCGGGTTAAAAATAACATCCAGAGCAGCTGCGGGGACCAGCTGAGTCACGAGGGCTCAGAGGAAGTAGGTCCCACACATTTCCCAGGGTGATGTGAGGGGCAGGAGCAGGTTATGGAGTCTGTGGACGGGCATGTGACCCCCGGGTATTAGCAGGAGCCTCTCCCTCCCCTACCTGCTGGCATTCCCAGGCCAGGACAGATCATTCTGTTTCATTGTGTTCCTGTCACATGCTGCCGCCTCTGTGAGTCAGGAAGGCCTGCCTGGCTTATCATGTGTGACTTAGCATTGGCCACATGCCTCCCCTCTCTATTTCTTTTCCTTTTTTGCGGGGGGCGGGGGGAGAAGGACAGAGGGAGAGGGAGAGAGGGAATCCCAAGCAGCCTCCATGCCCATGCAGAGCCTGACGCAGGGCTCGAGTTCATGACCATGAGATCATGACCTGAGCCAAAATCAAGAGTTGGACACTCAACCGACTAAGCCACCCAGGCACCCCTCCTGTCTCTGTTTCTAACCAAGCTTCAGAAGATGGCTGTACCACCGAACAACCCCACCAGGAAATCACTGTCTCTAACTCTGGTAATTGTCATTCTAGAGAAGATCATCCTGGGCTAGTGACCTCTTTGGAAGAGTAGGACAGATGGCACGGGCTGGTGGAGGTGAGGTTTGCAGGAAGCAAGAGAAAGGAGCCTTCTGGGGGTAGCGTCTTGTAATGGAAGGATTTAGGGGGGTTGGAAGCTGAATTATCCTTGAGATGAGTTGGCCACAGTCCTGGCAAGAACTTGGGTGAAAATAATGGAAACACCATGCAGGTCTCTCCTCCTGCAGACCCGCAGAGCTCAGGCCTGGGGCTGGGAGTTAACCAGCTAGGCCCCAACGAATGCAGGTGCAGAGAGAAGACAGCCCCCAGGGGCTGGGGGCTCTCCAACAGATGTTCCTGTCACTGAACTAACCCCAAACCGCTTGGTGCATCATGCAGGACCCTCTGCTGCTCGGGACCTTCTTACCTCCCACCACCCCCCCTTTCTCCCCACTGAGTGGACATTGGAGCCCAGCACACAGGGGGTTTCAGACTTCACATGTATCAGAATGCCTGATGGAAGGATTGTCAAAGTCACAGCCTCCAGGCTCTATTCCCTGAGGTTCTGATCCCGTAAACCGGGGCAGGACTCAGGACACCGCATTTTTATCAAGCATCCTGGGAAATCCCCAGGCAGGTGGTTTCCGGACTCCACTGTGAGAATCCTGGTTCCATCGCTAGGAACTCAGACTCTGAAGTCAGACCAGAATCCAAATCCCAGCTCTGCTGCTCACAGCTATAGGACCTCCGAGCCTCAGCTTCCTCCTCCATAAAATGGGAAGATGACAATACCTTCTTTGTGTCGAAGGATTAAATGAGATGGTTGATACAAAGGTCCAACAGACTTCCTGGAAAGCAGCGAGCACTTAATAGATGTTAGCCCTTCTCGGTGGTGGCCTCCTGGCTCTTCCCTGCCCCCACACCTCCCTCCCACACAGGTGCTCAATGTACAATGACATGTTTGTGGCTGTGACTCAAAGCTGTCCTCTTCTTTAGGGGAAATGATGCAGGGCCTGTGGGGGTGACCTGTTCCCTGTTTAGGGAACTGTGTCTTTTTGCCAACCCTGAGGGAGGACCCCACTTTTCACAAAGAAACAAAAGATTCTCTCCGAGCACCCCCAACCAGCCAGAATGTTGGAAAAGCCTCTTTTTTGACAGCTTGATGTCTTTTTTGGGCTTTGAAAAGAAAACAGAAGTCAGCTTGTGAATAGTACCACGACTGCACGAGGAGTCCAAGGGAGCGGGTGTGGGCTGGGCAGAGCCAGCGCTGATGCAGGAAACTGGGGAAGGATGAGGCTCCCTGCACGGAGGCTGTTGGCCCTGAGCCCTCTCCTCGCCCTCCTGGGCCCCCGTAGCCAAGTGGACCCCCCAGGGCACAGCCAGGGCTCCCCTCCCCACTGCTGGCTGTGCTCACACCTCCTTCTCCTCTCTGGCCGCTCCTTGTGGCCACACCTCAGGGGCCCATCTTCTGTGCTTTTCTTTTCCTCCCAGGCTGCTCATACCTTGAGCAAGGTGAGCCAAGGTCCAGAGACAGCAGCTTGTACACAGGCCGGGACACGGTAGGCCTCTGCAGCAGCCAGGCCCAGAGGCAGGCCTCGGCAGGCCGAGGGCTCCGAAGCTGGCAGTTCTAGAGGAGGACCATTTCCTCAAGGATCAGGGCGTCTGGAAAGGTCGCTCTAGACAGGGCAGGGGCAGAGCAACGGAGGAAGGTGGGCTGGCTCACCAAGCCTGCTCAGAATTACCCCCTGGCAGCCAGACCACACCCGAGTTTTCTGCTGCTTCTGTGAGTCTCCGGTGAGGTCTAAGCTGTGAGGCCTGCGTGTGGCGATGACCCCACGGCCTAGAAGCCGCCGTCCCGTCTGACGTTTGAAATTGTACCATTGGAGGGCGCTGGCTCCTGTGGGCTTTGGGTCCCACTTACCTTCTCATGATAACACCGTAAACTCCTGTATACAATAAGCACTTACTAGTTGAAAGCTAAAAGCAGAAGCAGTAAGTAGTGGTCCTCACTCATCTTTAACACGTTAGTATTACTGAACTTACAGTTCTTCGCCAAGAACACTTTTGAGAACAGACAAAAGAAGACAGGCTTTTGTTCAACAGGGAGGAAGAATCCTGCTAGAGAGCCCGCTAACCCGCGTGGGCAAAGTCAGCCACACGTCCTGTGCCTCGGTTTCCCTCTTGATATAATACTTCTCCTGGTTCTCTTGTCCTCTAGCTCTTAAAACTTTTCTTTTTTCTTTTTCTTTTTTTTTTTTTTAAAGACAAAATGAGGTAATAGCTTTCTGTGGGTCCTGGAAGCATATTCACCCTTAGACGTAAGTGCAAGGGAGTGAGACTCAGCACAGGTGGTCAGCACACCGATTCTGCCGTCGGCTCCACAGCCTGTGGACACAGAGGAGGGCAGCGTGTGAAGACCACCGACTACACATGGCAAGGGGCAAGGAGGCCCTGTCCAGACTCTCTGTCCTGCTTGCAAGTCCTAACTCCTGCCAGTGACTGAGGTCATCCGCCACCTGCAAAGCTGAAAGAGAAGTCACAGAGGGAGGCGTCTCGCGGCAGCGTGGTGGGCGGCTAGGGGCACAGGCTCTCAGGGCACAGTGTTCTGGGGTCAGGTCTCCACTCCACCCCTAACCAGCAGGGTGACCTGGGGCAAGCCCCTTACTACCTCTGAGCCTCTGGAAGATGGGGATCCTAACTGGCTGTGGCCCAGGTTCAAGGAAGGCCTGCACGGACAGCGTTTAGCTCAGTGCCTGTGTCCCTGGGAGGAAAAACCATAATGCTCCTGAAAGGCTTTCAAGAGAAGAGATTTGGTTTCTCAGCATTTCGTGGGGAACAATGAGAAGTTCCTGGTGGGGAGGGTGGGGGGGAGAGCTGACATTTGCCCTGAAGGAAGCAAGGGAGAGTTTCTTCTTTGAAGAAGGGCTGCTCTCAGTGTTTTCTTTTCTTGCACCCTTGGGGTCCAGGGAAGTGGATGAAGCAGCTGCCCAGTTCCCCGGGACAGTCCAGGGGTCCTGTCATCGCTGGTCCCTCAGGGCGGAGTGCTCTTCCCATCCCTGGGCTGACTCATGTCCACAGAGCAGGCGCTGTGCCCCGGAGACAGCTGCCCTTTCGAAGAAAACCCCCTCCTGGTGCAGCGAGAAGGGAAATAGAAACTCACTTGACCTTTACCTAGAAACTCCCTGCTTACGATGTGATGAGTTGTTTAATGCCTCTCTCCCCTCTAGGCTCTTGAAGGTCACCTTGTTCACCCGCTTAGTGCCCCGGGCAGCAGGTGCTCCAGTAAATGGATGGATGGATCAATAGCCAGATGGATGGATGGGGAATTATGATGCCACCTTGTCCTGAGCACCTCACAGGCCAGCTGAGACGTCAAGATTCACCTGACTGCAATTCGCAAGTGCAGAAAACAACCTTTGCTTGAGTTTCAAATTGAGAGTATGATGTTAGGGTGCAGTGCTTTGGGGAGGCCAGTGAGAATGAGGCTCACAGACCTCCAGCTTCAGGGAGTGCAGGTTCTAGCTGCTGGGTTCTAAAATCCACTGCTGCTGAGGCCACGCTGCCCCGGGCAGCAGGGGTATCTTGGCAGGCCTGTCCCTGGAGACACAGACTCCTCTGACTGCTAAGGACCCCCCCCCCCCCCCCCACCCCAGCAGCCTAGCCAGGCCTTCCTTAACCTGCACGGCAGTCTAGGATGCTTTTGCACCACCTGACTTCCCTCGGTCTTTCACTCGGGGTGAGACTCACACGGAGGTCAGACAGCCCTCCGAACCTCTCTGGCTCCCTCTCCTTCTCTCACATAGGGATTTCTCCAAGGAAAACCCTAGCATGGCCAGTCCTGTCTTGGCGTCCGTTTATCAGAGGACCCAGACGAACATAGCCTTAGAAGTTTAATGTGTTCTGTGGGCCAGGGAGTCAGAACAGGCTTAATGAGGAGGCAGCACACCGTGGACTTGGCTAGCAGAATGCAGACGGCTGGGAGGGCAGATTCCTGGTTCGGGCAGCGCGGGCAGAGAGAGGGGAGAGAGGCCGTGTCTGCCTCATTCACTGCCAACCTCCTGCACGTAACACAGCACCAGGCTCATGGTGGGACCTCACTGAACTCCTGTTGAATCAATGAATGAACAGACTCCTTCTCCCTCCTCTTAGCGCCGCAATCCCTTGTGCTTACCTATGTTCTAGAAGCCATCACATTAAAAAAAAAACTTTTTTAAGGTTTATTCATTTTTCAGAGACAGAGTGTGAGGGGGGAGGAGGAGACAGAGAGGGAGACACAGAATCCAAAGCAGGCTCCAGGCTCCAAGCTCTCAGCACAGAATCTGACGCGGGGCTGGAACTCACGGACCATGAGATCATGACCTGAGCCGAAGTCAGACACTCAAACGACTGAGCCACCCAGGCGCCCCGAAGCCATCACATTTTACATTATAGAAATAGTTACTCATTTATGCCTGTCCCTAGGCAGTTTGCTTCTTGAAGGCAAGGAGTCTTATTCTCGAGCCCCACAGACCTGGCTTACAGTTGGTGTCCAAAGAAGGAATTAATAGGGTGAAAACCCATGATTGAGGGAGAAGTTGGTCTTGAGGTTACGGCTCAATTAGTTACCGTATGTGAGAGGCAGCTTCTGGTTAAGGGGGGCGGGGTGGGGCGGACACTCCTGAGTGCTGGTCAGGGCGTCTCCGTGTGTAAAGTGTTCCGAGGAAGATCTGGCGGCATCCTGGCACCAAGGTCAGCTCCTTTCATCCCAGCTAATGTTCTGTGGTCTCAAGAGGATCGTCTGTTGAGGGACTCTCATATTTTTCCAAGTCCCACAAGACACATGATTTTGTGGGAGCCATACAACTCCATGGCATGGAGAAGTTAGCTATTATTCCCAATTTGACAGCCTGTGGTTTTAAGCTGCCCTCACCCACCAACACTTCTGCAGGCAACAGCACCTCAGTTTTGCTTTGAGGAACACCCTTCTCCCAACAGATTGTCCTGAGGGCCTGTCTACCAAAGTGTCCCACCCTTTCCTGCCCAAGGGCTGTTCACATGACTTGAGTAAGGCCCTCAGAGGCGCTTTTTAGAATTTGAATCTTGTGCGGTGAGACACAGGGATTCATAACAGTTGAGGCATAACTACGTGACCCAGAAATTCTACTTCCCCTTGTATCTGATTCCTAGACAGCCTCCCATCCCTTACTCACGAGAACCTAGTTTCTGAAGATGCTCCGAGCTGAGAAGTAGCTACAGGGATGGGTAACAGGGAGGAAATCCGCCCCCAGCCCCTCTGGAGGGAAAGTCGGGAGTCTAGAGTTCTCAGCTGGAGACCCCAACCATTTCCGGGCCCTTGGGCTCTCTATACCCCAGTGTCCTGGCCATTCCACATTTACTAAGCACCTGGCAGGAACACCAAGATGGAAGGACACCGTTCTGCCCTCCAGGGATTCTGCACGGGCGCCTCACACACCCGGCGGAGCCCCTCTGCTTCCAGCCAGGGCTGTGCAGGACAGTGCCCAGCAAGCCAACAGCATCCCATCTTGCCTTTTCGGTTCCTGCCCCAGGGCTCCCTTGGGCCACAGGGGTCTGCTGGGTCTACAAGAGAGTGCACAGAAGTTCATTCCCCCAGGGAACCCACCACCAGTGGGGGACAGAGCCAGGGGGTAAATGCAGCAGCCTCCCTCCCTTAAGGAGTTAATTCTGGCTGGCCTTCTGAAGACTTCCCCAGTGTTTCCTTGGGAAGCTGAGCCCCCATTTCCTACAGAGGCCACCTGGACAACACACCCTCCGCGGGCTTTTCCTTCTTCCCCATGTTACATTCACCATCCTTTACTCCTAGGGTCACTTTTCACACAAATTACCCACACCCAGGTCCTTATTCAGGCTCTATTTGGGGGAAATCTAAGATAGGCTCCTCATCTATTATCAGGATATCAGTCCTGAAATCAAGATAAGAGCAGGGTACTGGGGAGCACAGAGGAGGAAGCAACAGCCACGTGGGGACAAGGAGGGCTCCCAAAAGTGATGACATTTGGTCTGAGTCTTGAAGGATGAGGACGCATTGGCCACAAACAATGGATAGAAGGCATTCATCCCAGGCAGGGGCCAGCCCATGCAGAGACCGTAGACAGGGAACGTGAGGAAACTTCAAATATTGCAACCTGTTGGTGTCCAGTATCCGTGCAGGTGGGGCCCGAGCCGGGAAGGGGCCACACACGGACCAGTGGTGAGGGCCCAAGGGAGGAACGGACAAGAACCACCCATGGAGTGGCCACGGGTACAGGAGCGCCTACAGCCAGGTCTAGCGAGTCCGCGGAGGCTCCCAGAGCCGGCAGGAGACGCAGCAGTGCTGGTGGTAGGTAGCCTGGCTCCTACTACAGGGCACAGGGAAGCCTCGCCCACTTCCTGGCAGTGATAAAGAGGTGGCCGATGGCCGTGATTTGAACCTCGGAGGCAGCTTCATCTTGCAAAACCCTCCTGGGAAATCACCCCAACACCCCCTCCACCAGCAAGCCCCTGTGGCGGCTCAGGCTTCTTCCTTCGCCCACACCCACCCCCCCACCCCGGCCAGACACGCCCACCTGGCCACCCTCCCCCACCTGCCACCTGCCACCTTCCACCTGCCGCCTCACTGCCACAGAGGGCTCCTTGGAAGGCACCTCTTCCCTGAAAAAGAACAATCTCCAGTGCTCTTTTCCCCCAAAGGACACCTACCCTGATGCCCGACAGCACTTCCTGATGTTTATATGGTTTTTAAGATAGCACAGAGGGGCCCGGCAGGTTTTTTAATTGCCTCTTTGTCTTCTGCTTTAGGGAGCGAGAAGGATCCCCAGGGGCTTGTTATCTGGAGAGGTCGCCCTGCTCCAGAGATGAGGGATCCACCAAGGAGGGATTGGGAGGAGTGGCTGCGGTCTCCCTTTCCCTCTCTTGCCAACCCGGAGATGGGACTCGATCCACCTTTGAAGGGAGTCCTGGTGCCACTCTTCCTCCGGGCTCAGTGACAGCCAGTGTTACCTCCACTGTCAGCCCCTCGGGAAGACACAGACAGGCTGCCTGAGGCACCACAGCCCAGCCTGACAGGTTCGCACACAGGCAACCTCACCTTGGAGCAAAATCTCAAACAATCTTCCCCTACCGAGATCTTACAGACAGCAAAGGGTGGAAGGGTCCCTTAGGCCCTGTGAACCCAGGACAGCAAGTTGAATGTTCCCATAACTGGGGGTGCTATGGTTCCAGTAATTAGGGAGAGAGGAGGTACGCGTGTGAGTGGAGTATGCGCGAGGAGGGAGGAAAGGCTGGAGTCAGAAGATGATGCTAGAGGCATTTGCTGCGCGCTGTGTCCGGGACCTGGTGCTTTACCTAGACTTTCTCACCAACGCTGTGATGAGATATGTACTGCTGGTGCCATTATTTGTGGAGGTCCTCCCACCCCTCCTCCCTCCCTCCCTCCCACCCTTCCTCCCTCCCTTCCTTCCTTCCTTCATTTCTTCATTCATTCATTCATTCATTCACTCATCACTCCTTGAACCCCCACAAGAAAGTTGTCCCCAAACTATGGTCCAGATGCCCAGCAAGAATGGCCCTGACCTGGCCTAAGTCTCCAATAAAGAGACTTTCCGCTCGCTGCGCTCAGCGGATGTGACCTCAGTTGCCCGGTGCCCCACGCGCACATGCAGAGCATCTCTGTCCCCCATCTGTGCCCTCCTGGCCCAGCCCCTTGGCTCCTCATGGCCTTCTGGGCTCCTCCTCCCATGCAGGCTCTCAAGCCTGGCCCCTGCTCTCCCAGCACCCCTGTCAGCTCCTACCGCACCTGCCAGGCTGGCTCTCCGTAGTGGGAGAAAGGGGGCCAGCACACATCCCCTGCTTCAGCCAGCCAGGCTGCCCAGCAGAGTCAAGGGCAAGTGGGAAGTTACGGAGGGCTGCGGCCTCTGGCTCAGCCCTGCACCCAGCTTGCGTCCCTGAGGGCATGCTCTGTTCAGACTTTACCGAAGGTCCTGGCCAACGGCCTGGGGAGGTCCCACTGCCCCAGCAACACCACGGTCCCCACCCTGCCCTCTTCCCCAGGGCTCAGCATCCGAGTGTCCATCCGGGAAGTTTGTCCTTCCTCCCGGGCAACCTGGCCTTGGCTAGGGAACATCCCAGAGTGTGATTTCCGTCCAGCTCTGTCCCATGACTGCTGTGCCATGGAAACGCCACCCTCTGCTCCCCTCCCGGCGCCACCTCAAGGCCACTTCCCGTGCAACTTTCCTGCTCCTGGGATCAGAGTCATTCCCACACTGGCCCGGGTTTGGGTCAGCCCCCTCTTCTCCCTTCCTCCCTCACTCCTCTGTCCCTCCCACTCTCCGGAAGGGTAGAAGGTCTGTCACCAGGCCCCACAATTGATTAATTGCCCAGCTTTCACTGATAATTCCACCCCTGAGGGCTGCAGCCCAAAGCTTCGAGTAAACATAGTGATTTTCCTTAAATAAACATCCTCTGCACAAAGTAAAGTTGGTGGCCCGGCCAGCTGACCCTGCCACTGTTTTCACCTCTGTGCTCTGCCTCTCCCTGCTCTCCCCTCCCCCTCTCACAAGCCTATGGGAACAGACTGGGAATCAATCCACAAGGGGCCCCTGGCTTTACTTTAGTCACGGCCTTCTTGACCCTCTCTTCCGCCTGAGGAATCTCCACTTCCCGGCACCACACCCCTACCTGCCACCTGCAGTCTTGAGCTGTTCATTAAGCTGACAGCTCTTGCTCCCTGCTACCTGTGACCCTTTCAGTGGCTCCAGCCACGCAACCCGACAAGGGGCAAAGGTAACCAAGGCCGGCTCTGGGCCCTTCCATCTTAATCCCACTTTCCTGCCTCTGCCCTCACGGCTTCAGTTTTGCAACCTCCCCTCCAATTCCATGCCCTACTGGGGGGGGGGGGGGAGGTGGGGGGGGGGGGAGGAGGGAGGCCCTGGGGACCTGCATGCTCTGTAAGAAAGAATAGATCGGGAGCAGGGAACCGCAGAGGACAGAGCTCCCCGCACCAGCTTGTGACAGACGGTGGTGAGTGCGGGTCACACGACTGAGTGGTGGAGTGATCCCGGGCCTCTGCTTCTCAGGGGGACCCTGGAGTGAGACCTTCCCCCTGTGGCCTTAATGACCCCTCAGACGCTGTGGTCACTTACCACCTGGATATTTTGGAATATTAGTTTCTCTTTTTTTTCTCTGTGTGGTATCTCCCTTTCCTTCCTTCCATTCAAGCAGGACCGATTTGACAGTCTTGCTGAGTCTTTGCTCAAAAATTGAGGACAGTTTAGGGAGTTAGCAGAGGAGATAAACAGAGAAAATGTCCTGGGATAGACAGACGTCCCAGGGGAGCCGTGGAGGGCAGATTCTCCTTAATCACCTGCTCTAAGACCAGAGAGAGAATCTTCCAGCAGGAGATGGGGGGGGGTCTCCAGCACCAGGAGCACCAGCCATGCTTCATGGCAGGGTGTGTGCAGACAGTAAGACTCCAGGGAGGGGTGCCCCCCGCCCCCAACAGTGCATCAGGCATGTGGAGCCACCAGAACTGACCAACCTTTGGCACAGACGTAGCACAGAGCCACGGAAGCCAAAGATAAGCAGGACAGCATTTCTGGGCTAAATCATGGAGACCGGTGTTTGGCCCCATGTCTTGGTGCAGTATAGGATCTTGGAACATCTCACAAACCTAAACGCACCAGAACTGACAGAGGCGACACTCTCTGCAGCCTGGGGGAATGGGGCTCAGAGTCAGAAATGAGTTCCACTTACAACACATGACTTCTGAGTTTGTGCACCAAGGTTCGTATCAGTAAAGACCAGAGGACTTGAAGTTACCAGTTACGCTATTTCCTGTCTTCATGCTGGGCCTTTGCACATGCTGTTCCCTCGCCTAGAAAGCCCTTCTTTCCTGCAGTCTGTTTGGTGAATCCTGTTGGCCCTTTAAAACCAGGATCAGATGGTTTCTTCTCTCTGGGAAACCTTCCCACGGAGGCATAATTGTCTGGACCCTGCTTCCCTTTCTCTGCATTACTTACCTATTACATATGCGTCTTTATTTCTTTTTACTGGTATATAATTCACACGCCATAACATTCATTCTCCTGAAGTACACAGTACAGTATTTTTAGCATACTCCCCAAATTGTGTGACCATCACCACTATCTAATTCCAGAACATTTTCATCACTTCCAAAATAAACTCCACACCCATTACCAGGTATTCCTTTCTCCTCTCTCCCTAGTCCCTGGCAACCACTAATCTATTTTCTCTCTCCATGGGTTCGCCTATTCTCGATGTGTCATATAAACGGTATCATCCTATATTTGTCCTCTTGTGTCTGGCTTCTTTCAATTAGCATAATGTTTTCAAGGTCCATCCATGTTGTGACATGTAGATGTACTTCCTTTTTTTTTTAAGATAACAATATATTTTATTATTTGACCAAGCTATTTTTCAACATCAGGTAGTTATTACACAATAGAAAAAGAATAGCTTCCTATTCAAAATGAATTACTGTAGATTTATTTAGCAAGTCTTATTTTTATAAATAAATTAAGTATCGAGTTTAAACAAATTTTACATCCATTTCACAATGTTTTATCCTTTCCTGCCTGGTGATGATTCACTTTCCAAATAGTTTTTTCACTGTATATAAAGACTGGTAAAATTGTAAATAAGCATTACAACTTGAATTCACAGAAAATATTTATAATCTGGAGAGACCAGAATCTGTTTTGAACACACGCTCCTCTTTTTGTAAATATTAATTCACCATCACATTTTTCCGTGGGTTTCTGTACCTACGTTTTCTTGGAACTTAGGGGCAGGAAATGGTAGAAGGCAGGAAAAGGATACTTCAAAGGCTTTTTTTGGAGGACTGCATTTCCTAGGACTAATCAGATAGATGACTTCCACTGTAACTCTTTGGTTATCAAAGGAATAGGAGGGATAATAAATTCTCAGTATATTTATTCACCTCATGCAATAGCATCAGAGAAGTAAATGAAAAGATTTAGGTGAAAGGTTCAAGTTACGGGGTGCCTGGGTGGCTCACTTGGTTAAGTGTAAGACTCTCGGTTTCAGCTCAGGTCATGATCTCGAGGTTTGTGAGTTCAAGCCCGGCATTGGGCTCTCTGCTGGTGCTCAGAGCCTGCCTGGGATTCTCTCTCTCTCCCTCTCTCTCTGCCCTTCTCCCTCTTGCATTCTTTCTCTCTCTCTCCCTCCCTCTCTCAAAATAAATAAACTTAAAAAAAAAAAGGTTCAGGTTACAAGAGTAAAAAGGCAAAAAAAAGAAAAGCCCCCCAAACCAAAAAAGAAATAAAGAATAAAAAGGCATCTTCAGAGACAATCCTCTGATATTCCTAGCGCTCTCGTTTATTTCCCTGTGTGAGTTTCTTCTTCTTAAGATAAACTGGAAGTACAATAAAAACAATCCAGAGAAAAGTTGACATGCATACAAATAGAAATTGGATAAACATATATTTTAAATATTAAACTCCATTTTTTTCTGTTCTGAAGGAAAACATGAATACATTTTTTTTAATGTTTATTTTTGAGAGAAAGAGAGTGTGTTGGGGCACCTGGGTGGCTCAGTCGGTTGAGCAGTCAACTTTGGCTCAGGTCATGATCTCACGGTTTGTGGGTTTGAGCCCCACTTCAGGCTCTGTGCTGACAGCTGAGAGCTTGGAGCCTGCTTTGGATTCTGGGTCTCCCTCTCTCTTGGTCCCTTACCCACTCGTGCTTTGTCTCGCTCTCTCAAAAATTAAAACACACACACACACACACACACACATTAAAAAAAAAAAGAAAGAGAGTGTGTGTGTGTGTGTGGGTGGGAGAGGGGCGGAGAGAGAGGGAGACAGAGGATCTGAAGCAGGCTCCACGCCGATAGATGAGAGCCCAGAGCAGGACTTGAACGGACAAACGTTGAGATCACGACCTGAGCGGAAGCCGGGACGCCCAACCCACTGAGCCACCCAGGTGCCCAGAGAATACTTTTTCAACTTATAATTCTGAGTTCTGTTTCTTTTTAGAAATTTCACTTACCCATAACTTTTACTTCATACTTTTGTAACTTTAATTTTTTTAAAGATTAACTGCTTTACATTTCCCACTGTGGCAAAAAAAGAAAACCTTACTGCACTGAATAGCTTCACTGTTATCAGTTGAATGTACTCTATTCGCTTTTATGCCTGAATAACATTCTGTTGTATGGATGGACCATTTGTTACTTACCCGTGATCGTTCAATGGGCATGTGGGTTGTTTTCATTTGGGGGTTATTCTGAATAACTTCCATGTTTAACATTTTGAGGAACCGACCACTGTTTTCCAAAGCGGCTGCACTGATTTACATTCCCACCAGCAATGCACAAGGACTCCGATTCTCTACACCCTTTCCAGCTCTTGTTACTATCTTCCCTTTTGATTATAGTCATCCCAGTGTGAAGTGGTGTTTCACTGTGGCTTTGATTTGCATCTCTCAAATGACTAATGATGTTTGAGCATCTTTTTATGTACTGTTTGTACTTTTTATGTACTGTTTGGCCATTTGTATATCTTCTTTGGAGAAATGTCTATTTGAATCCTTTGCCCATCTTTAAATTTAGTTATGTGTCTTTACTGCTGAGTTGTACGTGGACACATTTCTACTTGAGCGTTTACCATACGATTTACATTTTACATGTCTGTAATTAACGTTTTACATGTCTGAGTACCCTGTGGCCAAATGTGGGCAGGGCCTGAGTCTGATTCAAATCTGTGCCTTCCTCAGGGGCAGAATGCAGGGCATACATAATGGGCCCTCTTTAAATGCTTTGGGACTGGAGACCCAAGCTCTTCATGAAGCTGCTGTGGTTTCATCCAAGGTTGTTCCTTCTCAAAGTACTTACATTTCTAGGTTACCTATATGTGGAGGCCCATGTAGGTCTGGGGTCCTTTCCTGGCAAGTAGAGGTAGAGCTCAGGGCTCTGAGTTCTAGGACACACTCCCACACTACTATGGAAGGGCCCCACCCAACTCCCAGCCTTCCTTCTGCCTTTACTCTGGTGGAAGTGATGAGGAGAAATGATTGCTTTTGAGCCAAGGTTGATACAGGTTGAATCTTCTTCTTCTTCTTCTCCTTCTCCTCCTCCCCCTCCCGCTCCTCCTTCTTCTTCTTCTCTGAGACAGAGAGAGAAAGAGAGAGAGAGAGCAGATGAGCAGGGGAAAGGGACAGAGGGAGAGAGAGAGACTATCTAGCAGCCTCCACACTCAGCGTGAAGCCTGACGCAGGGCCCAATTCTACAACCCTGGAATCATGACCTGAGCCAAAATCAGGGCGTCCCCAAAGGACGCTCAACCAACGAGCCACCTGGGTGCTCCCAGGGTTGAATCTTAAATAAGGGAAGAAAATCTTCATCTCTGTGTGTACCACATAGATCCCAAGATACGTTGGTCCTGTAACCCCCCTTTGTGAGCCTGTTCATCCTACCTGACTCATGTGCTGGGGACCTTTGGTTTGCTGCCCTGACAGGGGTGCTGCGCTCCCCGTGGTGGCTCCCCAAGACTCTGCTCGTATCCTTGTACAGGGTCCCTTTGTTCACCCTCCTCAACTACCCAATTTGACTAGGTCCTGTTTCCTGCTGGGCTCTGGCTGATACAGCTGGCCACAGTCAAGTGCAATGACTATGAGTCAGGGTTTTGGTCTCAGACCTGCCACACTTTAGCTGCATTGACATGGGCTCTCAAGCCTCCACTTCGTCGTCTGCAAAACGGAGACAACCTGTTTTATTGATCTTTAATTGACATATTATATTAGTTTCAGGTATCAATGTGATGACGATATTTGCATTTATTGCAAAATGATCACCACAATGAGTCTAGTTAACATCCGTCACCACACAGTTACAAATTTTTTTTCTGGTGATGAGAAGTTTTGAGATCTCCAGTCTCTGCAACTTTCAAATACGCGATGCAGTATTAGTTAACTAAAGTCACCATCCCTGTAACTTATTTATTACATAACTGGAAATTTGTACCTGTTGACCCCCTTCACCTCTTTCACTCACTCCCACCTCCTGCCCTTGGCAACCACCATGATGGTGTGAGAAGGAAATGAGGCAGTGGCCATTAGGACAGTACCTGGCACTCACCCCGGTGCCAGCAATGAGAGATGCCATTGTTAGGATGACTCCAGCCTTGGGGAACAGATAAGGGAACTGATTTACTCCTTTCTCTTGCCTTCTTGGCTCCATTTCATTGGAAAGCAACAGTTGAAGGGCAAGTGACTGAAACAGGAGTAAAAGAGATGTTTGGTCAGCACTTGCTCCATGGTGGGGGCTAGTGGGAGGACAGGGAAGTCTGAGACGATCCTGCTCTTAGGGAGTCGACCACAGAGTGGAGAAGTCAAGATGGAGCCCCAGGGAACCAGGGGACAAGAGGGTCTACTGAACCTGTCAGCCGCAGCCTTGGCCACTCAAGGTGCGTGAACCTACTGCTCAAGAGGGGATTTATTCTGTGTGCTTCTGGGGGCACCAGGAAATGAACATTCTTCTCAGCTCTAGATCCTGTGCAACTCCCACTTGCTAACAAGTGAGCCTCCTTCAGATTTATCTTGGAAGCTGCTGGAGTGTAACAGGAAGGGCAGCAGGCTTGGGGGCTGTGGAGACCTTGGTGTGACCGCCCTTCCGCTGCCCGCTGGCTTGGACCCTGGGCAAGCCCCATGACCTCTCTGCCCCTCAGCCTCTTCCTCTGTATTGCACACGCATGATAGCATTTTCAAAGGGGATAACAGCCATTCAGACTTTTTAAAAAAGGAAATAAGAAAGTATAGAATGTAAGAATACGGGCTCTGGGAGTGCCCTAAGGGATCAGAGCCAGAGAGGGCCTGGACTGGGTTGAGGGTTGAAGGCCCAGTGGGTCTGGCCTGGTGTCTGGGGATCCCTGGGCAGGGGTCTGGGGGGATCCAGACAAAAGGTTGCCCTTCAGAGGGTGGGGTGAAGCAACATGCTGTAAGCAGCTGAGAATGCGATTGGAGACACTAGCAGCTTCCAGTCCCTTGTGGTGGGGGCAGCGGTCAGGCACAGGCGAGTGGATGGGGTATTGGCAAGTGTTGGCCACAGAGTGCTGACAGCTGCAGGTAGGCTCCCATACACCCATCCATTCTTTCACTGGCTCAACAACATTCAGACCCATAGCGGCTACAGGGACATAGCAGGAAAGAGAGCCACATCCTGGTCTCGCAAAGATCACAGACTTTTAGGGGCGCCTGGGTGGCTCCGTCGGTTAAGCGGCCGACTTCGGCTCAGGTCATGATCTCATGGTCCGTGAGTTCAAGCCCCGCATCGGGCTCTGGGCTGATGGCCCAGAGCCTGGAGCCTGCTTCTGGTTCTGTGTCTCCCTCTCTCTCTGTCCCTCCCCCGTTCATGCTCTGTCTCTCTCTGTCTCAAAAATAAATAAACGTTAAAAAAAAAATTAAAAAAAAAAAAGATCACAGACTTTTACACACCTTGCACGGTTAGGCCAGGTTCACTTGAAGGCCTAGGGCTGTCTCGTGAGCTCAGTGATGGTGGGAAAGGACAAATGACTTGAGTTTTCTGGACCTTTCCCTCATCTGTGGAGATAGCTCACAGGGTTGACTGGAGGAATAACAGCACGTGAGATCATGATGGAAAATATTTACCATTCCCTGAGTGCCAGTAAATGGCAACTATTTTATTGACATTCATTCATGTATGCTTGAAATTTTAATAACTCAATACAAGTTTTTCTAAAGAAACACTTCTGTGTATGCACGAAGAGAAATGTATGCCTAATTGTCTACAATAGTCAAGTACTGAAAACAGCCCAAGTGCCCAACAGCAGGGGAACGTTTAACTGTGACGTGTGCATAAAGGACACACAGCACAGCACCTTACAAGAATGAGGTAGCTAGGGGCGCCTGGGTGGCTCAGTCGGTTGAGCCACCGACTCTTGATTTCGGCTCCGGTTGTGATCTCACGGTTCGTGGGATCGAGCCCTGTGTGGGGCTGCGTGTTGAGAATGCTAAGTCTGCCTGGGATTCTCTCTGTCCCTCCCGCACTCATCCTCTCTCTGTCTCTCAAAATAAATAAACTTTAAAAAAAAAGAAGAATGAGGTACCTTACATGAACTGACATGGAAAGATCTGCAAGAAATGGCATGAAGCATAAAGGGCAAGTTGCAAAATAGAACAGAATGGTTCCATTTCTGTAAGCCTACCAAAGACGATCTAGAAGAATTCACACAAAGTGATTTCACTGTGGTTACCCCCGGAGGAGGGGATGTGGTTAAGGAAGGTGGCCCAAGGGGGGTTTACTTTGTCTCCATCATTTAAGTTCAAGAATACCTGTTACCCTTCAGACAGCAAAAATGATTTGAAACGAATGGCTTTATTTTATTTTATTTTTTGCACCTCTCTGGGCCTCCGTTTATTTTTCTGCAGAATGAGGGCTTTGCACTAGGAAATAGTTGATGTTCCTGCCGTTCAAATTTTGTCATTGTGGTTAAAATACACAGCATAAAATTTACCGTGTTAGCCATTTCTAAGTTTACAGGTCAGCGGCATTAAGCACTTTGGTGCCGTTTGCTGTGTGACCGTCACCATTGCCCATCCTCAGAACTTTTACGTCACCCCCAACTGAAATTCTGTGCCCAGTAAATACTAGCTCCCTATTCCCTTCTCCCACCAGCCCCTGGCAACCACTATTCTACTTTCTGTCTCTATGAATTTGTCTGTTCCAGGTATCTCTTAAAATTTTGTAATGTTTTGGGAATGCAAGCTGGGGCAGCCACTCTGGAAAACAGGATGGAGGTTCCTCAAAAAACTAAAAATAGAACTACCCTACGACCCAGAAATTGCACTACTAGGCATTTATCCAAGGGATACAGGTGTGCTGTTTCGAAGGGACACATTCACCCCCATGTTTATAGCAGCACTATCGACAATAGCCAAAGTATGGAAAGAGCCCAAATGTCCATCGATGGATGAATGGATGAAGATGTGGTATATATATACAATGGAGTATTACTCGGCAATCAAAAAGAATGAAATCTTGCCATTTGCAACTACGTGGATGGAACTAGAGGGTATTATGCTAAGTGAATTAGTCAGAGAAAGACAAAAATCATAGGACTTAACTCATATGAGGACTTTAAGGGACAAAACAGATGAACATAAGGGAAGGGAAACAAAAATAATATAAAAACAGGGAGGGGGACAAAACAGAAGAGACTCATAAATATGGAGAACAAACTGAGGGTTACTGGAGGGGTCGTGGGAGGGGGGGATGGGCTAAATGGGTAAGGGGCACTAGGGAATCTACTCCTGAAATCATTGGTGCACTGTATGCTAACTAATTTGGATGTAAATTTAAAAAGATAAAAAAATAAAATTAAAAAAAATTTTAATGTTGCTTTATTTTTGAGAGGGAGTGATGTGGGAAGGGGCAGAGAGAGGCTGAGACACAGAATGCAAAGCAGGCTCCAGGTTCTGAGCTGTCAGCACAGAGCCTGGCGCGGGGTTCGAACTCACAAATCACGAGATCATGACCTGAGCCGAAGTCGGACACTTAACCAATTGAGCCACCCAGGTGCCCCAGGTATCCCTTATAAATGGAAACATATTTGCCCTTTTTTGTCTGGCTTATTTCCCCTAGCATAATGTCTTTAAGGTTTGCCTATGTTGTAGCAGGTGTCAAAGTTTCATTTCTCCTTCAGGCGGAATCGTATTCTATTGTATGTGTAGAGCAAATAGATAATCTATTCCTCCGCCAGTGGACGTTTGAGTTGTTTCCACCTTGGCTCTTGTCAGTAGTGCTGCCGTGCACCCTGGGATACAGATATTCTGTATTCTTTCATGTCTTTTGTGCATACACCCAGATGTGAAATTGCTGGATCATATAATTCTATCATTAATTTTCTGAGGAGTCTCCATACTGTTTTCCGTAGAGGCTACATTCCCACCAGCAGTGCACAGGGTTTCAATTTCTCCACGTCCTTATCAACACTTGTCATTTTCTGCTTCGTAAATAATTTCTCCCACCCTGTGAGCTGTCTCTTTGCTCTGTGATAGTGTCCTCTGACGCACAACGTTTTAAGTTTTGATAAAGCCCAATGTACCCGAAGGAACGATTTTTAAAATACCAACAATAAAAAGAGAAGAAAAGAAAGAAAAGGAAAGAACAGGAAGACGAGGCAGAGACGGTGGAACAAAACACAGACTCCGTGGGTCTTAGCCGTTGTTCCTTGGGCTACATCACCGGCCGGTCAGATGCCCCGGCCCAGGGCCACAGCCCAGGAGAGCAGCCCAGGAGGGCGAGGCCGGGTGGGCTCCGGGAAGCCCCAGCTCGGCCCGGCCTGAGGCCTGATCACAGGGAGTGGGCGTGTGTGGATGAGCCTGTTGTTGCCCTGGGGTTTCCCTGAAACCGATGCGTAGGGGACAGGTGGGTGGGCTCAAAGGCAGGAAGTCCTCAGTCAGGAAACCTGTGGGCGTGCCCACCTGCCTCTCTCAGCCTTGTTAACTGAAACTTAAATTCCAGGCCCCAGAGCCGTGGTTCCTAAAGAGCATGTATCTCTCTGCCCTTTGCTCCCCGCAATAATTCCCCACCTATCACTCACGGCCTTTCTTTGGTTTCAGGAGGGTTTTTTTTGTTTTGTTTTGTTTTTGTTTTTTTCAGATTCTAAAAATACTATGCCTCTCGCAAACGGACCAGAGTACAAAAGCTAAAAACTAACCACAAGGCCGGCACCCTGTGGTGATAATGGTTCCTTGACACTGCGAACCTCATGCCAGGAACCGTGCCTGGACTCCCCCAGCACCCCCTCCAGCCCCCAGGCCTTCCGGTAGACACGAGCGCCGTTTGAGGACAGAAGGAACTGAGCCATCAGTGAAGGGGTAGTGTGAGCAGAGTGGGGCTCACCTCGGTTTTTCTGGTTTGAAAGCACATTTCTACATTAGCTTCTATCCTGTTGCTGTTAATATTGGGGCTTATTGTTTTCTAGCCTTAAAAAATAATTGTTTTGGGGCATCTGGATGGCTCAGTCAGTTAAGCGTCCAACTTCGGCTGAGGTCATGATCTCGTGGTTCATGAGATTGAGCCCCACGTCTGGCTCTGTGCTGACAGCTCAAAGCCTGGAGCCTGCTTCGGTTTCTGTGTCTCCTCTCTCTGCGCCTCCCCCACTTGCACACGCGCATGTGCTCTCTCTCTCTCTCTCTCTCTCAAAAATAAATAGACATTAAAAAATTTTTTTAATTAAAAAAAATAATTTTACATTTCAAAACTCCCCTTGGATATATAGAGTCGTTTAGGTATTTTTGGAACAATAAGACATGCTATTTATAACATTTCCTCATAAAATGATCACATCAAATGTTATTTAAAGTTGTTTTTAAAAAATCGGGTGCTGTTTGCTCCTGCCCCAACCCTGCTGTACTGGGCCTTGTGGGCAGTTTCCTTCTTCCTGCAGGTCTCAAGGGGGCAGCTCAGCCAGGTCTGAGGACCTTCATGTTCTCTAGATGCCAATCACTAGGTAAAGTGTCCTCACCCTTCCACGTTCTGGAAAGGGGTGGAAGTATGGGTTTCCCAGAGGCTGCTGGGAAGGTGCCCCATTGGTCTCTTGTGGGTCTATTCCAACTTCCAACTCTAGACAAGGCTTAGAGACACCCCAAACACACTGGAGTCCCTACCTGGTCACCCGGGCTTGAAACAGGGCTGAAGATACCACACGTCCAAGACTGTAGGACCGGAGATGGCAGCCAGTTTTTTTCTCATCAGATCAATAACGTAACATGAAGCTGCAGGGAAGCAAAAGTAAAATAAAATTCATCTGCAATCTCATGACCTAGGAAGGATGACTAACATATATTTTCTGATACATATATATGTGAGGAGGTGGTGGTAATGCCTGTGTTTTTAAACAAACAAAAAAACGCAATTATACTAACTGTACTGTGTTCTTACCTTTCTTCTCTTAGCAATATGTCATGAACATCTTACTGGCTGTGTGACCTTGTGAAAGTTAATCAAACTCTCTGCCTCAGTTTCCTCATATGTGAAATGGGGATGCTCTGAGGATTAGAGAAGTTATGTCAAGTTCAGAATTGAGCCTGATACACAGTGTGCTCTCAATAAGTGTAGTTGCAATTTTTCTATTGTTAGTCATTCTTAACGGCTGCATAGAATTCCATCGTATAGACCAGTGGATGTGGTTCTCAACTGGGTGGATTGTAACGTCTAGAGACATTTTTGGTTTGTCACACCGGGGTGGAAAGTGCTATTGGCATCTAGTGGGTGGAGACCAAGATGCTTCTAAATATCCTACAGGGCACAGGACAGCCCCCAACAAGAAATCAGGAGTGCCAAGGTTGAGAAACCCTAGTCTGGATGATTCCTGGTTTGCGTAACCCTCTCCCTATTGTTGGACATGTACTTTGGACTGATCTCGCTTATTCTGCACCACACTGCAATGAACATGCCAGTGGAGGCTTTAGGCAGGAGGGAGAAGTGATCCTGGCCTGCCTCGTGGGGAGTAATTTGGTGCTTGGGGAAGGGTACAGAGTGGCTGTGCCCATACTCAGCCCACGACAGTGGGTGGGAAGGAAGTCTGATATGCATGGCCCTCAAGACCTCATGCACCTCCTGTGACCCCACTAACAATGACTGATGGGTCGTGTCAGTGGCAACAGAGGGACAGAACTCACCAAGAGCTGTCTGGCTGAGATAAGGGAGAGAAATGCAGGGCTCATATATGTTACGCTTCTGGGTGAGCTGTGGCGGGTGGGGGCAGGGAGGATGAGTTGGGGATGTCTTCCTTGTCTCCAGACTATGAACTAAAATTTATAAACTTTGTCTGGACACCAAAAAACCCCACATTTTAAAAAGCACTTCTCTGCTATTAGTTCTCATAAGGGGCTCCCTGGGTCCCGGAGGTTTTGACAGGCTGAATGCCAGGCTTCCTGGGCTAT